>NC_139006.1:36966831-37436831 GCF_964374135.1 Grampus griseus | reverse complement strand
GTTTCCTTATTTCCAGAAACAGTGACATATATCATCCGAATTGTATTGATTCTTGGTTATTGAAACATGAAAATAATCTTTATTGATTTCTCTATTCCCTAGGCATGACGTTTTCACATCAGAGGACTAAAAGCTCCACCCTCAGCATGGTAAGGCCGCTATTTTCTGAGTAAGTGGCACAGGAAGAAGCCTGTACCTTAGTTGCATCTGTGCAGAACCAGGATTACCTCACTTTTTCTTGTCTTCAATTGTCTTTCCCCACGCTTCCCACACCTCATCTATATCCCATAAATATTCCCCGTCCCTCGCCTTTGAGGAGGCAGATTTAAGATTTGGCGGCTTGGTGATTAAACCCTTTCTTTGCCACAAACCTTGGCATCTCAGCGTTTGGTTTGCTGTTCCTCAGGGAAACAGACCTAGTTTGGTAACATATCTCTTTTTTTGATGAAGTGTCTCTTAAAATACTTTGCCTTTTTTCCCTAAGATTCAGATATTTGTTTCCGTATTGTTGAGTTTTGAGGGTTCTTTATATATTCTGGATATAACTCTTTTGTCAGATATGTGATTTGCAAATGTTTCCCCAGTTTGTGGCTTGTCTCTTCATTCTCTTGTGTCTTTCAGAGCATAAACACTTATTTTTTTTTTTTAACATCTTTATTGGGGTATAATTGCTTTACAATGGTGTGTTAGTTTCTGCTTTATAACAAAGTGAATCAGTTATACATATACATATGTTCCCATATGTCTTCCCTCTTGTGTCTCCCTCCCTCCCACCCTCCCTATCCCACCCCTCCAGGCTGTCACAAAGCACCGAGCCAATATCCCTGTGCCATGCGGCTGCTTCCCACTAGCTATCTACCTTACTACGTTTGTTAGTGTGTATATGTCCATGACTCTCTCTCGCCCTGTTACAGCTCACCCTTCCCCCTCCCCATAACCTCAAATCCGTTCTCTAGTAGGTCTGCGTCTTTATTCCTGCCTTACCCCTAGGTTCTTCATGACATTTTTTTTTCTTAAATTCCATACATATGTGTTAGCATACGGTATTTGTTTTTTTCTTTCTGACTTACTTCAGTCTGTATGACAGACTCTAGGTCTATCTACCTCATTACAAATAGCTCAATTTCGTTTCTTTTTATGGCTGAGTAATATTCCATTGTATATATGTGCCACATCTTCTTTATCCATTCATCTGATGATGGGCACTTAGGTTGTTTCCATCTCCGGGCTATTGTAAATAGAGCTGCAATGAACATTTTGGTACATGACTCTTTTTGAATTTTGGTTTTCTCAGGGTATATACCCAGTAGTGGGATTGCTGGGTCATATGGTAGTTCTATTTGTAGTTTTTTAAGGAACCTCCGTACTGTTCTCCATAGTGGCTGAACCAATTCACATTCCCACCAGCAGTGCAAGAGTGTTGCCTTTTCTCCACACCCTCTCCAGCATTTATTGTTTCTAGATTTTTTGATGATGACCATTCGGACTGGTGTGAGATGATATCTCATTGTAGTTTTGATTTGCATTTCTCTAATGATTAATGATGTTGAGCATCCTTTCATGTGTTTGTTGGCAGTCTGTATATCTTCTTTGGAGAAATGTCTATTTAGGTCTTCTACCCATTTTTGGATTGAGTTGTTTGTTTTTTTGTTATTGAGCTGCATGAGCTGCTATAAACCCTTAATTTTGATGAAGCTTAATTTATTAATTTTTCCTTTTGTGGGCCATGATTTTGGTAAAGTATTCAAACTCAAGGTCACAAAGATTTTTCTCTTAATTTCTTTTAGAAGTTTTATAATTTGAGGTTTATATTAGGTCTGTGAATCATTTTGAGTTATATGTATATCATATGAAATATGGGTTGAAGTTTATTTTTTTGCATGGGGACATTCAGTTGTTCCAGTACCATTTGTTGAATAATAGTATCTTTCTCCACTAAATTGCTTTTGTACCTTCTCAAAAATCAATTGACCAAATATGTCTGTCTCTTTCTGTTTTCTCTACATGTATTCTGTTTCATTATTTGACTGTATATCAATACTACTTTATCTTAATTACTGTAGCTTTATAATAAGTCTTGAAGTCATGGAGTGTAAGTCCCTCAATTTTATTCTTCATTTTCAATGTTGTTTTGACTATTCTAGTTTCTTTTCATTTACATATGAATTCATTTTTTCCTAGCTTTATCGAGGTATAATTGGTATTTATATGAATTTAGAATATTCTCAATTTATACAAAAAAATCTGTTGGGATTTTGAGTGGAATTGCATTGAATCTCTAGAGCAATTTGGGGAGAATTAATATCTTAAAAATATTAACTTTTTAGATTAATATTAACTTATTAGATCTAGCTTTTGTTGTAGTTGTCATTGAATTGACCATATAGATGATCTTTCATCTGTAAAATAAAGAGAGCTTTACCATATCCTTTCTAATCTAGATGCCTTTACTTCATTTTAATGCCTTATTATTCTGGCTAAAACCTCTTGTACAGTGTTTACGAGAGAGTGACATCCTTACATTGTCCCTGATTTTAGAGAGAAAGTTTAGTCTTTCACAAAGTTTTCTGAGAGTTTTTATCAGGAATCATTTTGATTTTGTGAAATGCTATTTCTGCATCTATGAGATAATCATATGGTTTTTTTTTTTTTTTAGTCTGCTAATATGGTGAATTATATTGATTTTTTTGGAAAGGTTAAACCAACTTTGAATTCTGGAAATAAACCCCACTGAATCATGATGTATTATCCTTTTTATTTATTTTTACATTCAGTTAGCTCAGGTTTTAAGAATTTTTGCAAATATGTTCATGAAGGATATTGTTAGGTAGTTTTATTTCCTGTAATGTCTTTGTTTGGTTCTTTTATGAGGATAATGCTGGCATTATGGAATGAGTTGGGAAGAATTCCTTGGCCTTCAACTTTCTGGAAGAGTTTGTGTAGAATTGGTAACATTTCTTTCCTAAATACTAATTAGAATTCACTAATGAAATTATCTGGGCCTGTACCCATAAAAGGATGTTAAATTGTGTCAAATGCTTTTTTTTTTTAATTGAAGTATAATTGACAAGTAAAGCTATAATGTATTTAAAGTGTATAACATGATTTATATATGTCATATATATGTATGAAAGGATTTCCCACCATTGAGTTAATAAACACATCCATCACCTCACATATTTACCTTTTTCTTTTTCTCTTTGTGAGAACACCGAAGTGCTACTCTCTTAGCAAATTTCAGTTATACAATACAGTATTATCAACCACTGTCACCATGCTGTACATTAGATCCTCAGACATTATTCATCTTATAATTGAAACTTTTTACACTTTTACCAACCTCTCCTATTTTCCCCAGCCACAGTCCCTGGCAACCACCATTAGATTCTGTTTCTATGAGTTTACTATTTTTTTAGATTCCACGTGTAAGTGATGCCATGTAGTACTTGTCTTTCTCTGTCTGGCTTATGTCACTTAGCATAATGCTCTCCAGGTTTACTCATGTTGTTGCAAATGGCAGGATTACCTTCTTTTTAAAGGCTGAATAATATTCCAGTGGGGTGTGTTGTGTGTGTGTGTGTGTGTGTGTGTGTACACCACATTTTCTTTATCCATTCGTCAGTGGACACTTAGGTTGTTTCTGTACTTTTGCTGTTGTGAATAATGCTGCAGTGAACATGGGAGTAGAGATCTCTCTTCAAGATAATAATTTCACTTCCTTTCCACATATATCAGGAAGTATAATTCCTGGATTATATGATAACTCTATTTTAATTTAATTTCTTGAGGAAACTTCATACTGTTTTCCATAGTGATGGTACCAGTTTACAGCCCCACCAACAGTGCTCAAGGGTTCCCTTTTCTCCACATCCACATTTGTTACTTCTTATCTTTTTGTTAATAGACATCCTAAAGGTGTGAGTTGATAGCTCATTGTGGTGTTGATGTGCATTTCCCTAATGATTAGTGATGTTGAGCACTTTTTCATGTACCTGTTGGATATTTACATGTCTTTGATGGAAAAATATGTATTCAGGTCCTTTGTCCAATTTTCAATTGGGTTATTATTCTTTTTTTCCTATTGAGTTATATGATTTTCCTGTATATTTTAGATATGAACCCCTTATTGGATATGTGGCTTGCAAATATTTTCTCCCATTGCATTCCTTTTTGTCTTGTTGATGGTTTCCTTTGCTGTGCAGAAGCTTTTTAGTTTGCTATAGTCCTACTTATTTACTTTTGCTTTTGTTGCCTTTTCTTTTGGTGTCAAATCCAAAAATTCACTGTCAAGACCAATGTCAAAGAGACCTACTCTCTCTGTTTTCTTCTAGGAGTTTTATAGTTTCAGTTCTTTCATTCAAGTCTTAAATCCATTTTTTTTTTTTTTTTTTTGCGGTACGTGGGTGTCTCCTGTTGTGGCCTCTCCCCTTGCGGAGCACAGGCTCCGGACGCGCAGGCTCAGCGGCCATGGCTCACTGGCCCAGCCGCTCTGCGGCATGTGGGATCTTCCCGGACTGGAGCACGAACCCCTGTCCCCTGCATCGGCAGGTGGACTCTCAACCACTGCGCCACCAGGGAAGCCCCTTAAATCCATTTTAAGTTGATTTTTGTGTGTGGTGTAAGATAGGTGTCTAGTTTCATTCTTTTGCATGTGGATATCCAGTTTTCCAACACTATTTATTAAAGATGAAGAGACTATCATAAGGCTTACATAAAACATCTTACAGTTATAACTGCCTATTTTAGGCTGATAGTAACTTAACTTGGAACACATACAAAAGCTCTACATGTTTGCACTCAACCCCACATTTTATACTTTTGATGTTGTAATTTATATATTTTATATTGTGTATCCATTAACATGTTATTGAGTTATAGTTTTACTTTTAATACTTTTGTTTTTTATACTAGAGTCGTTAGTGATTTCCCACAACCACTACAGTATAAGATGTCCTGAATTTTTATATTTATTTTTACTGATGAGTTTTATACTTTCATATGTTTTCATATTAATAATAAGAATCCTTTCATTTCAGCTTGAAGAACTCCCTTTAAGTTTCCTGTAAGGCCATTCCAGTGGTAATGAATTCCTTCAGCCTATTTTGTTCTGGAAACTCTTCATCTCTCCCTCAATCCTGAAGAACAACTTTTCCGGGTAGAGTATTCTTGGTTGGCAGTTTATTTTTCTTTCAGCACTTTGAATATATCATCCCACTCTCTTCTGGCTTGCTGAAAAATCCACTGATTATTTTATGGGGGTTCATTTGTACATAACAAGTTGCTTTTTTCTTGCAGTTTTTAAGATTCTTTGTCTTTAAATTTTGACAGTTTCATTATAATGATTCTTGGCATGGATCTTTTGGTATTCATCTTATTTGATATTGTTTTGGCTTCCTGGATCTGGCTGTCTGTTTCTTTTGCCAAGTTAGGGAGGTTTTCAGTCATTATTTCTGTGAGTAAGCTTTCTGCCCCATTCTCTCTGTCTTCTCTGGATGTTTTGTTGCTTGCCTGTACTCCACTCCCCGGATCACTTACTCTGGAAGAAGCCATGTTGTGAGCAGCTCTATGGAGAAGCCCACATTGCGGAGGATGGTAACCTCCTGCCAATAGTCATTTGAATGAGATTGAAAGCATCATCTCCAGCCATAATTGAACCTTGAGATGATTGCAGCCTCATCAGATACTCTGAGCTGTATCCATCTAACTAACCCACTCCTGGATTCCTGACCCTCAGAAACACTGATATAATGTTTGGTGTTTTAAGTGTCTAAGGTTTGGGGTAATTAATTACCAGCAAAAGGTGATTAATACATTTACTCAACAAGCACATATTGATGATATGTGTAGGTTGTTGGGTGTTCACCATGCCTACAAGATGAAGTCTAATTTCTCATACATGACACCCAGAATTCTTTATTATCTGCCTCCTACCACTTTAGTCTCTTCTTTCACTATGCTAGACCATCAAAGCTCTGTTTTACTTATCATAACTTGCTGCCATTCCTCAAATATACCAGGTAGTTTTTTGTCTTTGCATATGTTCTTCCCTCTATCTTTATTCTCCTGTTTATTTACTAAACTCCTGTTCATCCTTTAAGACTCAGATCAACATTCCATCTTCTTGATCCTGCCAGGATGATTTATATCTTTTCCCACTGCTTAAAAGATTGCCATTTCAAGTCACCAAGCCCTATAGTTTTCTTAAAACTCTTCCTATTTCAAGACAAATTATTTTAAAGGTTATTACTTTCATGAAACTTATTCCCTAGCCAAAGTAGAATTAAACCCTGGTTACCTTGGATACTTACCATACTCTATGTATTCTGTCAGAGCATGTGTGACACACTTTATTTTTGCTTATTTGTTTGTTTGTTTTTATACCTCTCTCCATTTATTAGACTTTAATTCTCATGAAGGCATTAAAGATTTCTCATCCTTTGTGATTTTAAAGCACGGTGCTTAGCCTATAGTAAGGGTCAAATAAATGTTATTTGAATAAATTGAATGTTCTTAGCTTTGTTACATTTCCTTTTAAATTGAATATTTGTTATATAAGATCATAGTTTTGTTTTTTTAAAAAATAATCAGTTTTTCATGTAAAGCTTTATTATTAGTTTATAATTTAGTTGCATTATCTTCAAAGTGTGTGATCTCTATATTTTACCACTTTGGGTTTTTCTCTGAAGATTCTGTTCCAAAGCTTTCAAAATACCATTTTTTAAAAATACACATTCTGAAGACACTTGAAAGAATCTTGTATTTTTTGTAGGAAATACAGCATACATGTGTGTTTAAAACCTACTTTCCTCATATACACATTTACTTTATAATGCCATAGACCAACAGAAGTACATCTCCCACTACACTTACGATTTCTGTCAGTTTCTCCTTGTATTTACATTAGGCTTTGCTTGGTATGCTTAGTGCATGATGGTTCATGTCTTCTACCTTTTTTATCAATATAAAACAACTATCTAAACTTATTTATTCATTGGATTTTATTTTCTGGCCCGGGACTCATAGTTTTATGTTAATATGATTGTTGACTGCAAATTACTGTCTATACTGGCGTGACAGTGAGAAGTTGTCTGAACTTGGAAATAGGACTCACCTATGTGTGTTGTTTTAAAATACTCATGATAGTTTAAAACAATGACAAATTAGCATGACTTTCTATCTAGAACATCCTTCTTTTTGTGTCCTTAATTCTAATTCATGTTTTATTCTGGAGCACATCTCAAATCAGAGTTTATGAAACAGTTATTCAGGGCAATAATTTGTACTGAAAAAATATTTTACTTTAGTAATGCCCCTTCTTGTGTATTTTGTATTTTTCAGACCATTAGCTGTTTGTCTTACCAGTTTAGCAGAGAAATCTAGAGCTGAAATGTTAGAAAACAATTGATGATCCATTGGAAATTGAACTGTCTTTAAAATTATAATGAATAGGTTGGAAAAGATTTGGTGACGGATACAAATTTTCCTTATTACTTTTAGTATATCTTGCTGTCACATATGGCAAGGCACCTGATTTAACAAATGGGTTGATGTTTGATTTGATTTTGTTCATAGCTATAGTTCTGAACTTTAAGTGCTCATAAAAATGCAATAGTAAAAAAGTAAAAAAAAAAACAAACACCTTTGCATTAAAAAAATGCAATAGTAGCGTCTTAGATTATAGTAGTTCTTTAGAATATTCTGAATTGTCAAATGCTTTTGATTTAAAGAATGAAGTAATCTATTTTTTCTTATTGTCAATAATTTAAGAATAGAAAATAATGGAAGTATCTGTATTTTCTCTATCATTGGCCAGTAATTTTACGAGTACTTCATCTCAAGTTGGAAAAACTCTTATAGTAGTCACCTCTATGTCCACAATGTTCTACTCTTCTAGAAATACTTTTGTGAAATCTTCCAATAATTTTTAGTCATACTCTGTATATCAGCTATATTAAAATGCCAATACTTGTCAAGAATGACAAGACCCGAAACTTGAGAAAGGATTCGAAAAATAGAAATTGATTGAAAAGAACAAATATATACAAATAATAGTAATGCAGTATCTAGTAATTAGATTTAAATTACCCCAACTCTTGAAATAGTCACGATTCTGAGAAAGAATAAAGGAAAAAACTTATAAGTGTGTAAATTGTTGACATCAAAGTCTGTATTATATATTTGATTCTACATAGAGTTTCTAGGCTTTCACTTAGAGTGAAAAAGCAGAAGCACTTGAGACAAAGCACAAACATTTAGACAGTTGATAGAGCTAATAAATAGTGTAAAGAATTAAGATAGTGGCTAGCCTGACAGCAAAGGAAGAGATAGAAACCTATACATCTGAATACATAATTTGAGCTCTTCAGTGTAGGGCAGTGTCCTCTGAGAGCATCACTGTGTTATTTCACAGTATATATTATTTATATATGCCCATATTATTTTATGGTATAATCATCTGTAAAGATTACCCTGAAACATAAAGAAGACTTCAGAATGACTGAAGGGATTAAGTAAAGCTTTAGCATAATCTGGAAAACGTACCTTCCTGGGTTACTTTATTCGACAAGTGAGTTGCTAGGCAAGTGAGTTGCAGCACACGTGCATTTCCCTTGTGCCTCTTTCTATGCAATGTGCTCTCTGCCTAGGTGTCATTCCATTGTGCCGTCGTATGCAAACTTTTCCATTGCCTTCACCCTTTTGGAGCCCGGTCAGGTGGAAACAAACTGGGGTTTGGGACTTTATAAATAGAGATGGGTCAATGTATTCTATTAATAGCAGAACTGTCCTAAATCTTTGGCCAGGACTCAGAAGAATTCATAACTGAAAGTTTGCAAATATAGACAAATTTAAGGGCTAAAATAAAATAGCAAAAACATATATACCATTATGTTTCTAATTATAGGAGAAACAAATTTTTTTTTGTCTCTAATTTGATTTGAAAAAATATATTTTATAGTATAACTCTTTGTCCTCTGTGTTGGTGTTTTATTTTAAGCAATGCAAATATCTTAGTAAATTTTCTTGAACCACTGGGTATGGAATACCACAAATATTTAATTTTGTACTTGAAAGCTGGAGTGACTGAATTTTCAAAATTAGAGAATAAAATCTCATTAAGATTTAGGAAACACTTATTTTATTTTATTTTCATTTTAAAAATGATTAATTCAGGTTGTGGTATTAATAGTTGCATTTTTAAAATCACTGCATACTGAATAGTATTCCTCTGTCTCTGTCTGTATATACACAGTATTGTATGGTTGTACTGTGTTTTTCCTTTTACTGCTGAAGGATATCTTGATTGTTTAGTTTTTAATGATTATGAATAAAACTGCTATGAATATTTACCTGCAGTTGTATGAAAACAAGTGTTCAATTCATTTGGGTAAATAACTAACAATGTCATTGATGAGCTGTATGATAAGTCTGTTTAAGTTTATAAGAAAATACAGACCTTCCTCCTAAGTGGCTTTACTATTTTCTCATCAGCAGTGAATGAGAGTTCCTAGTGCTCTTCATCCTTGCCAGTATTTTTAATTGTCATTAAGATTTTTTAAGCTATTCTAGTGGTGTAATAGTATTGCATTGTGGCTTTAATTTGTATTTTTCTAATGAAAAATCATGTTAAGCGTCTTTCCATGTGTTTATTTGCCACCCATATATCTTCTTTGGTGAAGAATTTTCTCTCACTCACTTTTTAAAGTGGGATTTTTGTTTTTCAATTGTTGAATTTTGTTTTTCTTTATATATTTTGATTGTAAGTTCTTTATCATATGTGTGACCTCCAAACACTTCTTCCAGTCTGTGACTTGTCTTTCATCTCTTAAAATCTTCGTGGATTAAAAGTTTTTAATTTTGATAAGTTTTTTTTTTTTTTTTTTTTTTTTCCGGTACGCGGGCCTCCCACTGCTGCAGCCTCCCCCGCTGTGGAGCACAGGCTCCGGACGCGCAGGCTCAGCGGCCATGGCTCACGGGCCTAGCCGCTCCGTGCCATGCGGGATCTTCCCGGACGGGGGCACGCACCCGTGTCCCCTGCATCGGCAGGCGGACTCTCAACCACTGTGCCACCAGGGAAGCCCAATTTTGATAAGTTTTTAAATTGTGATATATCATTTTAAAAATAGATTGGGTTTTTGGTGATTTACCTAAAAATTTACTGCCAAACCCAATGTCATGTAGATTTTTTTTCCTTTACGTTCTTTTAGAAGTTTTACGACTTTACATATTATTTTTAGGCCTATGATCCATTTTCAGTTAAGTTTTTATGTGATGTGAAGTATTGTTTAGATTTATTATTATTTTTTTTTGCATATGGATGTCCAGTAGTCTCAGGACCATTTGTTAAAAAGACTGTCCCTTCTTAATCGAATTACTTTTGCACTCATATTCAAAATCAGTTGACTGTATTTGCATAGTCTATTTCTGGCCTCTCCGTCCTGTTCTTTTGATCTGTGTTTTTATTCTTTTGCCACTACTACAGTGTCTTAATTACTGTACATTTAGAGAAAGTCTTCAAATAATATCTCATAATTTTTGCAAAATGTTTTTATTACCATTCAGTTGAAGAGTCCTACTTTCCCATGTGTTATCTTCTTTGATCCATGGGTTATTTTGAAGGGTGTTTTAAAATTTCCAAATATTTGATTTATTCCCCTCAAATTGTATTTCTAATTAATTTTGGCCAGAGTATATATGATCTCAGTCTTTTGAAATTTATTATTTGTTTTGTGTCTCAATGTATGATATATCTTAGGGAATAAAGAAACATTGTAAAACGTAATAGGGAATACTTTAAAATTATGGTCATATTTTGTACAAACCAACAACATAGAGTACTATTGTAGTACATTTTATTAAAATAAACTCTCTTATTTGATGCCTCATTTCAACTTACTGAAGAATGTAAACAATTAAGAATTGTAGGTCTTTCCCTGCCCCCCCTTTAAAATTGAAACTGGGCATTCTTTTCGATTTCATTGTTAGATTGGGGTATTTTCCCCAGCAATTAATATAGTTAATACCCAGCTTTTACTAAGAGTTGAATAAATATTAACTGATTTAATTTTTATTCTAGAAAATAGGTGTTTAATGGGGTAGGTAAATTTTTGAGTAGATTGAAGTATTATATCACCAAAGCTGGGATGGGATGTTTTGAGATCATCTAGTTCAACTGTTTCATTGTACGGATGAGAAAACAAACAGACAGGTTGAGTGAGTTATCCTCTGTAAAAAGGCCAGTTAGTGTCAAGATAGAACTAAAAGTGTCTTGCCTCAGAGCTTCATGTTTTTTGCCCCATTGGTACAGTTCTCTGAAGTGTCCATGTTTGTCAGGTTAAAATTTGAAGACTTACCTTTAACCATTTATATATTAGAACTATGATGGGTTCTGAGTCAAGATGGTGACAGAAAGCTACTTTATGATGCTACTTAGCTGGAGTACCTTCAATTCCATCAAATGAATGCATAGTTAATCAGTTTTCTCATGGAAGTTCTGGCAACAGTGGGAAGGGTCATTATGGTTCAGTTCAAACTATATTTTCTAGTTAAATGATGTCTCAAATTTACCCTATTGTTGGTGGCTCCCTTTTACATAGACAGAAGAATGTAAGGGATTGAGCACCCAGAGGGCAATTGTGATTATTTTACCTTTACCTATTAAACTTTTGGGGCTGGCTCTATTTATACTCTTGTTGATAATTTTAGAGGAATAATAATTCTGTTTTATGTGAACATGTATGTATCTCTTTAATATATCTTTTTTGAGTTTGCCACTGATTCTAGAAATTTTAGACCATCTATGGCAATTTTCTTGACCTAAAAAATTAAATTTCTTCCAAATTTGATTAGATTGTTATAAGTGAAATAAAGTCCTAATTTCTAACCCTTTTAAAAACATTTGACTTTTTCTTTATACCATAGTATATAGTATTATGTTCCCACAAACACTTTTTACAGATATTGTTGAAATCCAAGGGACCATAAGGATTAATATTTAATCCTTATGTTTGAACATTTGTTTGAACATTTTCCCCAACCAATAAAATTCATTTTATTTTCCTGTGCATATCACAGTTGCTCTGAGCTCAGCCTGCCTGCTAATTGAGTTACTTATTTAAATGGTGAAATGGCTTCTTAACAACTTCTTTAATTAGCTATTTAACAGAGCTCAATCTTCTTGTCTAGAAAACAGTGATGTTAAAACTGTTAGTGTGAGATCCTAAGTTCTGGCATTGTTTCTAGTTAAATGATAATGACCTAGAATTTCTAGTAATGCTTTCATATTTGTATTTAACTTGTTTTCTTTGCTTTTGTATTACCTCAGTTCAAAATTCAGAGGCTCTACATGTTGAAATAGGCTATCTTTAACCACTGAAAGCAGAGCTTAGCTCCAGACTCATTTATTTTGAATTAGGCAAGGTTGGCACCATCCCCGCATAGATGAATAGCTTTTGACTAAATTGTGTTGTGTTCTTTTCAATAGGAAACAGCTTCCTCCCCCACTTGCTCCCTGAACAAACACTGCCACTTTTATTACTGATCATTAATGGGTAGACATGAAGCTGACTGTTCTCTTAATGTTACTGTAGTGATTGCGTATTCATTTACTATATGCGTATAAGAAATAGGCTCTGTGTCTGGTTTACTTGTGATCATTTTCAGATAACAATCTGCAGACAGATTGTTCCTGAACTATGACCCTATAATATTGCTTGTGTGGTGTCATTCTGTTTGTTAATTCATTCCTTGATCACATAGCTCTTACGTCTAATACATTTCCACCATATTCTGTAGCAAATTTCCATTATCCTTATAGCCCAAAGCTCATATATCTATCTTCGTTAGAGTCAGTTTGGTAGTGACTGCACCAGCATATAGCAATATAGTAACAAGGTTCTGAAACAGGATGGGAGAAGGAAATGATGCTCTATATTCTTAGTTCTTATATTCCAGAGACTTGGCAGGGGGGAGAAGCTATACTCGCTAAATCTGTTCACAGCCAAGTGTTTTTAGAATCTTGGAATTTTCTTTTTTGGAGTTTTTCATACTGTGGATTCATTGGAAAGCTGATGAAACAGATTGCTTGTAAGAGAGTCAATATAAAAATAGTCTGCAAGAAAGCATGCCACCATCTGTGTTGTCTTATCTAGAGATTGTATCCCTGTCTTAGATTGACTTCCAAATTATTATGCTTATAAATATTAATTGATGGAAAGAAATTAGAAAAAGTATAAAAGTGTATCTGTGAATATTACATATACATATATATTTAACACATACACAGTTTTGGATGAGAATTTCTTCTGTCTTGGTAGATAAATTCAATTTGAAGTTTCCATTAAAGTATCTATTAATCAAAGCACATATAAGACTTTAGAAATATTCTGTTTTGCTAAGTCAAAGGCTAAGGATGAAGACACACATCAACCATGGCATCTTTGGTGACTCACAAAAGCACTAAGAAATGCATTTGCTTCTGGATAATGTATGAATGTGTACATGATATTCAGCTACGATCTATCATGACAGGAGAATAGAGGTAGAAATTATTTATTAGGCAACAAAGAAAAAGTAAGGCTGATGTGGCATAAAGGAAAAAGCTTTACTTGACCAAAACAAACTGATATTTGAAGGAAAACAAACAGGTAAATATTATTAGAACAGTAACTTGGGCCAAATATAAAAGTGAGTAATATTCTCTTAAAAAGTTTTATTTTGGTGAGAAAATTAGTAGCAATGCATCCCAGAAATTCTCTTTGGATTTATTTATTGACATTGAAGCTTCACGCCTGGAGAAAATCTCTCTGCAAATGTGGTTACTTAATGCTTATTATGAGTTTTCCCATGTGTTTTTCTAATTAAAATGGGTTTCCTTAGCATCATAGTTGTAGGAAGAAATATTTGAAAATGAAGTTTGCTAAGCTCTTAGTCCCTGTTTCACATAGTTTCATTTTCTACATTGTGCAAAGTACTGTTAATTGGGCAACTTAGGAAAGATGGTTCTGGGAGCAGTGGAAGGAAGCTGTGACCCTAGAACTTCCAGACTTGTCTTCAGTTGTTTGAATGGAAGCAACTGAACCAGACTAAAGGTTACTTTTTTCCTTTCTTTATCTTTCATCTCTTCTGATGGTTTTAATAAACAGCATGTATTCTTTATTTTTAAGATAAGATTTTATTTATTTTTAATACGTCTATTGGAGTATAATTGCTTTACACTGTTGTGTTAGTTTTTGCTGTATAACAAAGTGAATCAGCTATATATATATATATGTATCCCCATATCCCCTCCCTCTACGTCTCTCTCCCACCCTCCCTATCCCACCCCTCTAGGTGGTCACAAAGCACCGAGCTGATCTCCCTGTGCTGTGTGGCTGCTTCCCACTAGCTATCTGTTTTACATTTGGTGGTGTATATATGTCCATGCCACTCTCTTACTTCGTCTCAGCTAACCCTTCCCCCTCCCTGTGTCCTCAAGTCCATTCTCTATGTCTGCGTCTTCTTAACATGGGCTGTATACTATTCTTAGCATGGTGTGTGGGAGTCAATAGCTTCCTACTGTATGTTGATTCAGTTGTGCCAGGAAAGACTACCCATCTAAAGGAAATCTTCCCTACTTGCAAGGAATCATTTTACAAGGGAGACAAAACCCTGAGTTCCACAGTTAGAGTTGAAGTCTGAAGAGGCAACACAGCAAACACAACACACACTAGTGTTAAGGGGACAATTAAGCACCTCTTAAGAACAGGTTTAGAGGGAAAGGATGTACTCAGAGCATGAAAACCCTGAGTACTTGAAGGGGACCAATTAAGGGGCCATAGTGGGGAAAGTGTGATAAAGGGAGACTAAGATATCCTGGGAGCATTTCTATAAATATGTGTATGATTAGCAATTTCTGATAGGTATTCTCTGGTCAGAAAAATAAATGAAAAAATTCCACCAAGGAGGTTGATGTGAGAGTGTTTCTGTGTGTGTGTCCTAAGTAGGACGTCTCTGTGTGAACAATTTCAGAAAATGCTTCTCTTAGAACGAGTCATTCCTTCTGTGGTAAAGGCAGGACGAATGACACACAGGTGCAACAAGCCAGTCAAGAAGCTAAAACTCATCTCTGAACCTCCCCCAGCCAGAGGAGCACCTGGAGACAGCAGTGTGACGCCAGTTGTAGGAGGCATCCCTCATCCTCTGTAGAAAAGGTGACAGTACACCTGTGGCAGAAGTTGGTGCATTAGCTCAAGCCTGGTCATTGGCCTGGCTTCAGAAACATTTTTGCTGCTGCTGTGTTCTAATCTTAATCTTAATGTCTGTGGTTACAATAAGACAGCAGTCTCTTACAGAAAAAGCTTTGGACAAAATTCAACACCGATTTATGATTAAAAACCCTCCAGAAAGTAGGCATAGAGGGAACTTACCTCAACATAATGAAGGCCATATATGACAAACCCACAGCCAACATCATTCTCAGTGGTGAAAAACTGAAACCATTAACCCTAAAACCAGGAACAAGAAAAGGATGCCCACTCTCACCACTATTATTCAACATAGTTTTGGAAGTTTTACCCACAGCAGTCAGAGAAGAAAAAGAAATAAAAGGAATCCAAATCGGAAAAGAAGTAAAGCTGTCACTGTTTGCAGATGACATGATACTATAAATAGAGAATCCTAAAGATGCTACCAGAAAACTACTAGAGGTAATGAATTTGATAAAGTAGCAGGATACAAAATTAATGCACAGAAATCTCTTGAATTCCTATACACTAATGATGAAAAATCTGAAAGTGAAATTAAGGAAACACTCTCATTTACCATTGCAACAAAAAGAATAAAATACCTAGGAATAAACCTACCTAAGGAGACAAAAGACCTGTATGCAGAAAACTATAAGACACTGATGAAAGAAATTAAAGATGATACAAACAGGTGGAGAGATATACCATGTTCTTGGATTGGAAGAATCAACATTGTGAAAATGACTATACTGCCCAAAGCAATCTACAGATTCAATGCAATCCCTGTCAAACTACCAATGGCATTTTTCACAGATCTAGAAGAAAAAATTTCACAATTTGTATGGAACCACAAAAGCCCCAAATAGCCAAAGCAATCTTGAGAAAGAAAAACAGAGCTGGAGGAATCAGGCTCCTGGACTTCAGATTATACTACAAAGCTACGGTAATCAAGACAGTATGGTACTGGCATAAAAACAGAAATATAGATCAATGGAACAGGATAGAAAGCCCAGAGATAAACCCACACACCTATCTATGGTTAACAAATCTATGACAAAGGAGGCAAGGATATACAATGGAGAAAAGACAGCCTCATCAGTAAGTGGTGCTGGGAAAACGGGACAGCTACATGTAAAAGAATGAAACCAGAACACTTAGGTCAAAATGGATTAAAGACCTAAATGTAAGGCCAGACACTATCAAACTCTTAGAGGAAAACATAGGCAGAACACTCTATGACATAAATCACAGCAAGATCCTTTTTGACCTACCTCCTAGAGAAATGGAAATAAAAACAAAAATAAACAAATGGGACCTAATGAAACTTAAAAGCTTTTGCACAGCAAAGGAAACCATAAACAAGACGAAAAGACAACCCTCAGAATGGGAGAAAATTTATGCAAATGAAGCAACTGACAAAGGATTCATCTCCAAAATTTACAAGCAGCTCATGCAGCTCACAATCAAAACAAACAACCCAATCCAAAAATGGGCAGAAGATCTAAATAGACATTTCTCCAAAGAAGATATACAGATTGCCAACAAACACATGAAAGGATGCTCAACATAACTAATCATTACAGAAATGCAAATCGAAATGACAATGAGGTATCACCTCACACCAGTCAGAATGGCCATCATCAAAAAAGCTACAAACAATAAATGCTGGAAAGGGTGTGGAGAAAAGGGAACCCTCTTGCACTGTTGGTGGGAATGTAAACTGATACAGCCACTATGGAGAACAGTATGGAGGTTCTTTAAAAAACTAAAAATAGAACTTCCATACAACCCAGCGATCCCACTACTGGGCATATACCCTGAGAAAACCATAATTCAAAAAGAGTCATGCACCACAATGTTCATTGCAGCTGTATTTACAATAGCCAGGACATGGAATCAACCTAAGTGTCCATCAACAGATGAATGGATAAAGAAGATGTGGCACATATATGCGATGGAATATTACTCAGCCATAAAAAGGAATGAAATTGAGTTATTTGTTGTGAGGTGGATGGACCTAGAGTCTGTCATACAGAGTGAAGTAAGTCAGAAAGAGAAAAGTAGTGTATGCTAACACATATATATGGAATCTAAAAAAAAAAAAAAAGGTTCTGAAGAACCTATGGGCAGGACAGGTATAAAGACGCAGATGTGGAGAATGGACTTGAGGACACGGGGAGGGGGAAGGGTAGCTGGGACAAAGTGAGAGAGTGGCATGGACTTATATATACTACCAAATGTAAAATAGATAGCTAGTAGGAAGCAGCTGCATAGCACAGGGAGATCAGCTCAGTGCTTTGTGACCACCTAGAGGAGTGGGGTTGGGAGGGTGGGAGGGAGATGCAAGAGGGAGGAGATATGAGGATATATGTATATGTATAGCTGATTCACTTTGCTATAAAGCAGAAAGTAACACAGCATTGTAAAGTAATTATACTCCAATAAAGATTTTAAAAAGAAAAAAAAAAAAAAAGACAGCCGTCTCCAGCCTGGCTATGCATTAGAATCACCTGAGAAGTTTTCAGAAATGCTAACGCTTAGGTCCCACCTCTACCACTTGTACCAGGGTCTCTGGTGGTGGGCTTGGACTTTGGGTCCTTTAAAAGCTCCCCAGTTCAGCTACATGTAACAGAATGAAATTAGAACATTCTCTGACACCATGTACATAAACTCAAAATGGATTAAAGGCCTGAATTTAACACCAGATACTATAAAACTTTTGGAGGAAAACATAGGCAGAACACTCTTTGACATAAACCGTAGCAATATTTTTTTGGATCCGTCTCCTAAAGCAAAGGGAAAAAAAAGCAAAAATAAATGGGACCTATTTAAAGTTAGAAGCTTTTGCACAGTGAAGGAAACCATTGACAAAATGAAAAGACAGCATACTGAGTGGGAGAAGATATTTGCAAATGATACGACTGATAAGGGGTTAATATCTAACATGTATAAACAGCTCATACAACTCAACATCAAAAACAAACAACCCAATTAAAAAATGGGTGGAAGAACTTTTTCTGCAGAAGACATGCAGACGGCCAACAGGCACATGGAAAAATGCTCAACATTGCTAATATTCAGGGAAATGCAAATCAAGACCACAATGAGATATCACCTCATACTTGTCAGAATGGCTAACATCAAAAAGAACACAAGTAACAAATTTTGGTGAAGATGTGGAGAAAAGGGAACCCTTGTTCACTGTTGGTGGGATTGTAAATTGGTGCAGCCGCTGTGGAAAACAGTATGGTGGTTTCTCAAAAAACTAAGAACTATCATAGGACCCAGCAATTCCACTCCTGGGTATATATCTGAAAAAAACCCACTAATTCAAAAAGATACATGCACAGCAATGTTTATAGCAGCATTATTTACAGTTGCCAAGATAAGCAAGCAACCTAAATGTCCATCAACAGATGAATGGGTAAAGAATATGTGGTATATACACAATGGAATACTACTCAGCCATAAAAAAGAACAAAATTTTGCCATTTTCAGCAACATGGATGGACTTGGAGGGCATTATGCTAAATGAAATAAGTCAGAGAAAGACAAATACTGTATAATATCACTTACATGTGGGATATAAAAAATTCAACAAACTAGTGAATATAATAAAAAAGCAGTCTCACAGATATATAGAGGACAAACTAGTGGTTACCAGTGGGGAGAGGGAAAGGGGGGCAATATACGTGTGGGAGGAAAAAAATGGGGTTATTATGAGATTATACGAAATCATCTGTGTGAAACTTTTGAAAACTGTAAAGCACTGTAGAATTTAAAGAATCTTTCATTCAATTAAAAAAACAGCTCCCCTGTTGTCTATTGTGTAGTGAGATTGATCCTGAATACATAGATGAAACTAGTTGATAATATTCAAGGATAATTTTTTGGTTACTGAAAGGAGGAAAAGTATATTAACATTTTGAAATAATGTCTGTGAAAGGTATTTTTGTATTTAAAACCTGTCTTCAAATTGCAGTGTTTCACTAAAGAAAATAACTGGTAATTGACTATGGAAGGAAAAACTACACACACAGCTTTTATATATTTAAAAAGGATATTTATATATAGTAGTTGTAACGGGAGTAACAATTTTATATTTTGATTAACTAGAAATGCCTTAGGGTTAAATTCATTAAATATTAGCAGTATTGAAAGCCACTAATTGCCATAAAAATTGGTGTTTCACTTTAGGTTGTGCTCACATCACATTCATAATGTGTCTAAATGAAATTATCATGTGAAAGAATATGACCTATGTCAAGAAATAAACTTGCTAACAAATTTATTTAAACTTTCTCTTATTCCTACTAGATGATAATAAGGCATCCCATAGCGTTGTGAATAGTCTTACATTTTAGAAAATGCATTATAGATTCTTAAGAATGAATAACCACATTTAAGTTTATTGAGTGAAAGGCTAAGAAAATTTTTTAAGATTTTTAGAACATATTGCTAGATTAATTTCCAAATAGATCTTCTAATTTACACTTTTATCAACAACATGTGAAAGGTCTGTTTTAAGGCCACTTCTCTGTGGGTTACTGGACCAAGAGGTGAGAGTTCCATGGGTTCTGCATCTGCACATGCAGAGGGCCGACTGTACTATGCCATTTTATATAATGGACTTGAACATCCGTGGATTTTGGTATCCGCAGGGGTCCTGGAACCAATCCCCTCAGATACCAAGGGACTAAGACATTCTTTGCAGGCTCCATTTAATGGTTCTGCTCTTTACTTTCTTGGTCAGGGTCAACTCTCTTATTGGGAACATTAGAGGATGGATGGGGCTTCCCGTTCCACTTGTGCAGTTTTATTTTAGGATGCTGACTTTTGGTTAGATGTTAATGTTCTTTCTAAATCTTTTTCAATGTGTGTGAAATTTGTCAAAAGCTGTATGTGAATCTGGTCCACATTAAGTTTTTATCAGTAATTTTGAGAACTATGTATGTGTGAGGGTATATATGTATACAAATATGCATATATGTACAATATGTTTTTGTAAAATATTTTTTAAAAAATTGGATAAAAAAGATTTTTGGTTTTTATTGACTCTATTCCATCTTTATGGAAGTATTTATACTTATGTTCTTAAGGGCTATCATTTTGAAAGAAAAATACATCTACTTTATTACCACAATCATGGGGTTCTGCAAAACTTAATAAGGGAGTTTGCTGGTGTTTCAGACATGTTGATAAGTAACTGTTCATCCTACTTTAAGACAAATTATTTTTTTAAGGTAAAATAGAGTCTAGGTGCATACCAGGTAGCATGTTTCACTTTTCTCAAAGAAAAAGGTCTAAGACATTTGTCAGAGCATCTGTGTTACTACATAGTCTTTCTGCTGTCTCATTTGAATGTTCGTGGCCGGATTTTCATTGTTCTAACTTTAATCACATCAATCACTTGAAAAATATCTGATCTTTCTTTTGGCCTCATTGTTCTTTGTGCACATATTGGAAATTTAAATTGTCTTTTCTCACATTACCTTGACTTTTTTTTTTCTTGAGTGAATGTTTCTAATATATAGCACACACACTAGTGGGATTATTTTGATCAGTGTCACTTAACTGAACAGTTTTTTGCCCAGCCTCTGTACTGACTACAACTCTGGCTTTTCTTAACATGTAACTTACTAATAGGTTCCTGGTTCCCAAACATCTTTCTTCCATCTAAACCTTTACTGCATTTTCCCGGGCTTGCTTTATTGTACTCTTCTATGCTGTTGACCATTACTTTTCTTTGTGATTTATTTTGTTTTTATATATGTATCTATAAAGAGTGGAAAACTCATTCACTCACAGAAAGACACTTGGAACTGTTTTGCTGGTGGAAAAGATAGATTTTTAATATTCTGTTTTTGTAGTTTTATTTTTATATCAGTGGCATGCATTTGTGTGTTGGTAGCTGTGTGTGAAGGCTGTGGTTTTAGGGCAATAATGTCTTAGAATAATAACTTTATGGTGTAGTTTATTCATGACACTGAAACTGGAGGATTAATCACACAGAACATCTAATCTAATAATCCTCTACCTTTCCTGTCACAACACATTTGGAGGACACACCAGTCGTATCAGCAACAGTGGTTTAATACTGCAGATCCCAACAGAGAAGAGAAGTGGGCATGGTTTTTGGAAGTAGTCTGAAAAAGTCCTGGGGAAATGACACTCATTTCAAATCTCTAAACCACACTTTCATTCTAGAGTGAAGGGAATTGAGTTCACTTGTCTGTAATCTTTATGTCTGTATTATTTACCATGGTACCCCTCCTATCCTGCATAGCACTTGCTCAATAAATACTATTGAATGAATAAAGGTGATACTAAGGTACAGAATGATGAATGGACTGAGCAAAGTCAAATGGCTAGTAAGTTTTATTGCTGGGACTTCGGATTGCTTTCTTTTGTTCTTTCGTTAATTCTGTTCTGTTAATTCTTCTCTGTAAGGAGAAGAAACATTTAACACTTCTGACTGGATAGCCATTCACTTTCTCTCATTAAAAAATTGCCTTGCTAGCTGAGAACTCTAACAGCAGCAGCAGCAAATACTGAAATAGTGCTTCCTATGTGTTAGGTGCTCTTCTAATCTTCACAACAATACCATGACTATTTATGACACTAGGTACTATGATCCCCAGTTTACAGCTAATGAAAATAACTGAGGCATAGAGAGATTAGGTCACTTGATTGAAGAGACACAGCAATGTTGCTATTGTTGCCATTGTTACTCCAATATTCAAAGCACATTTTGGGATTCTCATCTGTACAATTCTTCTTAGACTTGGTCTATATGAACAGTTGAAGGGGAAGAGTTTTTCACTCATTTATTAACTTGTTAAATATTTGTTGAGCACAAGTTCTTTGCCGGAACTGGAGCTAAGCACCAGGGGAAAAGAATGAATATGATAGCTCCTATTCTTAAGGAAAAGGCAGAATATAAATATTATTGTAAAGGTGTTCATTTATTCAATTATTTGAGAGCTTGTGGTGCATCAGGCACTGTGTTCTAGGTGTTTTTGGAAAATCAGTGAGTAAGAGGCAGTGCCTGCTCTCAAGGAGATTTTAGCTAATGGGGTCACTGGCACATAAGCAGTTAAAATATACCATACATGTCACAATGATGGTATGCATAAAGTGCACTGGGAACATTATGATGGTGTGCCCAAGTCTTCAGGGAATTCGACAGCCAACTCTTTTGTGGGAATGATGTTGAATTCTGTCCTGAAGGAGAGTTAAAATTTATGGGTGGATAAATTCAGAAAGGGAATGCCAAGCAGAGGCAGAGGCACAAAACAGGGACAGCATGAGTATTACTGAGGCATGAGGCTGGAACAGGCAAATGAGGCTCAGGTTATGAAAAATCTTACCATGTGAAAGACTTCTGCCTAAGTCACTGTTCTTTGTCCCCTGATATCCAAACCCTGGGATCCTGACTATACCCTCCTACTCTTTGGTCTTTGCATTTTTTATTACCTTGACTACACTATCTGCTTACTTCTCTTGGCCTTGGTTGATCTCATTGGTCTTTGTGTTTGACTTACCTGAAGTTTTTGTATATTCTGTCCCTTTTCTGCTTGGAGCTTCTGAGTCTGGGCTGGACATCTTGAAGTCCTCCAGGAAGTAAGAGAGTTGCATATATGGCAACTAGAGGAATTGTTTCCTTAAGGGAAGAGTTTATCACCTGGAAATCATGTAGTTTTACCACACAGTGTTGGCTAAATTATGGTATCTTCTTGAGTGTGCACTGACTCAGTGTTTGTTTTTTGTTTTTTCTTTTTTTTGGCGGTACACGGGCCTCTCACTGCTGTGACCTCTCCCATTGCGGAGCACAGGCTCCGGATGTGCAGGCCCAGCGGCCACGGCTCGCAGGCCCAGCGGCCACGGCTCACAGGCCCAGCCGCTCCGCGGCATGTGGGATCCTCCCGGACCGGGGCACGAACCCGCGTCCCCTGCATCAGCAGGCGGACTCCCAACCACTGAGCCACCAGGGAAGCCCAGTGTTCGTGTTTTGCCCCAATTTCTGTTCTTATTTGGGTAATTTTCTTGTCTCAAGTTAGGCAGTAAAATGTTTTTGCTTTGGTGTCAGAGTAGTAATACATATCCAATCACCTCTGATAATAACTGAACAAAAATGATGACCAAACATTCTTATGACAAAATTATGATATACAATTTTCCCCCCCAATATATGATGATTATAGTATTCATAATCTTCTCTTTCTTTTCTGGATTCCTTGCCACTCGCTTTTGCTAATTTTGCACTTTTGCCTTCTGGAATTTCTAAATTTCTGTATGATGTTATGGACATGTTTTCAAAGTATTGTATGGATTTTTTGGGGTAGATGTATGCTTCTCTAATAATCCTTCTCTGTTGCTTTGTATAAAACCTGAGCCATCCCTTGCAACAACATGGATAAACCTTGAGGGCATTGTGCTAAGTGAAACAAGTCAGACAGGGAAAGACAAATAAATACCATATGATCTCACTTATATGTGCAATCTTTAAAAAACCCCACAAAACCCAAACTCAGATTCATGGAATCAGAGAGCATATTGGTGATTGCCAGAAACCAGGGGTGGGGGTGATTGAAATGGGTGAAGGTAATCAAAAGATATAAAATTCCAGCTTTAAATTAAGTCCTAGGGATTTAAGGTACAGCATGGTGACTATAGTTAATAATACTGTATTGTATTTTTGAAAGTTGCTAAGAGATTAGATCTTTTTTTTTTTTTTTGCAGTACACGGGCCTCTCACCACTGTGGCCTCTCCCGTTGCGGAGCACAGGCTCCGGACGCGCAGGCTCAGCGGCCATGGCTCACGGGCCCAGCCGCTCTGCGGCATGTGGGATCTTCCCAGACCGGGGCACGAACCCGTGTCCCCTGCATCGGCAGGCGGACTCTCAACCACTGTGCCACCAGGGAAGCGCGAGATTAGATCTTTAAAGTTCTTATCACAAGAAAAAAATGTAGCTATGTGATAATGGATATTAATTAGACTTATTGTCGGGATCGTTTTGCAATATATGCATATATTGAATTTTTTTTTTAACCTGAAACTAATATAATGTTATATGTGAATTATCTCAAAAGATAAAAATGCTGGGGCATTTAATCTTTTTGCCTGTAAACACTGTTAGGTACATTTTATGATATTCTGTTTTGGCCTTTAAATAGGAAAGAGTCTTTAAGAGCCCAGAGTAGAGTTTAAAAGGGATAAGTTAGCAAGTTTAAAAAAAATGTAGCTGAGATTCAGATATATGTGTGCTTAGAATTTGAGGTTTGTGGCCTGAGGATCATAGATTATTCTTCCTTACACAATCAAAATTATAAAATCATTTAGCTTTCTTATAAAGTAAAGGTTTCTTATACTTTTTCCAGTTTCTAGATGGAGTTAAGGAGTAGAATATGTTTGAAAAATAATACAAGTGGGAATAACATGATGAAAATTTCTTTTCCTTTTCAGTATAAAGCAAGAAAGAAAACCAAGTATCTTAGTCTAAGTTCAGATGCAACATATAGCAATTGGCTCACTCATAATTACTGTAGAATTCTATTTACCATATCTACATAACAATGATTAACCGTATCTAAAAGATAGGTAGAAGTACAAATTCTATATGAAGTAATACAGCATGGTGGAAAGAACATTTTATTTGCAGTCAGATGCATTAAGCTCTAGTTTTGCCTGTGTATCCTTGGACAAGCCCTTTGGTGTGTCTGGGCCTTCCCTTCTCATCTGTGAAATGAAAGGTTTCATTGGACGACCCCTATGGAACTTTCACAGAAAAATTTCATAAATGGATTCTAGAAGGAAAGGGAGGTGTTTGTGGTGGCAGACCCCCTACAGGAAAACACAACATGAGGGCACTATATTCCCTGACTTAGGTCTGACATCTAAATAACATAACATTAAAAGAAGAGTTTGCCTATTGTCTTTGAGGTAGGTCCTCAGAAGAGGAAACATTTTCCTCTTAAATTCTCCTTTTCTTCACAGAGTTCCTCAAACTTCTTGGATTTTATATTAAGAAGTTAGAATATCCTATACTCATTTCTATATTTATATGTTTGCTAGTAAGGGGATGCATGTTATTTGTTCACTGTTAGTACTAACCTTTTGTTAAGATACTAATTAATAGTGCTGAGCTGTGGTCATTAGGGTAAACCCATCTGCAACAAAATACCCATCTTTGTGACTAGAATAAATTGTTATGTAGTGAGAAGAATGACCATGGGATGACTCCTACAGTGATAGCATTAAAAAAAAAAAAGTAAACAATTTAAGCTATAAATACCTGGTTATCAAGGGGGCAATTAGTTAAATAAATTTAAATGTATGTATGCATTTTCTAGGGTGATACCATGCTGGTACATCATTTTTTTTTTTTTAACTGGCTTAACATTTTCTAATTTAAGATGGAGGCCAAGCAAGAATCCTGCTGCAATGTCACAGTGTATAATTATTGGACAGCCAGCGGCAATTTTTAAAGCAAATTTCACACTGTCTCTGAGACTAGTGTCATGCATTGCTAGTTTGAATTAGTTTGTGAAAGTTATTTATATATCAGACAATTTAAATTAATGAGACCTAGCATTCTGTTAATAAATTAGGCCTGGAAATTTATGTTTGCAAAGGTGATATAGCTATAAATAGGTATGTTAAGCAAAGATAAAATATTCAGATTTTTGTTTTCCTTTGTGACAAATCACTTATAAATTATTTTCTCCCTTTTATGTTTTTTTTTGTTGTTGTTAGGACCTGAAGCTTAGCTTTCAATATCCACTGGAAAACAAATAACATGATTTGGGCTTAGCTTCCCCGTGAGAGCTTCCCTGTTATCTCCTGTTTCTCACCCCAACCCAAGTCAGTTCCAACAGTGTCTCCCATGCCAGTTCCTCCCTTCTCATCTTGTGACTCCTTTCCCATAACAACTTTTAAGTAACACTTGGCTGGGGGCTTTGTGGTTGCCAGAGGGGGATTCTTCCCCCACCCCCCCGCCCATATATCTAAGCAGTATTCTTAGGGACAAATGACAAGGATAATCCTAATATTCCTATTTACCATGTGATGTTGTTTACATTTTCCTTTCTTAAAGAAAACCATAGACAAGACAGTGGTAGGCTGACTTGTCAAGAATCCAAGCAGAAAATGAATCTGTGGTGGCAGTACAGGCAGAACTTAGATAAGATGCACAGTCAGCAGACAGAGATATGGACAAAGCAAAATTGTAATAGGAATGCAGATAAATAAAGGCTTGTTTAGAAGCAAGATCTACAGACACGGAAGACTGGGTTTTGGTTGGCAGGCAGAATCCGAGTGGAAATAACGGAAAAGCAAACTCCAGCCAAGCGTTTTCAGTCAGCACCATGGACGGCTCCCAGTGCCACCTCTGAGTGCAGGTGTTCACAAGTATAGCTGCCTCTGGCAGCGCAGGTATGGACAATGGTAGTTCTTGGCCCAGTTACTATAGGCTTGCTAACATGCCATAATAGTACCATACTCTGAAGTGGATTTGAAGTTGATTATAATTAGTGAATACTTCTTTGGGCACTTTAGAAGTACAGTAGTCCTTATACTATAACTCATACATAGCTTGCAGTTTTGGGGATGAACAACTAAGCTTGGCCTCAAGGACTGGAAAGGTATGATAGTATCTTGTAGGTCTCTCTGGAAACTGGGAAGCAGTACGTCATCATGGTTAGGAGTGCAGGCATTTATGGCTTCGACTATCAACTCTATTTCCAGTTATCTGAGTTCCTTAACCTTTCCAAGGCACATTGTCTACATTTTGAACATAATCCATTTGTAACTCATCGGTGATAATAATAGTACTGACACTAGAGGGTTGGTGAGAAGATTAAATGTATTTATTATTACAACAACAACAATAATTGAAGTAGTCTGTTGTATTTATATAAGATAATCCTACCTATTCCATCAAACTTTCCAAAACTGGCCACACCATCACATTGGCCTGAGGAGCCTAGTGTGAATGTCTTAAATATTCTAGGCTTGTTTGTATGAAAGGCTTTATAAAAGTTAGTGTATAATACTTCTTGCATCAGAGAAGTGTGGTAAAGCCTCTATGTTTTGGCCTGTGTGAAAACCACTGTTAAAATACTTTGTAATACAAATTAAAAATAAAACTGCAGGGCTAGAGGTATAAATATGCCTGCACCCTTGAGTGACCAGAGCTTAGATTGGCAGTTTCAACTTAGAGAAGTGTACAGTGATCTCAGATTCACTTCTTTTAGCCTTGGTTGCTTCTTAATCATGTAAGGAAATACCTTAAACAACCCTACTTGAGTCTACTGTACAGTAATATAGCAAAAGTATTTGAATAAGCTGGGTGGGAATAGTAACAAGCTTGCTATAAAAACTCATAATTCCAGTAACTGATTGTGTGTGACTGTGGTGTGTGTGTGTGTGAGAGAGAGATCATTCTCTTTTTTTGCTAATAAAGAAGGTACAATTCACTGATGTTATTTTGAGTGCCTACAATACACAGCCCAATGGTGCAGGTAAAAGAGAGTATGGTATAATGACGAATGGTCAGGATTGTTTTAGAACCAGGATAACTTAAGTTTGAATTCCATAACAGAAGCTTACTTCACCTTGGGCAAATCATTGAACTTCCTTGAACTTACTGATCCCTCCTCAATAAAATGCAGATAATATTTTATTTTGAGAGCTGTTACAAAAATTAGAGATGGCACATAGTAGGAATTCAATAAATGGCAGCTATCATTATTTTCATTAAATTAATGTACCAATTCAGCTAGTCATTTGCACCAAATTTGTTTATATTAAAAATTCTCTTCTTTTGTGATTTTGCCAAAAGTTAAAATGATTCTCTTAAAGAGTCATCTTTAATAATGGTTTAACTTTTTAAAATTAAAGTGGTTTTAGAGAGTTTAGTTTATCAGATTTAGATATGTGAAAGTGCACATTTCCTTCTTTTTTGATTTTTTTAAAAAAGTCTTTTATTGAATTTGTTTCAATATTGCTTCCTTTTTTTTTGTTTGTTTTTTTTGTTTTTAATGTTTTGGTTTTTTGGCTCTGAAGCACGTGGGATCTTAGTTCCCCAACCAGGGATTGAACCCATACCCCCTGCATTGGAAGGTGAAGTCTTAACCACTGGACCACCAGGGAAGTCCCTTTTTTGATGTTTTTAACTGAAATTTTAGTAGTTGCTTTCAGACATTTCCATGAACAATGTTCACACTTTATTACTTTTTCAGATCACGTGACAGTACATATTTGTATATTGTAATTGAAAAATCTACATGGCTGTTGAATTTAAATGGACTGTTCTTTTTATTAACTTTTACATTTTCTGATTACTGTGTTTAAAATGAACTTCTCCATCACAGGGAAAACATATTTACCTTGGTGGGATGACTCACTGTTGACTGATTCATTTCCCTCTCAGGGCGGAAGCTCAGTCTAGTGGTTCAAGCTGTGATGTGTGAGTCAGCTGTTCTGGTTCCATTCCCCTTTTGGCTCTTTAATAGTTGGTTAAATCCCTTTTCCAATGGAGATGGTGCCTCCCTATGTATACCTCACAGGGGGCCTGTCAGAAGTGATGAATTTGCACAAGGGAGAGTGGGGAATAGGATGATGGGGAAAAGTGAATAACAGCAGTCCTCATTTAAAGCAACACATTTGATATTCACCTTTTCCCACGGATCAGTGTTGACTTCAGGGATTTAGTGGTAAATCAGAAGTGGTTGAATATTGGGACTTAAATTGCAGATCAGAGGAGATAATGGTATATACTCTGCTCCAATAGTGACACTGAAGTGGCTTAATAGGCAATAAGGATTGATTGCTAACCGGAAGACAGGAGGCCTGTTAAGCTTTTATGACAGTGGTGTTTTCCTTTTAAACACCATTTAACTGAAGATTTTCTCAGTGTGGTTTTATTCTCCAACAGAAGGGGTACACAGGGCTAATAGCAAACATATTGTTAGTAATTCACAGTACTCAGTAAACTTTCAGTTCCAAACAGGCTTACATTTAGCATATACAGTAAGGAGAGCTTTAAAGTACACTGCAGTGGAGTCATGTCATTATACAGCCATTTACAAAAGGGTCTGAGAAAGAAGAGATTTTCTTTAAAGATACATCAGTAGAATGATAAATACAGCATTAAATAAGCTAGTCATCTATTTATTAAATAAATACGTGGCAAAGCACTCTTCTAAGTTTCATGATTTGATACGTTGTTTTACTTAAATGTATAGGCAAAGTATTAAAATCAGTCTGTGTCATATTATTTAATTTTTCTCCAACTCTGGGCTTCTTGGATATTAAAAGGAATATGTTTTTCTCATGGTGTTTTTCCTATCTGTGCCGTTGGCAAGGGGAACTCTCCTCAGAACCTTGAATTTTTATTGTCTTAGTTTGGATTCATCCAGAAGGAGACCCTAAGATAAGGACTTGGATGCAAGTAGTTTATTTGGGAGGTGATTCCAGGGAATAGGGGAATGAGGGAGAGAACCAGAGAAGAGAAGGAAGCCCCTAGTGTGTTATTAAGCAGGTTACCGGATGGGCAACTGCAGCCCAATCCTACTGGGGATCTCTGGGCTGCATGTAGAACACACTTCAGAGTCACCCTCACAGAGGGGCAAGGAAGGTGATGTTTACCTTCATCCAGTTGTGGCTGAGGGCCACTTCCTGGGACATTTACTCTTATAACTTGCTCAGGAACAGGTGGAGATGCTCTCATGGCTAGAAAAATCTCACAGGCAAGGAGACACAGGTGTTCCTAGTAAGCAATCTTCAACATGTAGGGTGGCAACATGGGAACATGAGCAGGTGTGGACACTCTTTGCCACATACTCTTTCCCTCAGTTATTTTTTTCTGGCAGAAATTTCTTCCAGGTCTCTGGCAATTCATCCGTAAGTTTCTTATTTTGTCTTTTTTTAAAAATTGTGACAAAATATACACAAAATTTACCACATTAACCATTTTAAAAAAGAGGACCTGGATAGGAACTTCGACTGTGGAATGAAGAGTTTTGAGAGATGAAGTGTTAGAATAGTATTTAGTGACCCATAGATATGGAGGATGAGGGAGAGGAATGTAGAACAGTAAGCTTTCTGGATCGGGTGAGTGGAAGGATTGGAAATATTAAGTAAGTGTGGCCTTCGTCTCCTCTTGTTTTTGAATGCAGAGGAGGAAATGGAGACAAAGGATTTCAGTTCAGACATGTTGGGTATAAGGTGGTTGAAGGCCACATATGAGCTTGGGGGTAATAAGAATCTTCTGGGCTAGAAATACACATCTGAGAGAGATTAGTGTATAGATGGCAGTAAAGCAATGAAATGCCCCCTCTGCCCCCACTGATTTCCTCCTCACTTCCTCTTAAGGCTTTATATTTGGTGATTCAGCTTGAAAGTTACTTCTCCAAGAGGCTTTCTCTGCTCCCCAAGTGAGTGAGGTCCTCTCCTCACACACTGTCCTGAGTCCGCTGGCCCTCAACACTCTCCTAAAATGCCTGTCTTCCTGGCATGATCAGTGAGGGCAGGGATTTTGCTCATCTAATTCCCTTTTGTGTATCCAGTGTCTAGCCGGATGCTTGGCACATGGGAGGCACTTAAGTAATAATATGTTGATTGAATAGATGAATAAGGAAGATTGTCCAGGAAAAATGTGTACAGTGAGAAGAAAATGTCAAGGTCAAATTGAGAGAGATCAAAATAAGATGAGCATTTAAAGTGTCCTTTAAGAGGCAGTGATTGATCTTGACCACTAATATTTATTGTTTCTTTCTTTTTCTTCACTATGTAGTTAAAAAATTCAACATAGTTATCATTCCAGATATACAAAATTTACTTTTCCCACTTAATATTCTAACACAAGAATTTTCCTCATTATTGAGATGTCTTTATTTTTTTACTTAGACTTTATTTCATTTTTGTGGTTAGGTAGTAAGTTCATAGGCTCTCATTGCTGTATAGCAGTGCATCTTATTCATACAGAGATGGTTTCTGAATTCCTATCTCCTGGTTTTTATGCATTTGTTCATTCACATGTGCCTGCAGTCATTTAACAATGCGATGTTATATAAAAGATTTGGATGTCGACCTCATAGAGCTCATTGTAGGATGGAAGAGACAGACATGCACACAGTTAATCACGAAAAGAGAATATTAAGTACTCTAAGAGAGGTCTGTGCTAAGTACCAAGAGCCTATAGTGAGGGAGATCCCTACAGATGTTTACTAAAGTTAAATGCCTACTTCACGATGATATTTTAAATTAAATGCAGTGTGTTGTCTTCTTAATTTTCACAACATACAAATTCTACTTTTGGATATTTCTCTTTTTAAGCTTTAGATCATATATTTGCCTGTATGCTTAGAGGGAAGGGAAACTGGCATTTATTAATTACGTGTTATGAACCTGGCTCTGTACTAGGTGAAATTATTCATATCACTTACGTTAATCTTCATTATTTCCTTCCAACTAGCTGTAGTTAGCTTTATTTGACAGAAGAGGAAATTGAGGCACAGAAAAGTTAAATTATCTCCCCTTGATTGTATGAGTCTTAAGTAAGGAATTCAGGGAATTAGTATTCAAATCAAGGTCTGCCTAATATTAAAGACCTTGTGGATCTATTATATTCTAAATATGTAACTCAGTCTGATTCTTAAAGAAAACCATGACCTTGAAAATAGACTTTTGTATATGTAGAATAATATCTATATATCATATTTTACATATATTTTAATGTTATAATACCCAATAAAGCTATTTGATTTTCTATGATAATATGGAAATGTTATGACACAGAAAATGACAATCATAGATAATCTCATACTTTCTTTTTACCAATAATTTTATTTTTTTCCCCTCCTCTCTTATTAAGACTTTTTCCAGACCTATGAAATAGGAGAAAAATAACTGACTTGAGTCCCAATTCTCTTAGATACCTTGTAATAGTAATGATAGACAATGAATAATTATTAAATAATTTAATAATTATTAAATAAATATTTAATAATTATTGGTCAGAGGAAGAAAGAACATGGCAATAGTTGAGTAGTGTTCTTTTGTTGTTTCCTGTATGTATGTCTCATCTTCCAACTAGGGCAGCATTCCTTGGGCAGTGTTTACTCTCCCTCTCTCCCTTTCTTCCTCCCTCTCTCTTTCTTCTCTGCAGCCTCTCACCAGAGTGCTAGGTATAGAGTAAGGCCTTGATAAATATGTATTGAGTTGATAGGAGTAGGAGTCAGGGGCTGAGCTGCTCTCACACTGTAATGTCAACTGCTGTGTGATTAATGTATTTATGTATTCAACTTGTACTAGCAATATCTTCCCTGCCCCATGTCCCTCATTCCTTAACCATGCAATTGAAGAAAGGCATTCTATAAAGTGTGCTTATTAATAAAACAAGCTAGAGGAGAAATGTGTTGGGATAAAGGTGTTAGGGAGTTATTTATCTGAAAATATTTGAACAATTCATATAAATGTCCTGCTTCATATGTGTACCCAGATTGGGTATATCTACAATCAACAGTTTCTCAGCAGCAATGACTAATATATTCATGAGATGGTGACTTTACCACACCAGCAAGGGCTAGTTTTTTTTTTTTTAATTGTTTCTTAGGAATGTAACACACAAAGTATTGACAGCTAAAAAAAAGTCTCTATCCAAGGTGATAAATGATGTTTCATTTCATAGAAATGCATTGTATAAGGCAATAAGCAACGATTCCTGTTACCTAAGATATCCCAGCTGAAAAAAACGTGAGAAGAAATTATAAGTAACTGTTCTTTAGTTACCAGGAAGAGAGACAGAACATTTCCTGGATGACTCTTCATTTTAAAAACCACTTTACTGAGATATGATTGACATTCCAAAAGCTGTGTATATTTAATGTATACAACTTGAGTTTGGGGATAAGTATATACCCATGAAACCATCACTACCATCAGGTCATAAACATATTTGTCACCTCTCAGTTTCCTCCTGCCCCTTTTATTATCATTTGTGTGTGTGTGTGTGTGTGTGTGTGGTAAGAGCACTTACGTAAGATCTACCCTCTTAGCAAATTTTAACCTATTTTTTGTACCCAGCAGGTGGGAGCAAAGGTAGAATCAATTAGGATTATTCAGTTTTTACATGCACACCAATACAGAAAGGATATCGCTGGTTAGGTCCACTTAGATTTTAGCTGTTTTAGGTTCCACAATACCTAACAAGATACTTAAGGCAGTACCTTCTAGCAAAAGGGATTGTAAGAGAATTATTTGATTCACACAATTTGTGGGGTGTTACAACTAATGTTTACAAAGCAGACATAGCTGTCTGCATGTCTTTTGCTTACATTGTGAGCTTTTTAGACCATCAAAACCTTTTTTTACCTGGAAAGTTGGCATCTCTTCACTGGCCAGTCATCCTTAATGCAGCACATGTTGTTCTGTTGGCCCAGTTCTGTGGGATCCTCCTTTATCCTAATTTCTGGATCCATTTCACAATGTCTTGATCTACTTCAGAAACTCTGGCTGTTGGCCTCTAGAGAATTGAGGTTCCTGTTTCTAGGTAAATTGTTGGGACTTTAATGTTCTCACTGTAGACCCTTTTGGGTCAAAGCCAGGGCTTTGCTGGTTGTTAAGGACCCCACTCTTTTGGTTTTATTGCAAGAGCTTCCTTGTCCTTGCTGGTGGCATTCCTACCCTCAGCTATCTGCTGTCTTCTGTCTATTCACCTGGTGGAAGGGGAGAGGTAATATTCAATTCTTATGGAAAACCAGCCATTATTGGCAGGGAATGTTTTGCTGGAAGTATCACATGGAAGACTAACTCCTTCAGGAAATACTTCTGACATAGCCTGGTCCTGGGAACATGCATTCATAGTTTACTTTCAAGTAATTCATAGCCACGGCTATGCTATGCTACTAAAATCAAAGAACCTTTGATTATCCTTTTATTTTAAGCAATATCAGTCAACTTCAAACCACTATGTGAGTTACACTTTCTATTCAGATGCATTTTATTTAATACTGTTTATTCATTCAATTTTAGGATTACAGTTCTAAAAGATTTTTTTTTTTTTTGGCAACTCCTAGTTCTTTTTGCAATTTCACTGTTCAACTCAATATTGGATAGAGATGGACACCTGACCCAAAACCACTCAATGCGTTTACTTGATAATGGACGATCATATTCTCTTTCTGGGAATTTGACTGATGAGGGATCAGACTAGTCATTTGGCAGTGGCCTGTGGCTCTATATATGGCCATGAAGACTTCAGACTAGTGGTTATGTTGGAAACTTGATTAGCTTGACTTTGGCCAAATTCCAACTTTAAACAAGTGTATGACAAAAGGATCTGGTACAATGATTGGTACATATTAAGGGAGTCATTTCTGTGCCAGAAAAAGGGGAACAGAAAACAATAATAAATGTCTCTTCACATTTGTTAATATTTGAGAATTTACTATATTATTTACCTGTCTTACTATCTCACTTGACTTTCCTTCCCTATGCTAACAGTTTTGAGGCTAAGTTTATTTGGATAAGTAACCTTAGTTGTCTAGATGCAAGAATCATGTGCTCTTTCCTAGAAAAATTATAAGGTCTCAAGGTAGGCTAGTTTTGGAACATGCTTAGAAGGAAATCAGATTTGGGGTGGTGGTTATACATGTCATGGTAAGACAGGTTTGTTAATCTCATCTACGGCTCAAGAGAAATGAGCTGCAAGACAATGGATAAACTCTTGGAGTCCTTGAGAGAGCAGGGAGTAGTACTTTGGAAAAGGAGCACCAGGCCAGTTTTGAAGAATATCATGGGTAAATCACCACTTTTGTTCCATATCTATAAAGTTGCTGGTACTGACATCCTGTTCCTCAGAGCAGAAAGTAAACTCTAGAGGAGGAGGAGGACTTTATTCCCCTAAAAAACATGAAGACTTTATTCCTGGAGGCTTTGAACTTAAGTATGGCTAAATTAAGCAGAGGCAATAAAACTGAAGTCAATTGGGACAGTGTCAAGGGGTAGAAACATCTATTCTATAGGGTAAAATAATGACTACCCCTTATTGTGTGCCAATATGTGCTGAAAATGGTATTAGGTAATTTAAGATGATTTCTGTCCTTACAGTAAACATGTAACACAGTCATTAGTATTTTTATTTTACAGACCAGGAAATGAACACTTAGAAAGATTCTTATTATTTACCAGTAAATGAAATGAAAACCTAGGCATTTTGATCCCAATGACAGTCCTAAAAAAATCCTGCTTTGTCAGACTCTAGAGGATTTTTTATATTTTTCAGTAAAACCCAGAACACAGAAGAGATCATCTATATTTAATTTTTGGACAAATGGAAAAGTGACTGAGTCCTTAGATATATCCTAAAACAAACAAACAAACAAACAATTAAAAAAACACCCCAACCAACAATCTTATGAATTTAACAGGCATGGCTCCCTGGCAAATGTCATACAACTATCTGGGGGAATAAAATGGAGATCTTTCATACTTAAATACTCCCCACTATGTGTAGTTTCCTTAGAGATCCCATCTATTATTCTGGGCCAAAGAGTACATATCCAAAGTAGGAAGGAACCTAGGGTGCCAGACAAAATCTCAGACCTCTCTCTGATTTGCCTCTGCCTCTTAATATTTTGTATCTCCTGAAACCTGTGAATGATTATGTTCTATTACATGGTAAAGGGGAATTGAGGTTGAAGATAGAATAAAGGTTACTAATCTGCTGACCTTAAAATAGGGAGGTTATTCTGGATTATCCAGGTGGGCCCAATCACAAGGATCCTTCAAGGTGGAGGAGGGAGGTAGTAGAGCCAGTGTCAGAATGATGCAGAGAGAGAAAGACTTGACCAGTCACTGCTGGCTTGGAAGATGTACATGGCCTCAAACCAAGGAATGCAGGCATTCTCTAGAGGCTGGAAAAGGCAAGGAAATGGATTCGGCCTACAGCTTCCAAAAGGAATGCAGCCCTGACAACCTTTTATTTTAGTCCAGTGAGATCTGCTTCAGACTTCTGACTCGCAGAACTGCAAGATAAATTTGTGTTGTTAAACTGCTAAATTTGTGGTAATTTGTTACAGCAGAGATAGAAAACTAGTACAATAGGATATATCTTATATATCTCCATTTGTAAGATGACTTGCCCAAGCAGACATAACTATTAAGTGGCACAGCCTGCATTTAAACCCAAGTTCATCTGACTCCAAAGTTTGTGCTCTTCTGTTCTGTCTCAGGAGCCCTGCTCTTATTAAAGGATGACCCTGTGGAATTTTCTCTTGGATGACAGCTACAGTTTTTGGTTTTCTGTTTTTATTTATAAAACTTTCTCCTGTGGCATTCAGGCTTGTTTGCTTCCTAATGGGAGAGATCGTTTTCACCCACTGTCATGCCTAGCAGAGAGTTTTCCCCAGGTTTTTGGATGGAGCTTAAAAAAGTAGAATTAAGATCACTCTGAATATTAATTTTGAGCTGTTGAGGTAAGAGTGATTCTGACTTAGAAGTCATATAAATTAAAAGTATATGCAAGTCTTTGAGAAAAAATTTCTTACCTGCCTAAATTAAATATAAACTTAAGTTATAAAAACAGTAGTTTAATATGGTACGGCTTTAGATGGTATCTTATGTCGAGAACAGGTTTTACTGTTTATGAGATTAGATAAGAAGCATTTAGAGTCAGAAAAGCTTTTGTTTAAACTTAAGCTTCTACTTATTTGTGTGATCCTGGAATGATTATCTCTGAGATTTAATTTCCTGATTTTTAAAATGGGTATAACATAACTAAGGTTCAAATGAAAATTCATGTGGAGCACAATATAATCCATAAAACACTATACTGATATAAGGTGTAATACTTATTATTGTTATGAGATTTGAGGGAGAATATATGAGTCTGTTTGAATGCAATTCACTTGTATGAAAAGTCTGGTTGATTATTGTACCCCTAAGGAATTACTACTCTCAGTTTTGTTTGTACAATTATTGGCTGATCAAGAAAAAATTATAAATCAATTTCAATAATAAACATGATTATTAGCTTTCCCAAACTAATTTAGAGCACAGGGGTCCCTCAGTGTTCAGAACTCATAACATTTATTGTTTATAACAGCGGTTCACAGATTTGCCTACACATCAAAATCACAGGAGGAAATTAAAAGAAAAAAAAATCCTGGGCCCCATGATGAGACACTCTGATTCCGTTAAAAAAAAAAAAATTCCTAGTGATTCTGATTACTACCCAGGTTTGGACACCACTAGTATATGCCTTTTTTTTTTTTTTTTTTTTTTTTTGCGGTACGCGGGCCACTCACTGTTGTGGCCTCTCCTGTTGCGGAGCACAGGCTCCGGACGCACAGGCCCAGCGGCCATGGCTCACGGTCCTAGCTGCTCTGCAGCATGTGGGATCTTTCCGGACCGGGGCACGAACCCGTGTCCCCTGCATCGGCAGGCAGACTCTCAACCACTGTGCCACCAGGGAAGCCCTATGCCATCTTTTGATAGCCAGTAGCCTTATTTAACTTGTTTTGATAGGTAAGTTTTAATGTTTTAAAAAGTTTTCTATGTTGTAAGGTTTGTATTTCCACAAAAGTAACTTACCTTGAATAATACTGCTGATGATGTTTACACAGGGAAAAGTCTGGATCACTCACAGACCACAAGTAGTGGTTTGTACTTCAATTATTTGGAGAGATAATAGCAAGTTTTTAATTATTCGTAACACATGCTTAGAACACTTAGAACTTGAAGAAACCATGGAAATTATCTTCTTCAACCTCTCTTTCTTTTTTCTCCCCCAGATGAAGAAACTTAGGCTGAGAGAAGTTAAAAGGCCCTTCTAAGGGTGACTGTACTAGCCACCTAGGACTAGAATTTCCAGATTTTGCCTTTTTCCTCTATTCATGGTAATTCTAGAGACATAATTGAAATCCACAAATCCCTAATTTTAGCAGGAATTCCATCTTATCTCTTTTACTATAATTCTTAATAAGTGGCAAAATGCATTAGAAATTAAATATAATTTGAATTGTAGTCTAGATTTATAATTAATTATATACAGTATATGTAATTATACATCATATGTTATAACTATTATTTATAGACTGTAATTAAATTTTTCCCCTTGAATAGTATATAATGGGTGTGCTAAGCATCTACAAAATGAGAAAAGTGAAGGAAAAACCATCTAAGTCAACAAGAGTGTTTGTACCCTCCATTGTTTTCATGGTGCTTTTTCTGCTCTCCCATAAAATACCCAGCATGGAAATTACTGCAATATTAATCTCCTCCAACATCATTAATGGGACTGATTTAAACTAATGTGAACAAATTGGGTACTAAAATGCATAGTAAAAATCATATATAGAAGCAAAAGAAAATTTTAACCTTGCTAAATAATGAAGCATTTTTCTATTTGAGGTTTCACACATCTATGTAGGAAGAAATTGCTCTTATATAAAAATTTGAAAAGTAGACTGGTTATGTTTCCAGAACTACACATTTCAGAAGGCTCCATTTATTCTAAATTCCTCTTTTGTCTGTTCCTGAAGTAACGTAAGTGGTCTATTTCTTTGTTATTCCTCCTGAACTCTACACGTAAGGTATAGATCATGTCTTATTCATCTTTGACCTTCTAGTACCTACCTCATGGTTGACTGTCAAGAAGTATCTGTCCAACTGAACTGGTAAGGGAAAAAAACAAAAACCTTGAGAACCAGAGTCAAACAACATTTTTCCAGCTTCAAAGCTACTTTTATTTCCAGCACTAATCCAATGAAAACCTTTTTTGGCGTTTTTGCTTTTTTTTAAACAAATTAATTTTATTTATTTATTTATTTATTTATTTATTTATTTATTTATTTTTGGCTGCATTGGGTCTTTGCTGCTGTGGCGAGCAGGGACTACTCTTTGTTGTGGTGCATGGGCTTCTTATTGCAATGGCTTCTCTTGTTGAGCACGGGCTCTAGGCGTGCGGGCTCAGTAGTTGTGGCTCTTGGGCTCTAGAGCACAGGCGCAGTAGTTGTGGCACATGGGCTTAGTTGCTCCACTGCACATGGGATCTTCCCGGACCAGGGCTCAAACCCATGTCCCCTGCATTGGCGGGTGGATTCTTAACCACTGTGCCACCAGGGAAGCCCCGGTTTCTTTGCTTTTTTATCAGATTCATTTTGATTTGACTTATGACAATGAAATATATAATAATCAAGAGATGCTAATGTTTTGAGTTTTAAGGACTAGAGATTAAATTGTTATTTGAAATAGGTGTATTAAAAACCAGACTGCTAAAATAGAATAATTAGGTAGTGACACAATTCTTTATTTCAACCAATATCAGGCACTGTCCCAGGTGATGAGGATACAGAAAGAGTTCCAAGTCTGTACCCTCCCCAAGGGGAAGATAGAATATGGACATACACATGCTATCAGGTGAAAGTGTTAGGAAGAAAAACAATGGAGTAGAGGGATAAGGATGGGGGAAGGGTGCTCCATTCATATAGTGGTCACAAAGACTTCTCTGAGGAAGTGATATTTAAATCAGCTAAAAATGTGATCACTAAGCATGAGTCATTTCGGAGGTAGCATTTGTAGTTAAGTTGTTGACCCCTTATTTGTTGTGAGTCTAGGATAACCAAATATTTTTAAAAGTGGAAGATATTTTAGAGCTCATTTTCGTTTACTGCAAGTCTTCCCATTTCACAGATAAAGGAAACTGAGGCCCAGTTTGGACAAAGAGTGCTCAGATCACATAGCTTTTTGGTGACTTGCAACTAGAATCTGGTTTCTCAGTCCCCAGGCCAATGATCTCTCCACAATACCAAACACTCCATCAGTTTTTGCCTGGGAAACCTCTTGAAGGGGGATAAAGCTATGCAATTTTGGCCTGAGAGAATGTATGGAATAAGGGAGCAACAAGGTCATTCCTTTGCAGAGACAATGAAGAAAAATTATATCAGGGACCAGTTCTGTATATTTGAGCCTCAGGTGTGCTTTCTTAGCACAAGGTGGTAGAGAAAGTTCTTTTTATAACTGGATGTTTCTTTGCATTGTTGCCTAGTCACTAGCACCGTGAAGACCCTAAATGTTGAGGCCTTGAAAAATCCCCTCTATTTATTTTATCTTTACATAACAGATGGCTCTGCATCTCAGGCCATTTCTGATTTTAAGGAGCATTCTGGCTGTTAATTTAAAAAAGAAAAAAAAAAATCCTGGAACCCTGCAAAGGCAGTCAGTCATCCAGAGACTCAACTGGTTTATATTCTCTCAACTGCACCTGCTCCAACCTTCAGATTTCAATGTATGTGGCACATGTGAATCCATGACAACTGACAGGGTAAATCAGAATTTTCTTTTTCACAGTGTCACCAGTTTACTTCAATTTCTTTGACTGTCATCAGTACTAAGATATCATTGAAAGATAAAAAATTAATGCATTCTGTCTGTCTTAGTCTCTTCAGGCTGCTATACCAAAAATACTATAGACCAGGTAGCTTACATAACAAATATTTATTTCTTAAAGTTCTGGAGGCTGGGAAGTCCAAGATGAAGGTGTTGGTAGGTTTGTTACCTGGTGAAGGCCAGTTTCCTGGGTCACAATCGGCTGCCTTCTCTCTGTAGCCTCACATGGCAGAAGGTGCAAGGGAGCTCTCTGGGGTCTCCTGTAAGGACACTAATCCTATTTGTGAGGGCTCCACCCTCATGACCTAATAATCTCCCAAAGGTCCTATCTCTTAATGCAATCACACTGGGGATTAGGTTTCAACATATGAATCAGGGGGTGGTGATGGGGAGACACAAACATTCAGTCTATAGGACACTCAAAAAATTTGGCCATCTTATTCAAAAGGTTTGTTAAGACAGTGCTAATGAGATCTTGATGTAGTTCTTGTCCACTGAAGTGTCTATAAAAGCACATTTTAATAACTTTACCTGTTAGCTTTTTGGTATCAGAAAAATCTATTAGGACAAAGAAGATAAGGAATTATCTTGAAGTTGTTGTTTTTTTTTTTTACAGCAAAATATGTTGTTTTACCTTACACTGTACATCTGTTTCACATGGCTCGACACTGTTTGCATAATAAACGTTCTGGTTTTTTTTTTTAAACCAGTAGTCAATATAGCATAGTTAGTAATAACATAGTTTCTGGTGCCAGATGATGCCTGGGTTCAAATCCCAGTTCTGTTGTAACTTAGCTGTTTGCCCTTGGGCAAATTTCTCAAGTTCTCTGTGCCTCAGTTTTATCATCCATAAAATGGAGGTAATATTAGTCTTTATTTTGTACAAATGTTATAGAGATGCAAGGAGATAACATAGGAGAAGCATTTAGAGCAGGACCAATAGAAATATGCTCAATGAATATTGGCTATTTTTATTATGTTTATTAGGGGTTGTTGGTGAGCTTGTTGTGGGAAGAGAGGACTGGATTAAAGTTGCCAGTTAAGCCTTTTCTTTCTGCTGCTGTCTGTGCCAAAATGAAGAACAAAATCTGTAGACTTGGGTAAAATTTGGTACTGGATATGGAAAACAGAACTGAGTTTTTTTTTTTTTTTTTTTTTTTTTTTTTTTTTTTGCGGTACGCGGGCCTCTCACTGTTGTGGCCTCTCCCGTTGCGGAGCACAGGCTCCGGACGCGCAGGCCCAGCGGCCATGGCCCACGGCCCAGCTGCTCCGCGGCATGTGGGACTCTCCCGGACCGGGGCACGAACCCGCGTCCCCCGAATCGGCAGGCGGACTCCCAACCACCAGGGAAGCCCCAGAACTGAGTTTTTTAATCTAGGTAAAAGTAGGACTGGAGAAGGAGGTGAGGACAAAGTGGGAAGAAGATGAATGCAGTCTTGTCTGGGTTAAGGACATTAGTTCAGATGAATCTTCTAGATAGATTCTTCAATATTAATTGATACCAAATTACTCTGAATATAATTTAAAACTTTCTCATTATTGGGAGGGCTCTTCCCTCTGATGTGTGATGCATAGTGTATGCCATGGTGAGGAAATTGATAATTTTTTTTTTTTTGTGGGAAGAATACAGGATTTTACACACTGCCAAGCTGTAGAAATTATGTTTGAGATAAGGATATGTAAAGGGAAAGAGCTATGATGGGCTTTTGGTAATGTGATTTAAATTATTATAAATTGCTCTTTTAATAAGACAGAGATGCTTTTAAAGAAGTTTTATCTGATTATGGGGTATAAGAAGATTCATGGATATAATAGTTTTCAGAATTTTGACAAATTGTTGAAAGACATCTGTTATGTAGAATGTCTTTTTTTTTAAATGCTTGAAGTATAATTCACCTGAGGTTTCCTTTATCTGCTACTGACTCTTATGGTTCTTTTCTAGTGAGACAAATTAGTGACACAAATGTGTGTGTATCCTAAAAAATGATGTACCTTTGTTACTTTGATTATATATCTTCAGAAAGGTATTAAACATTCTATGTGGATCACTGAAACTCAGCATTTTGTTGGTCATAAGCTATTACACTCTTCTTGAGTATTCTGTGTGGCATGTGGTCATAATTGTTTTTTGATATTTCACATTTTTTCCAGCCTAAAATCAAATTTAAGAAAATTCCATAAGAGATAAGTATAAAAATGAGATTTTATATATATATATATATTTTAACGTCTTTATTGGAGTATAACTGCATTACAGTGGATACAATGGAGATTATATTTTAAATATCCCATTTTTTGTTAATTGTACTAATGGAGCAGAGATGACAGCTATGCTTTCTTATTAATTATTTAGATTTGGGATATTAAATAATGAACTTGGGAGGAAAACAATATAATTGTGATGATAGTAATCACAATATAATTGTAATATAATTCCATCCTACCCTCCACTTTCGATGTACATAGAGTTGAGTGAGCAGAGGCTAAATGAGAGACAGAAATCTTCGTGGTAAAGGTTAAAGTTAAACAAAGAAATTTTGAAGAGGTTTATCTGCATATGTATCAAAAGCAGGGATATTACCTTGATGTTACCAAGGTCTTGTGACTTCAGAAACCAGATGTAGTCTGTGGTTTCTCTTACTCTTGAAGATAGTTTCATTGAGTTGTAGATTGGGAAGAGACCTGTAGTGTATCTCCTCCATCACTCATCTCACAGAGGAATTGTATTGGAAATTCTCTCAGAAGACACGGTCTCCTTATGATAAAGGTAGAACTTTCCAAATGTGGCTCTTAGTAGTTTTTTTTCTATATCTTGTCACTCAAAATGTGGGCAGCTTTCTTTGTGTCTGGCATCTGTTACTCAAGTCTTCTTCTCTTTTTAATCTTCAGGGCAAATGGAAAACAGTGTGATATCCTTTTCTAAATTCAGAGTTACCACTGACCTTCTGTCTTCTTAAATCTCTACAGAATCTGTAGTTCACTGACCCTCATGAACACTCATGCCCCTCAGGACTTTGGGATTTGGAGAAAGGCAGCTTGCTGGCTCCGTTCATTTGGATGCTCAGTGGAATTCAGAGATGTTTGTAAAAGCCTTGTTGACACAACTTGTGGCTTTTACACCCAGAGTGTAACTTGAAGATGTATTACACCCAGAGCAAACTTGAAGATGTATCCCCTGAAATACAAGCCACATATAATGTATCTAAGGAACTTAATCTATGTTATGGCATGTGGTGATAAATATGAGTGTTACGTCTTCAGGAACTAGAATTGTTAAGGTTAATACAGCTAAGGTGTGTAAAACTTCTCTGCACAGTAGCTAAGAGGTGATGTTATTTGTAGTAAATTTTTCAGCATGTGGACCATGATGCACCACTAAATTAAGTCTTGTGTATTAAGAGTGTGTATTATACTTATTTCTGAAGAAAAGGATACTCTAAACATTCTCAGACTTGTTTGCTTCCATAGAACTCTGTTAGAATACAACCTCAGCTTGCCATGCAACTCTCACCTGGACCCATTTTAAATGATACCAATAAATCCTAATTATTCAAGTGTATATAAAGATTTCCTAAAGTATGAATTGCTGGATTAACAAACATATATGTGGCTTGTATAATCTCCATCAGATTATAGATGGTCTGAGAGGTGAAAAATTTTAGGTTAAGGAGTACTATTTTTCCTCACTTTTGGAAGTCTAGACAGTTTATATTTTAGTTGTTTACCAAAACATGAATAGTCTAAACTGCTATCTTATTATTTTATAATGTTAAGAGAAAGCTAAAAAAGTCAAAATTATTCAAGATACTGTGTGACAGATTTTGATGATAGGGAACAAATAGTGTACTGTGACAAAAGCCAGATCTTAGAAGAAAACCAACATGGTGAGACTAACGTTGTTCTCCATTTTTCATTGAGAAAGCTCATTTACTCCATGGGAGAGCATATTTATATCCTTAAGTGGCATGCATGTGTAGAAATAAATGAGAAGAAAATGTTCTTTGAAAAATGAGTCATATTGGCAGCAAATAGTATTTGGATTTTGCTTTAATGCTTACCAGATAAATGTCATTCTAAGGCTGTATTCATTGGTAACTGTCTGGTAGTTATGTTTGAGGACTCTTGCTAATTAGGAATTGGGTAAATAAAATGGGGAAACATATCTATATTCTATGTATGTCTGTGACTATATTTTATATGACATCATAGAAATGCTAAGGTTTCTCAGGTATAGCAGGTACTATGGTTGTCCCATTTGCTGATAACAATTTCAGGCATGTTTGGGAACACCTCTTGCTCCTCAATGGTTAAGGAGAACCACAACTAAATTAAAGGGGCTGAGAGAAGAAAGGAAGACAAGTATATATTTATAAAGTTTGTTACATTAACCTTCTTATCTACTGTTTCTGGGTCTCTCAATTTCTTCTCATGGCTTTGAGTTACCATCTGGTGTCATTTTCTTATTCCAATATGGCTTTGTTTTTACAAAGCTCTTCTGTGCTACTATTGTCAAATACATTACATTTCTATATGTTATTGGCCCAACAGTACAATTATATACATATTGTCTTATGCAATTGCTTTTTAAATCAGTTAAGTGAAAAAAACACGTAATTAAACTATCTTTTATAATTACCAACAGAATACCTTTTACTGGCACTTCTTTTTTCACGTGGCTTCAAATTACTGTCTGATATTCTTGCTTTTAGTCTAAATAATTTCCCTTAGTATTTCTTGTAAGGGGGGTCTGCTAACAACAGATTCTCATTTTTTGTCTATCTGCAAATGTATGTTTCTTCTTTTCTTCTGGTACTCCCATTATGCATATGTTAGTGTGTTTAATGGTGTCCCACCTTTCTCTGAGACTTTATTCCTTTTTCTTCATTCTTTTTGTCCTCAGGTTTATAGAGATTATGCAATCTGTAAAACAATCTTCAAGTTTGTTGATTCTTCTGCCACCTCAAATCTGCTGAGCCCCTCTAGTGAAATATTCATTTCTGGTTATCATACTTTTCAACTCCAGAATTGCCATTTTTTTGGCTTTATAATTTGGCTCTTTGTTGATATTCTCTATTTGGTCATCATTTGTTCCTTTAATTCCTTAAGACTGGTTTCCTTTAGGTCTTTGAACATATTTATAATAGTTGCCTTGAAGTCTTTGCTAACTCCAACATCTGGGTCCCCTCAAATACAATTTCCGTTGCCTGCTTTCCTCACCCCGCCTTGTGTATGGGTTTGTGTTTCTTTGAATCTCTCATATATTCCATACATACATTGTGGCAACTCTGGATACTGATCCTTTGCACTTACCGGCTTGTTGTTGTTTGCTTCTTTATTTGTTTAGTGCTTTGGTTGGACTCGTTCAGTGAGATCCGTTTCCCCTGAAATGCACAGCCTCTGTCTCCTCTGAGAGGGCACAGTTTTGATTATTAGAGGTAATTGTCGGTTTAGCTAAGGTCTCTTTGACTTCCTCTGTTCATAGCATACCCTTCTGTAGCTTCCAGTAATTGCTAGCTGATTGCTTTATTGTTTTTGATAAACCCTGGGGCATTAGTTGTTCCACATTCTGATTCAATTACAGTTAAGTCCCTTGGCATAGACAAGTTGTTGCCAGTCTTTTGAGACTTTTGTGACCCTCTCATGGGCAGAACCTCTGTCCTATGGAGAAGGAACTGGTTGGGGGATGGAGAACTCATTCTTCACTTGCTGCTCCACCTAGATCCTATGAAGACAGGACTCTGTTTTTGTATGTTGGTAGGGAGAGGCAAGAACAGGTGCCACTGTCTGGCTGTGGCCACTACCCAGGATGGATCTTCTGCAACTCAGCGCTGGAGAGGCAGGGGACTGCTGATATTCACCAGCTGCCACATGGTCTCTGTCCTAGGAAGCTATGAGAGATGGGAGCTGCCACTTGGCTGTCAGGCCCACTGGAGCAGCTCAGAGCTGTGCAGGAAAAGGGGGCTGCACTCTCCACCAGCTCTCATGCTTATGTGGGTGTCAATGTGGGAGTCAATATGTTCCACCCAGCTGTCACCAACAGCTAAATATAGGCCCCCCAGCAGCCCAGAGCTGTGGGAAAGGGATCTGCTGATGTCCACTAGCTGCTGAAACTGCCGGAATAGTTCTTCTCTAACAGAGAGCTGTGGAAATGGAAACTGCCAATTGGCTTCTGAGCCTCCTGGGCCTGCTGAAATAGTTCTGAGAGGCAGAGTTGGTGGTGGATGGGTATAGTCCCATTCTCAAATGCCATAGCCTCCTACTGTTCTTATTGAGTTTCCATAGATTTTGTTAGATAAATGCTTCTAAATTTGTTGTAAGCCTTTTTGCCAATCTCCAAAGACTTTGGATAATTTTTTGTTGTTGTTGTTAACTTTGACCAGCTTAATAGATATCTCTCCAGGAGGGAGGTTTCACTGAGTTACTCACAACATCATCCCAGAAGTCCTGCCTCCTGCAGTTAAATCATAACCAGTTAGCAGAGCTAAAGCAAGGAAGAGAGCAAACACTTAAACAACAAGAGATTATGTTTTCAGTAATTGAAAACAACCTGCCTTATTTTTAAAAGCATTTATTACTTACTGAATAATTTTCCAACTAATTAGCCCATTTCACTTCTACCAAGGCACAGAGGGATAGGTTGGTAAGTTATTATCATTCCTGCGATGTTCTTATTTCGGACCAGTCTGTTCATGTGCTTAGATTACACTATTCATGTGAGATCATGGCTAGTTATATTTGACTTTGTTCCAAGAGGCATAAACCCTTATTGGGCCACTCTACTTATACTTTAAATCCTTAGAAAATCAACTCAATTTTTAAGGTCCTTACTCACTACCCAAGTACCCAACCTTACCTTTTCATTTTAGGAAAGACATCCATAAAAAAAATCCTCTCTTCATACATTTTCTCTTTTCCTTGGCAAGTCATGGCTGGACTCTCTGGTTTTCCTGGGAGTGTTGCCTTCACCACTAGAAGCAGAGAGCTCCATGTGAGCCTGGATCTGTACCTGCAGCAACAATATTTCCAGCATATGCTGCAGCATCAGCCTCTACCATGGAGTGTGCTGGGGCCAACAGAGGCAGAAGCCAAATGGAGATTTGGATCTGAGTCCCAGAAGTACCAGTTTATTCCCAAGAGTCAAAGACCTGAGAGTGTTTTCTCTACGCTATTGCAACTAACATCAGTTAAAAGAAAAAAAAACTTTCTCATTACTGTAGCAATTATTTCTACTTTTATGCATTATTGTCTTATTCTTGTCCATATGCAGTTGATCTTATATTATTGAAATCTTAATTTTTAAAAACGTTGTGCCATAACCATTTCTTTTAGATCTACAGGCTTTTCAGGCTGGAGGTAGTGATGTTAAACAAACAAACCAAAACCAACCCCCCCACCCCCCAAAAAAACCCACCATTGCTCACCCTTTTTTTTTTTTTTTTTTTTGCGGTACGCGGGCCTCTCACTGTTGTGGCCTCTCCCGTTGCGGAGCGCAGGCTCAGCGGCCATGGCTCACGGGCCTAGCCGCTCTGCGGCATGTGGGATCTTCCCGGACCGGGGAACAAGCCTGTGTCCCCAGCATCGGCAGGCGGACTCTCAACCACTGCACCACCAGGGAAGCCCTGCTCACCTTTTAAAAGAAGGAGACAATTCATTTTTCAAACTACAGAAATTTTTTTTTAGAAATTCATTTTTGTATTTGGTAGAATTTTGGAGTGGAAGAGATCATCAATCCAATTATTTCATTTTTATAGAAGAGGAAACAGAGGCTCAGAGAGGTAGTAACATGACTTGCCCAAGGAGAAAAGTGGCCAATGGCAACATTAGGAAGTCAATTTTTTTGACTCTTAGGTGCTTTTTCACATTTTAAACAATACACTTTATACTAACAAACATCATCAAGAAAAAGCTAAAAAAGTTTCATTGAATCATTTTTCTCCTACAATTGGCATAGAGCTCAAATAGTGACTTTTCAGCTTTAAACATGTGCTCTATGAAGACCTGTCTTTGCACACAGTAAGGATATGAAGATGATTTCTCTTTCCCGGAAATTTTAGGTTGTCTGGGATACAAACAAAAGGGCTGCCAGGTTGCCCAGAGCACATGCTGAAGCATGCCAAGGCAGGATTCTAACTGGCCCCAGCCTTCTGGGTCTCTGTGGGCCTCATTAATTTGATGTGCTTTGCTTCTATGACAATAGAACACTTGCCTAGTCAATTACTTGCACCTGCATTTCTCAGCTTGTCACACTCCTCTCCTTTAGGATCTGGAAATAACTGGGAAAGAAAAGCCTTGTTGAAAGGAGACACCTCCAGATTTGTTTTCCTCTTGCACCCAATGAAAGGAATAAGTAAAGGTAAACATTCATTTAACATTTAAAAATTGTTTTAAATTGCAAGATATGGGAATATCCAAGCCTTCAGAACAGGCAAACTCTTTGGTATAATTTACACTTATCTCTTTCTTTGCTTTTTTTTTTTTTTTTTTTTTTTTTGTGGTACGTGGGCTTCTCACTGTTGTGGCCTCTCCCGTTGCGGAGCACAGGCTCTGGACACGCAGGCTCAGCAGCCATGGCTCATGGGCACAGCCGCTCCGTGGCATGTGAGATCTTCCCAGACCGGGGCATGAACCCGTGTTCCCTGCATCGCCAGGCAGACTCTCAACCACTGCACCACCAGTGAAGCCCTTTTTCTTTGCTTTTTAATAGGTTTTTAAAATTTGTTTCCACACGTAACGGTAAAGCAATGTAGTTTCTCTATGCTTAAAAACATTAAACCAGTAAATACTGCCAATTCCAATATTTTATAATAGCTTTTGTTTGGAATAGTTTTATTCCAGACTGACATTATCATTCATATATTTCATTTTATTAGAATGCAAATGGTATCCCCTTCACTTTCCATAGGGGGAAAGGATTATAATGAAAATAAGCACTAGTGAAAATAGGTTTTTCTATTCTAATATTATGATACTGGAAAGTCAGAATCTTAGTATTTCCTTCAGTCTTATAAAGGGTTTGAGGATTCTTATGTAAGCATTGAATTTGGCTCTATTTTAGTAAAAGACAGTTTCACTGTGAAAAAGTAAAGAATCTACTGTTAACTTAGTTTTTCTGCTCACATGCTATTTAAAACATAGCATTTCCTTTTAAAATCCATTATTTCCTTCCTTCCTGATATTTCATAAGTTCAGTTCCTCTACCTGTGTTCTTAATTCTTTTCTTCCTAATCTCCTTGGATTGGTTTAATAGGTATTTATTGAACTCAAATTAAGTGAACACTATAAAAAGTTAAAATCATTTCCTTCCATTTTATAGCTGAGGAACTGATCTTGAACAGTTTAAGAGGCAAGGGCAAAGTGTTATGAAGAATAAGTGACTGAGTTGAGACTCACATAGAAGCTTAAGCTTCTGTCCATGGTGCTAAACCATCAATTCTAGTTCTTTCATCAGCTGTCTGCATTCTGTTCTTTCCCCTAACTTCCAAGCATATACCAGTGTCTCCTTCCTTGAACCAGTAACAGAAGTTTATTCTCTTGATCCTACTTTTCAAGTTCATCTTCTTTCTTCCTTTAATTATTAAACATCTTGAAAGATTAGTCTACACACACAGACTCTACTTCTTCACCTCTGTATCCACTCCTCAATCTACTACCACTTGGCTTTTGCATTTGCCATTGTAAAAATCTCCTTTCATAAGAGTGAAAAATTAAACGCTAAATCATATAACTTTTAAAATGAGCTAATTGGCTTTATTAGGCAATCCATAAACAGAGAAGCATCCCATCTAGCAACTAAAAGGGTGCTCCCATATAAATTTTTCCTTAAAACATTTTAAACTTGAAGCGTCAGTACGTAGATCTTACGTGTACAGTTTGATCAATTTTTACATATTTACAAAACACTTAGATCAAGTTATAAAATATCTGCAGTACTTCTGAAGCTTCTTCATGTTCCTCGAGAGTCTTACTTTTACTCTCATTTACACATGCCCCCTCTTCTGACTTCTATCAACATAGATTAAATTTAGCCTCGTCTTGAATTTCCTATAAATGGAATCATATGGCTGTGCCCATTTGTATCTAGTTTTGTTCACTCAGCGTTATATCTAGTAAGTTTTACAATGTGGTACATTTCAAAGTAGTTCATTCTTTTAAATTGCTAAGTACTATTCAAGGTATGAATAAGTCACAAATTATTTATTCTCTCTACTCTCGATGGACATAAGGGTTATTTCCACTTCTTGTTATTATTAAAGTGGTTATGAGCAAACTTGAACATGATTTTGTGGACATAAGCACTCATCCCCCATGGATGTTATACATAGGAGTGGAATTGTTGGTTCATAGCCTGGGCATTTATTAAGTTTTAGGAGATACTGCCAAATAGTTTTCAAAGGTGATTTTACCAATATAAACCCCCACCAGCCATGCAAGAATGTTCTAGCTGCTCCATATCCTCTCCATCACTTGGTCTTCTACTACGTGGTATTGTTTTTTAAAAATGTATTTTCCTAATGTTCCTTGCTAGTATATAGAAATATAACTGATTTTTAAAAAAATCTTTATTGAAATATAATTCACCCATTTTTTTAAAACATCAGTATTGGAGAATAATTGCTTTACAATGGTGTGTTAGTTTTTGCTTTATAACAAAGTGAATCAGTTATACATATACATATATCCCCATGTCTCTTCCCTCTTGCATCTCCCTCCCTCCCACCCTCCCTATCCATCCCTTCTGGTGGGTCACAAAGCACCGAGCTGATCTCCCTGTGCTATGCGACTGCTTCCCACTAGCTATTTTACATTTGGTAGTGTATATATGTTCATGCCACTCTCTTACTTTGTCCCAGCTTACCCTTCCCCCTCCGCATATCCTCAAGTCCATTCTCTAGTAGGTCTTCATCTTTATTCCCATCTTGCCCCTAGGTTCTTCATGACCATTTTTTTGTTTAAGATTCCATATATATGTGTTAGCATATGGTATTTGTTTTTCTCTTTCTGACTTACTTCACTCTGTATGACAGACTCTAGGTCCATCCACCTCACTACAAATAACTCAGTTTCGTTTCCTTTTATGGCTGAGTAATATTCCATTGCATATATGTGCCACATCTTCTTTATCCATTCATCTGTCGATGGACACTTAGGTTGCTTCCATGTCCTGGCTATTGTAAATAGAGCTGCAATGAACATTCTGGTGCATGACTCTTTTTGAATTATGGTTTTCTCAGGGTATATGCCCAGTAGTGGGATTGCTGTGTTGTTTGGTAGTTCTAGTTTTAGTTTTTTAAGTAACTTCCATATTGTTCTCCACAGTGGCTGTATCAATTAACATTCCCACCAACAGTGCGAGAGGGTTCTGTTTTTCTCCACACCCTCTCCAGCATTTATTGCTAGCAGATTTTTTGATGATGGTCATTCTAACCAGTGTGAGATGATATTGCATTGTAGTTTTGATTTGCATTTCTCTAATGATTAATGATGTTGAGCATTCTTTCATGTGTTTGTTGGCAATCTGTATATCTTCTTTGGAGAAATGTCTATTTAGGTCTTCGGCCCATTTTTTGGATTGGGTTGTTTGTTTTTATGATATTGAGCTGCATGAGCTGCTTGTAAATTTTGGAGATTAATCCTTTGTCAGTTGCTTCATTTGCAAAAATTTTCTCCTATTCTGAGTGTTGTCTTTTTGTCTTGTTTATGGTTTCCTTTGTTGTGCAAAAGCTTTTAAGTTTCATTAGGTCCCATTTGTTTATTTTTGTTTTTATTTCCATTTCTCTAGGAGGTGGGTCAAAAAGGATCTTGCTTTGATTTATGTCATAGAGTGTTCTGCTTATGTTTTCCTCTAAGAGTTTGATAGTTTCTGGCCTTACGTTTAGGTCTTTAATCCAATTTGAATTTATTTTTGTGTATGGTGTTAGGGAGTGTTCTAATTTCATTCTTTTACATGCAGCTGTCCAGTTTTCAGAGCACCACTTATTGAAGAGGCTGTCTTTTCTCCACTGTATATTATTGCCTCCTTTATCAAAGATAAAGTGACCATATGTGCATCTCTGGGCTTTCTATACTATTCCATTGATCTATATTTCTGCTTTTGTGCCAGTACCATACTGCCTTGATTACTGTAGCTTTGTAGTACAGTGTGAAGTCAGGGAGCCTGATACCTCCAGCTCCATTTTTCATTCTCCAGATTGCTTTGGCTATTCGGGGTCTTTTGTGTTTCCATACAAATTGTGAAATTTTCTTGTTCTGTGAAAAATGCCATTGGTAGATTGATAGAGATTACACTGAAACTGTAGATTGCTTTGGGGAGTATAGTCATTTTCACAAAGTTGAATCTTCCAATCCAAGAACGTGGTATATCTCTCCAACTGTTTGTATCATCTTTAATTTCTTTCATTAGTGTCTTATAATTTTCTGCATACAGATCTTTTGTCTCCTTAGGTAGGTTTATTGCTAGATATTTTATTCTTTTTGTTGCAATGGTAAATGGAAGTGTTTTCTTTTTTTTTTTCTTTTTTGCAGTACTTGGGCTTCTCACTGTTGTGGGCTCTCCCGTTGCGGAGCACAGGCTCCGGACGCGCAGGCTCAGTGGCCATGGCTCACGGGTCTAGCCGCTCTGCGGCATGTGGGATCTTCCCGGGCTGGGGCACGAACCCCTGTCTCCTGCATCGGCAGGTGGACTCTCAACCACTGCGCCACCAGGGAAGCCTGGGAGTGTTTTCTTAATTTCACTTTCAGATTTTTCATCATTAGTATATAGGGATGCAAGAGATTTCTGTGCATTAATTTTGTATTCTGCTACTTTACCAAATTCATTGAGTAGCTCTAGTAGTTTTCTGGTAGAATCCTTAGGATTCTCTATGTATAGTATCATGTCATCTGCAAACAGTGACAACTAAACTTCTTCCTTCCAATTTGGATTCCTTTATTTCTTTTTCTTCTCTGATTTCTGTGGCTAAAACTTCCAAAACTGTGTTGAATAATAGTGAGAGAGGACAACCTTGTCTTGTTCCTGATCTTAGTGGAAATGTTTTTAATTTTTCACCATTGAGAACGATGTTGCCTGTGGGTTTGTCATATATGGCCTTTATTATGTTGAGGAAAGTTCCCTCTATGCCTACTTTCTAGAGGGTTTTTATCATAAATGGATGTTGAATTTTGTCAAAATCTTTCTCTGTATCTATTGAGATGATCATATGGTTTTTTCCTTCAATTTGTTAATATGGTGTATCACATTGATTGATTTGTGTATACTGAAGACTCCTTGCATTCCTGGAATAAACCTCACTTGATCATGGTGTATGATCATTTTAATGTGCTGTTGGATTCTGTTTGCTAGTATTTTGTTGAGGATATTTGCATCTATGTTCATCAGTGATATTGGCCTGTAGTTTTCTTTCTTTGTAACATCTTTGTCTGGTTTTGGTATCAGGGTGATGGTGGCCTCGTAGAACGAGTTTGGGAATGTTCCTCCCTCTGCTATATTTTGGAAGAGTTTGAGAAGGATAGATGTTAGCTCTTCTCTATATGTTTGATAGAATTCGCCTGTGAAGCCATCTGGTCCTGGACTTTTGTTTGTTGGAAGATTTCTAATCACAGTTTCAATTTCAGTGCTTGTGATTGGTGTGTTCATATTTTCTATTTCTTCCTGGTTCAGTCTCAGAAGTTTGTGCATTTCTAAGAATGTGTCCATTTCTTCCAGGTTGTGCATTTTATGGCATAGAGTTGCTTGTAGTAATTTCTCATAATCCTTTGTATTTCTGCAGTGTCAGCTGTTACTTCCCCTTTTTCATTTCTAATTCTATTGATTTGAGTCTTCTCCCTTTTCTTCTTGATGAGTCTGGCTAATGGTTTATCAATTTTGTTTATCTTCTCAAAGAACCCGCTTTTAGTTTTATTGATCTTTCCTATCATTTCCTTTATTTCTTTTCCATTTATTTCTGATCTGATCTTTATGATTTCTTTCCTTCTGCTAGCTTTGGGTTTTTTTTTTTCTTCTTTCTCTAATTGCTTTAAGTGTAAGGTTAGGCTTTTTATTTGAGATTTATCTCGTTTCTTAAGGTAGGTTTGTAATGCTATAAAATTCTGTCTTAGAACTGTTTTTCCTGCATCCCATAGGTTTTGGGTCATTGTGTTTTCATTGTCATTTGTCTTTAGGTATTTTTTGATTTCCCTTTTGATTTCTTCAGTGATCTCTTGGTTATTAAGTAGTGTACAGTTTAGCCTCCATGTGTTTGTATTTTTTACAGATATTTTCCTGTAACTGATATCTAGTCTCATAGCATTGTGGTGAGAAAAGATACTTGATATGATTTCAGTTTTCTTAAATTTATCAAGCCTTGGTTTGTGACCCAAGATATGATCGATCCTGGAGAATGTTCCATGAGCACTTGAGAAAAAAGTGTATTCTGTTGTTTTTGGACGGAATGTCCTATAAATATCAATTAAGTCCATCTTGTTTAATGTATCATTTAAAGCTTGTGTTTCCTTATTTATTTTCATTTTGGATGATCTATCCAATGGTGAAAGTGGGGTGTTAAAGTCCCCTGCTGTGATTTTGTTACTGTCGATTTCCCCTTTTATGGCTGTTAGTATTTCCCTTATGTATTGAGGTGCTCCTATGTTGGGTGCATAAATATTTACAATTGTTATGTCTTTTCTTGGATCAATACCTTGATCATTGTGGAGTATCCTTCTTTGTCTTTTGTAATAGTCTTTGTTTTAAAGTCTGGTTTTTCTGTTATGAGAATTGCTACTCCAGCTTTTTTTTGATTTCCATTTGCATGGAATATCTTTTTCCATCCCCTCACTTTCAGTCTGTATGTGTCCCTAGGTCTGAAGTGGGTCTCTTGTAGACAGCATATATATGGGTCTTGTTTTTGTATCCATTCAGCCAGTCTATGTCTTTTGGTTGGAGCATTTAATCCATTTACATTTAAGGTAATTATCCATATGTATGTTCCTATTACCATTTTCATAATTGTTTTGGGTTTGTCATTGTAGGTCTCTTCCTTTTTATTTTCCTGCCTAGAGAAGTTGCTTTAGTATTTGTTGTACAGCTGGTTTGATGGTGCTGAATTCTCTTAGCTGTTGCTTGTTTGTAAAGGTTTTAATTTCTCTGTCAAATCTGAATGAGATCCTTGCTGGGTAGAATCTTGTTTGTAGGTTTTCCTCCTTCATCACTTTAAATGTGTCCTGCCACTCCTTTCTGGCTTGCAGAGTTTCTGCTGAAAGATCACCTGTTAACATTATGGGGATTCCTTTGTGTGTTATTTGTTGTTTTTCCCTTGCTGCTTTTAATATTTTTTCTTTGTATTTAAGTTTTGATAGTTTCATTAATATGTGTCTTGGCATGTTTCTACTTGGATTTATCCTGTATGGGAGTCTCTGGGCTTCCTGGACTTGATTTACTATTTCCTTTCCCATATTAGAGAAATTTTCAACTATAATCTCTTCAAATATTTTCTCAGTCCCTTTCTTTTTCTCTTCTTCTTCTGGGATCCCTATAATTCGAATGTTGGTGCATTTAATGTCCCAGAGGTCTCTGAAGCTGTCCTTAATTCTTTTTATTATTTTTTCTTTATTCTGCTCTGCAGTTGTTATTCCCACTATTTTATCTTCCAGGTCAGTTATTCATTCTTCTGCCTCAGGTATTCTGATATTGATCCCTTCTAGAGAATTATTCATTTCATTTATTGTGTTGTTCATCACTGTTTGTTTGCTCTTTAGTTCTTCTAGGTTCTTGTTAAACTTTTCTTGTATTTTCTCCATTCTATTTCCAAGATTTTGGATCATCTTTACTATCATTATTTTGGATTCTTTTTCAGGTACACTGCTTATTTCCTCTTCATTTGTTAGGTCTAGTGGGTTTTTACCTTGCTCCTTCATCTGCTGTGTGTTTTTCTGTCTTCTCATTTTGCTTAACTTCCTGTGTTTAGGGTCTCGTTTTCGCAGGCTGTAGGTTCCCATTGTTTTTGTGTCTGCCCCCAGTGGCTAAAGTTGGTTCATTGGGTTGTGTAGGCTTCCTGGTGGAGGGGACTGGTGCATGTGTTTTGGTGGATGAGGCTGGATCATATCTTCTGGTGGGCAGGTCCACGTCTGGTGGTGTGTTTTGGGGTGTCTGTGACCTTATTATGATTTTAGGCAGCCTCTCTGCTAATGGGTGGGTTTGTTTTTCTGTCTTGCTAGTTGTTTGGCATAGGGTGTCCAGCACTGTAGCTTGCTGGTCGTTGAGTGGAGCTGGGTCTTGGCGTTGAGATCGAGATCTCTGGGAAATTTTCGCCATTTGATATTATGTGGAGCTGGAGGTCTCTGGTGGACCAATGTCCTGAACTTGGCTCTGCCACCTCAGAGGCACAGCCCTGACTCCTGGCTCGAGAACCAAGAGCCTGTCATCCACACAGCTCAGTATAAATGGGAGAAAAAGAAAGAAAGAACAAATAAAATAAAACAAAGTTATTAAAATAAAAAATAATTGTTAAAAAAATTTTTTTAAAGTAAGAAAAGAAAGAAAGAAAGAAGAGAGCAACCAAACCAAAAAACAAATCCACCAATGATAACAAGCACTAAAAATTATAATAAAAAAAAAAAAGAAACGGACAGACAGAACCCTAGGACAAAAGGTAAAAACATAGTTATACAGACAAAATCACACACAGAAGCATACACATACACACTCACAAAAAGAGAAAAAGAGAAAAAGAAAATATATCCTTGCTCCCAAAGTCCACCTACTCAATTTCGGATGATTTGTTGTCTATTCAGGTGTTTTGTAGATCCAGAGTCCATCAAGTTGCTTGTTGAGATTTAATCCACTCCTCCTGAAGCTGCTAGGAGAGATTTCCCTTTCTCTTCTTTGTTCCCACAGCTCCTGGGGTTAAGCTTTGGATTTGGCCCCACCTGTAGGTCACCTGAGGGCATCTGTTTCTGCCCAGACAGGACGGGGGTTAAAGGAGCAGCTGATTCGGGGGGCTCTGCCTCACTCAGGCCGGGGGAAGGGTGGGGTACAGAATGTGGGGTGCACCTGTGGTGGCAGAGGCCCTTGTGACGTTGCAACATCCTGAGGCATGCTGTGTGTTTTCCCAGGGAAGTTGCCCCTAGATCACAGGACCCTGGCAGTGGCGGGCTGCACAGGCTCCCGGGAGGGGAGGTGTGGAGAGTGACCTGTGCTTGCACACAGGCTTCTTGGTGGTGCAGCAGCAGCCTTAGTGTCTCATGCCCTTCTCTGGGGTCCGCGCTGATAACCGCAGCTCGCGCCCGTCTCTGGAGCTCCTTTAAGTGGTGCTCTTAATCCCCTCTCCTCGCGCACCAGGAAACAAAGAGGGAAGAAAAAGTCTCTTGCCTCTTCGGCAGCTCCAGACTTTTTCCAGGACTCCCCCCAGGCTAGCTGTGGTGCACTAACCCTGTTCAGGCTGTGTTCACGCTGCCAACCCCAGTCCTCTCCCTGAGATCCAACCTCCGAAGCTGGAGCCTCAGCCCCCAGCCCCTGCCTGCCCCGGCGGGTGAGCAGACAAGCCTCTTGGACTGGTGAATGCTGGTCAGCACTGATCCTCTGCGGGAATCTCTCTGCTTTGCCCTCTGCACCCCGGTTGCTGCGCTCTCCTCCGCAGCTCCGAAGCTTCCCCCCTCCGCCACCCACAGTATCCGCCCGTGAAGGGGCTTCCTAGTGTGTGGAAACCTTTCCTCCTTCACAGCTCCCTCCCACTGGTGCAGGTGCCATCCCTATTCTTTTGTCTCTGTTTTTCTTTTTTTCTTTTGCCCTACCCAGGTACGTGGGGAGTGTCTTGCCTTTTGGGAGGTCTGAGGTGTTCTCCTAGCATTCAGTAGGTGTTTTGTAGGAGTTGTTCCACATGTAGATGTATTTCTGATGTATTTGTGGGGAGGAAGGTGATCTCCACGTGTTACTATTCTGCCATCTTGAAGCTCCTCTAATTCACCCATTTTAAATGTGCTATTCTGTGGCTTTTAGTATGTTCAGAGTTGTGCAACTGTCTCCATAATCAATTTTAGAACATTTTCATCTTCTCAAAGGAAACTCCATACCCTGTAGCCATCAGCCCCTAGTCCCCCATTCTCCCTCTCCATCCACCTGTAGCCCTAGTAATTACTAATCTACTTTCCATCTCTGTAGATTTACCTATTTTGGGAATTTAATATAGATGGAATCATATACTATGTGATTCTTTATAACTGGCTTTAGCATATTTTCAAGGTTCATGCATGTTATAGCATGTGTTAGTACTTCATTATCTTAATGCCAAATAATATTCCATTTTATGGATATACCACATTTTATTTATTCATTTAGTTGATAAACATTAGATTTTTACTCACTTTTTTGAGTCTGATTCCTTTGAGTCTCTTTGGTTTCTTAGTTCTCTGATGTGTTTTAGCAAGCCATGATTTTGTAGCTTACATTGCTTGTTTATGTTGTTCAGGAGAGAGTGATATTCTCTGGTGGTGTTCTGCATCCAAATCAGAAGTGAAACCCTGGGCTTCCCTGGTGGTGCAGTGGTTGAGAGTCCGCCTGCCGATGCAGGGGACACGGGTTCGTGCCCCGGTTCGGGGGGATCCCCCATGCCGCAGAGCTGCTGGGCCCTTGAGCCATGGCCGCTGGGCCTGCGCGTCTGGAGCCTGTGCTCTGCAATGGGAGAGGCCACAACAGTGAGAGGCCCGTGTACCGCAAAAAAAAAAAAAAAAAAGAAGTGAAACCCTCCCTAGGATTTTGAGATGCTTTTAATTTTTTCCATCACAGTAGTCCTTTGAAATGTGAGGTGTTTTTATGCATATTTCATAGGTGAAGAAATATGTACTATGTGAAGTTCAGTGATTTGTCCAGGGCTAGACAGTCAATGAGTACAATTTTCATTTAAAACCAAGTCTTTTTACTCCAAATCCATTGCTTTTCCCGTTTTCTGTATTTTTTGGGGCCAAGAGAGGGGTAAGAATAACTCACACTGCAGAATTGAGAGACTCTTGCCTGGTGTTGAGTTGTCAGGTATGGTATTACCAGGAAGGTGGAGTTTAAACTGATCTATCTTAAAGTAAATTGCAAAGCATTCCATGAAGTTTTCTATTTAGAATCTTGACTTTGATCTTGATTTTTCTGCTTTATTCAGCAGCTGGATGAGTAGACTTCAGAGCTTACTCCAGTCAGGTAAGAAGCAGCTGTTCTGGAATGCTTTCACTGCAGAGCCAGCTCTCTGATGTGACTCATTAGCCTGTTAGCAGCCGGCTTAGCAGAATTTTTGAAGAACCTGCAGTTCTCTGCTAAGGTTCCTGGGACCCAGAGAGAGAATGCTCAGCTACTGAAACCGGAAGCACAAGTTTACCCCAATTCTGAGGAAGAATTTCTTAGCTATTGGCAGTATAAATGTTGTGATATTCCTTAAGGATATGCACCTGGAATCCTCCAAATTTTATATTATGATACTTTAATTTGCTAAAGAAAATAATTAACCCAAATATGTGTGTCCTGTGCCATCACTGAATCTTTAAAGTGGGGTCTAGTTTTTCAATTTGAGATTAACTTAAAAGAAACAAGGTAATGTGTAGAGTTAAAAGCATCCTGTTACCTAAAGTCATTTTTTAGTGTTTAGCCCCTTCCCCCCATCCCCTTGCATAGTTCCTTCTTTGTGGCGCCACTTGTACATCCTGCCTTGGCTTTAAGCATCTCCACATAATAATTCAAAGGGCAATATGATTTTGTGTTGTCTGGCTCTTAGGTAATCCTACAGTTTTTGTGTTAGGAAGAGACACACTCATGGGTAAGTTCTGTCTTCTCCCTCTTACCTACCTTTCCCTGAGCCTCCATCTCATCAGCCCCCATCTAAGCAGAGCTTAAATGATAATGAAGAAGGCAAGAACACATGTTTTATAACAATATTACAGTATTAATAATGTTATATATTATATTAATATTAATAATTAGTAAGTATTATTATGTGTTACAATCATAAGATCCTTCTGTCTGTGAAGTTAGAATGATATTTCTAAAATGCAGCTAGTGCAGATTTGAACAGACAGTGCCCTGCTGGCAGGTGCCTCAAAGGCTCTTCATCAACCTCAGGAATCAAACTCTCCCTCCTTACTTGATACCTACGGTTCCTCGTGGTCTGATGCCCTTTATTCCTCAAGTCACACTCCATATTCCAGCCTCCCTGTGCTCCTTGCCCATCATGGTTCTGCTAACCTTACTTGGGATAGCACAGTTTCATATTAGATCCCTGATTCTTTTAAATTTCTCTCCTGCATTAACATGAATGACAGCCTTTTCCTTTTGGAAGCACTCTACTCTCTTTGGTTTTGTGAAAACTTTCTCTTGTGTCTTCCTCCTAAATCACTTGCCATTATGTCTCTATTTCAGTTTTGGGCATGTTAATTTTAAAATGCGTATGAGATGACCAGGTGGGGATCATAAGTAGGCATTTGGACAGATGGGTCTGGAGCTCCTACTCCTCTTTCTCAGGCTCCTCCTTCAACTAAGCTCTGAATATTGGAGCTCTTAAGCTCTTGGTCCTGGACCCTCTTCTCTCCTCCTCCTCTCTTTTCCTTTCCTCCTCACATTTATTCTCTTTGGCAATGAATTTTACAATTTATGACTATTCCTGCACTTAAAACTCTAGCCAGTATTTCTGAGGTACATACTTTGATACTCGAGGCTATTTGGAAATGTGTCTTTCTCATCCAGAATGTGAGCTCTGTAGAAACAGGACCTTATCTTGCTTGTTCACTATTGTGTTTGTGTTACTGAGAAAGAGAGTGTGAGACTTAATAGATGCTAAACAATATTGAGCTGCATAAATGTCAAACTTTACTGATCTTTGATGTTTTATGTATATGTCCTGTGAGATTCCTTTAACTGAAGACTAGCAATTTTCTATCCCTGGTGGATATGTGGCTGTGTGTGGATGGTACAGTGAGAAAAGATGGGTACAAGCCAAGCACTGAGGTCACTGGTAAAAAGGGAATCATTTTGTGGAAGCTTGCGAAAACAAGGTTGTAAATATGTCATCACATTTAGTTAAACTTACTAAATTGTTATAGGACTATAGCATACTTTTAGTCTATGTCAGTGGATATTTGGAGTGTTTCTACTTTTCTGTGATTAAGAACTTTGTTCCTGAGGGGGGAGCTTCAAGATGGCAGAAGAGTAAGACATGGAGATCACCATCCTCCCCACAAATTCATCAGAAATACATCTACATTTGGAACAGCTCCTACAGAACACCTACTGAACACTAGCAGAACACCTCAGACTTCCCAAAAGGGAAGAAACTTCCCACGTACCTGGGTAGGGCAAAAGAAAAAAGAAAAATTAGAGACAAAAGAATAAGGATGGGACCTGTACCAGTGGGAGGGATCTGTGAAGGAGGAAAAGTTTCCACACACTACGAAGGCCCTTCACTGGCGGAGACTGTGGGTGGTGGAGGGGGGAGCTTCGGAACCGCAGAGGGAGCGCAGCCACAGGGGTGCGGAATGCAAAGCAGAGAGATACCCACACAGAGGATCGCTGCCAACCAGCACTCACCAGCCTGAGAGGCTTGTCTGATCACCCGCCTGGGTGGGCGGGGGCTGGGAGCTGAGGCTCAGGCACCAGAGGTCGGATCCCAGGGAGAGGACTGTGGTTGGCAGTGTGAATGCAGCCTGAACGGGGCTAGTGCGCCATAGCTAGCCGGGAGGGAGTTCGGGAAGAAGTCTGGACCTGCCTAAGAGGCAAGAGACTTTTTCTTGCCTCTTTGTTTCGCGGTGCCCGAGGAGATGGGATTAAGAGCGCCACCTAAACAAGCTCCAGAGACGGGCACGAGCCATGACTATCAGCATGGACACCAGAGACGGGCATGAAACGCTAAGGCTGCTGCTGTAGCCACCAAGAAGCCTGTGTGAAAGCACAGGTCACTCTCCACACCTCCCCTCCCGGGAGCCTGTGAAGCCCGCCACTGCCAGGGTCCCGTGATCCAGGGACAACTTCCCCAGGAGAACATACGGCGTGCCTCAGGCTGTTGCAATGTCACATCAGCCTCTGCCACCACAGGGTCGCCCCACGTTCCATACCCCTCCTTCTCCCCGGCCTGAGTGAGCCAGAGCCCCTACATCAGCTGCTCCTTTAACCCCATCCTGTCTGAGCGAAGAACAGACGCCCTCAGGTGACCTACATGCAGAGGCGGGGCCAAATCCAAAGCTGAATCCCAGGAGCTGTGCCAACAGAGAAGAGAAAGGGAAATCTCTCCCAGCAGCCTCAGGAGCAGTGGATTAAATCTCCATAGTCAACTTGATATACTTTGCATCTCTGGAATACCTGAATAGACAACGAATGATACCAACTTCAGGAGGTGGATTTTGGGAACAACGATATATATATATATATATTTTTTCCCCCTTTTTCTCTTTTTGTGAGTGTGTATGTGTATGCTTCCGTGTGTGATTTTGTCTGTATAGCTTTGCTTTTACCATTGGTCCTAAAGTTCTGTCTTTCCGTTTTTTGTTTTTTGTTTTTTAGTATAGTTTTCAGTGCTTGTTATCGTTGGTGGATATGTTTTTTGATTTGGTTGTTTTCTTTTTTATTTGTCTAAATTACTTTAAAAAGTATTTTTATTATTTTTTGTTTTTTACTTTAATAACTTTTATTTTATCTTTTCCTTTCTTCCCTTCTTTTTTTTTTCTCCCTTTTATTCTGTGCCGTGTGGATGACAGACTCTTGGTGCTCCAGCCAGGAATCAGGGCTGTGGCTCTGAGGTGGGAGAGCCAAGTTCAGGACATTGGTCCACCAGAGACCTCCAGCTCCACATAATATCAAATGGCGAAAATCTCCCGGAAATCTCCATCTCAACGCCAAGACCCAGCTTCACTCAACGACCAGCAAGTTACAATGCTGGACACCCTATGCCAAACAACTAGCAAGACAGGAAAACAAACCCACCCATTAGCAGAGAGGCTGCCTAAAATCATAATAAGGTCACAGACACACCAAAACACAGCACAGGGCGTGGTCCTGCACACCAGAAAGACAAGATCCAGCCTCAACCACCAGAACACAGGCACCAGTCCCCTCCACCAGGAAGCCTACACAACTCACTGAACCAACCTGAGCCACTGGGAGTAGACACGAAAAACAACGGGAACTACAAACCTGCAGCCTGCAAAACGGAGACCCCAAACACAGTAAGTTAAGCAAAATGAGAAAACAGAGAAACACACAGCATATGAATGAGCAAGATAAAAACCCACCAGACCAAACAAATGAAGAGGAAATAGGCAGTCTACCTGAAAAGGAATTCAGAATAATGATAGTAAAGATGATCCAAAATCTTGGAAATAGAATGGAGAAGATGCAAGAAACGTTTAACAAGGACCTAGAAGAACTAAAGAGCAAACAAACAATCATGAACAACACAATAAATGAAATAAAAAATTGTCTACAAGGAATCAATAGCAGAATATCTGAGGCAGAAGAATGGATAAGTGACCTGAAAGAAAAAATAGTGGAAATACCTACCGCAGAGCAGGATAAAGAAAAAAGAATGAAAAGAATTGAGGACAATCTCAGAGACCTCTGGGACAATATTAAATGAAACAACATTCAGATTATAGGGGTCCCAGAAGAAGAAGAGAAAAAGAAACGGACTGAGAAAATATTTGAAGAGATTATAGTTGAAAACTTCCCTGATATGGATAAGGAAATAGTCAAGTCCAGAAAGCCCAGAGAGTCCTATACAGGGTAAATCCAAGGAGAAACACACCGAAACACATATTAATTAAACTATCAAAACTTAAATACAAAGAAAAAATATTAAAAGCAGCAAGGGAAAAACAACAAATAACACACAGAGAATCCCCATAAGGTTAACAGCTGATTTTTCAACAGAAACTCTGCAAGCCAGAAGGGAGTGGCAGGACACATTTAAAGTGATGAAAGGGAAAAACCTCTCTCCAGCAAGGATTACTCTCTCCAGCAAGGATCTCATTCAGATTTGACAGAGAAATTAAAACCTTTATAGACAAGCAAAAGCTAAGAGAATTCAGCACCATAAAACCAGCTGTACAACAAATGCTAAAGCAACTTCTCTAGGCAAGAAACACAAGAGAAGGAAAAGACCTACAATAACAAACCCAAAACAATTAAGAAGATGGTAATAGGAACATACATATTGATAATTACCTTAAATGTAAATGGATTAAATGCTCCAACCAAAAGACATAGACTGGCTGAATGGATACAAAAACAAGACCCGTATATATGCTGTCTACAAGAGACCCACTTCATACCTAGGGACACATACAGACTGAATGTGAGGGGATGGAGAAAGATATTCCATGCAAACGGCAATCAAAAGAAAGCTGGAGTAGCAATTCTCATATCAGACAAAATAGACTTTAAAACAAAGTCTGTTTCAAGAGACAAAGAAGGATACTCCATAATGATCAAGGGATCGATCCAAGAAGAAGATATAACAATTGTAAATATTTGTGCACCCAACATAGGAGCACCTCAATACATAAGGCAAATACTAACAGCTATAAAAGGGGAAATCGACAGTAACATAATCAGAGGACTTTAACACCCCATTTTCACCAATGGATAGATCATCCAAAATGAAAATAAATAAGGAAACACAAGCTTTAAATGATACATTAAACAAGGTGGACTTAATTGATATTTATAGGACGTTCCGTCCAAAAACAACAGAATACACTTTTTTCTCAAGTGCTCATGGAACATTCTCCAGGATAGATCATATCTTGGGTCACAAATCAAGCCTTGGTAAATTTAAGAAAATTGAAATCGTATCAAGTATCTTTTCTCACCACTACGCTTTGAGAATAGATATCAATTACAGGAAAGAATCTGTAAAAAATACAAACACATGGAGGCTATACAGTACACTAATAACCAAGAATCACTGAAGAAATCATAGAAAAAAATCAAAAAATACGTAGAGGGCTTCCCTGGTGCACAGTGGTTGAGAGTCCACCTGTCGATGCAGGGGACACAGGTTCGTGCCCCGGTCTGGGAAGATCTCACATGCTGTGGAGCGGCCTGGCCTGTGAGCCATGGCTGCTGAGCCTGCGCGTCCAGAGCCTGTGCTCCACAACGGGAGAGGCCACAGCAGTGAGAGGCCAGCATACCACAAGAAAAAAAAAAGATGCAAAAAATACCTAGAAACAAATGCCAGTGAAAACACAATGGCCTTAAACTGATGGGATGCAGCAAAAGCAGTTTTAAGCGGGAAGTTTATGGCAATACAGTCCTACCTGAGAACCAAGAAACAGCTCAAATAAACAACCTAACCTTACACCTAAAGTAAGTAGAGAAGGAAGAACAAAACACCCCGAAGTTAGCAGAAGGAAAGAAATCAAAAAGATCAGATCAGAAATAAATGGAAAAAAATGAAGGAAACGATAGCAAAGATCAATAAAACTGAAAGCTTGTTCTTTGAGACAAAAAGAAAATAGATAAAACATTAGCCAGACTCATCAAGAAAAAAAGGTAGAAGATACAAATCAATAGAATTAGAAATGAAAAAGGAGAAATAACAGCTGACACTGCAGAAATACAAAGGATCATGAGAGATTACTACAAACAACTCTATGCCAATAAAATGAACAACCTGGAAGAAATGGACAAATTCTTAGAAATGCACAACCTTCTGAGACTGAACCAGGAAGAAATAGAAAATATGAACACACCAATCACAAGCACTGAAATTGAAACTGTGATTAAATATCTTCTAACAGACAGAAGCCCAGGACCAGATGGCTTCACAGGCGAATTCTATCGAACATTTAGAGAAGAGCTAACACCTATACTTCTCAAACTCTTCCAAAATATAGCAGAGGGAGGAACACTCCCAAACTTATTCTATAAGTCCACCATTACCCTGATACCAAAACCAGACAAAAATGTCACAAAAAAAGAAAACTACAGACCAATATCACTGATGAACATAGATGCAAAAATCCTCATCAAAATACTAGCAAACAGAATGTGGCAGGACATTAAAAGGATCATACGCCATGATCAAGTGGGGTTTATCCCAGGATTCAAGGAGTCTTCATAAACGCAAATCAATGAATGTGATACAGCATACTAACAGATTGAAGGAAAAAAACATATGATCATCTCAATAGATGCAGAGAAATCTTTTGACAAAATTCAACATCCATTTATGATAAAAATCCTCCAGAAAGTAGGCATAGAGGGATCTTACCTCAACATAATAAAGGCCATATATGACAAACCCACAGCCAGTGTCGTCCTCAGTGGTGAAAAAGTGAAACTATTTCCACTAAGATGAGGAAAAAGACAAGGTTGCCCTCTCTCACCACTATTATTCAACATAGTTTTGGAAGTTTTAGCCACAGCAGTCAGAGAAGAAAAAAGAAATAAAAGGAATCCCAATTGGAAAAGAAAAGTAAAGCTGTCACTGTTTGCAGATGACATAATACTATACATATATAATCCTAAGGATGCTACCAGAAAACTAGTAGAGCTAATCAATGAAATTGGTAAAGTAGCAGGATCCAAAATTACTGCAGAGAAATCTGGCATTCCTATACACTAATGATGAAAAATCTGAAAGTGAAATTAAGAAAACACTCCCATTTACCATTGCAACAAAAAGAATAAAATACCTAGGAATAAACCTATCTGAGGAGACAAAAGACCTGTATGCAGAAAATTATAAGACTCTGATGAAAGACATCAAAGATGATACAAATAGATGGAGAGATATACCATGTTCTTGGATTCGAAGAGTCAACATTGTGAAAATGAATATACTACCCAAAGCGATCTACAGATTCAATGCAATCTCTATCAAACTACCAGTGGCATTTTTCACAGAACTAGAACAAAAAATTTCATAATTTGTATGGAAACAGAAAAGCCCCCGAATAGCCAAAGCAATCTTGAGAAAGAAAAACGGAGCAGAAGGAATCAGGCTCCTGGACTTCAGACCATAGTACAAAGCTACAATAATCAAGAGAGTATGGTACTGGCACAAAAACAGAAATACAGATCAAAGGAACAGGATAGAAACCCAAGAGATAAACCCACACACATATGGTCACCTTATTTTTGATAAAGGAGGCAAGAATATACAATGGAGAAAAGACAGCTTCTTCAATAAGTGGTGCTCTGAAAACTGGACAGCTACATATAGAAGAATGAAATTAGAACACTCCCTAACACCATACACAAAAATAAACTCAAAATGGATTAAAGACCTAAATGTAAGGCCAGACACTATCAAACTCTTAGTGGAGAACACAGGCAGAACACTCTATGACATAAATCACAGCTAAATCCTTTTTGACCCCCCTCCTAGAGAAATGGAAATAAAAACTAAACTAAGCAAATGGGACCTAATGAAACTAAAAGGTTTGCACAACAAAGGACACCATAAACAAGATGAAAAGACAGCCCTCAGAATCGGAGAAAATAGTTGCAAATGAAGCAACTGAGAAAGGATTCATCTCCAAAATTTACAAGCAGCTTATGCAGCTCAATATCAAAAAAACAAACAGCCCAATCCAAAAATGGGCAGAAGACCTAAATATAGATTTGTCCAAAGAAGATATACAGATTGCCAACAAACACATGAAAGAATGCTGAACATCATTAATCATTAGAGAAATGCAAAGCAAAAGTACGCGATATTATCTCACCCCGGTCAGAATGGCCATCATCAAAAAATCTACAAACAATAAATGCTGGAGAGGGTGTGGAGAAAAGGGAACCCTATTGCACCCTATTACATACCCTATTGGGAATGTAAATTGATACAGCCACTATGGAGAACGGTATGGAGGTTCCTTAAAAAAATAAAATAGAACTACCATATGACCTAGCAATCCCACTACTGGGCATATACCCTGAGAAAACCATAATTCAAAAAGAGTCATGTACCACAATGTTCATTGCAGCTTTATTTACAATAGCCAGGACATGGAAACAATCTAAGTGTCCATCGACAGATGAATGGCTAAAGAAGTTGTGGCACATATATACTATGGAATATTAGTCAGCAATAAAAAGGTACGAAATTGAGTTATTTGTAGTGAGGTGGATGGACCTAGAGTCTGTCATAGAGTCTGAAGTAAGTCAGAAAGAGAAAAACAAATACTGTATGCTAACACATATATATGGAATCTAAAAAAGAAAAAAATGGTCATGAAGAACCTATGGGGAAGATGGGAATAAAGATGCAGACCTACTAGAAAATGGACTTGAGGACACGGGTCCAGGCAGGTTAAGCTGGGACAAAGTAAGAGAGTGGTAGTGTATATATGGACATATATACACTACCAAATGTGAAATAGATAGCTAATGGGAAGTAGTTGCATAGCACAGGGAGATCAGCTCGGTGCTTTGTGACCAGCTAGAGGGGTGGGATAGGGAGGGTGGGAGGCAGGGAGATGAAAGAGGGAAGAGATATGGGGATATATGTATATGTATAATTGATTCACTTAGTTATTAAGCAGAAACTAACACACCATTGTAAAGCAATTATACTTCAATAAAAACGTTAGAAAAAAAAGAAAAGTTAAAAAAATACAATTCTAATCACACTTCCATTGCACTAAAAAAAAAACAAGAAAAGGACTTTGCTGCTATTTAAGTTATTAATATAGTCAAATTAAATGAAAGCTTTATAGAGAGAGATGGTCATGTAATTTGTGGGAGAGACTACTGATGTACTGGATATGTTCTTTGAACAACTGAATGAAATTAGAAGTAGGATTGAGATGATGTTTTTTTTTATGTTTCTCGTTTATCATCTTTTAAAATCTGTATCATTTGCAAAAAAGTGGCCTATATTACATGTTAGTTACAAATGGTAATTTTATAAGGAACATTATAAACCCACTTCTCAATCCAAGAACTAGAACAATAAACATTTTTGGCTACCTATCAGTTCCCTCTACCATCACCCCACCTCTCTGCTGCCTATAGCAATCCTGGTATGCGACAAAGGCAACCACTGTTTCTAAATTTGTATTATTACCTTGCTTCTTTAAAATAGTTTTGTAATAAATATATGTATGCCTAAATATACCCATTGGCTTTAACTCTTACTGAGCTACATGAAAATGTATTGTAGTCTATAAATTTATTGGGACATGCTTTTGTTTTCCCTAAACATTGTTTTCAAGTTGTACTTATGTCGTTGCAGGTAGTTGTAATTCATACATTTTCATTGTTATATAAATATGCCATAATTTTATTTATCCATTCTCTATCAATGGAAATTTGTGTTTCTGCTTTTATGTTATTAAGAACTTGGTTTTGTACAAAATTTTAACAGAATAGTAGCTGTTGTTTGATAGCTTTTTTTCATTGTTTTTAAACGCATATTTAATGCCATTATATTATTTTTCTTTATTAAGGTTCTTCCAGAGAAAACTTTACAGTATCTATACTTTTTAGACATGTAAGGGGTTAGTATTCTTGTTACTTCCTCAAAAGTACCTTATTTTCTCTTATCCCTGGGCCTTTGCATATGCCGTTCTCTCTATCTTGAAGAATTTTTGATTCCCTATCCCTGACCCCCATTTACATGAGTACCTCCTCCTATTCATCCTCAGGATTTGTCTCAGATGTTACTTTTTCCAGGAAGCCCTCCTGACCACCCCAGGTCATGGTAGGTGCCTTTAGTCCTTTTCACATACTCCTGTACTTCTCCAGATTTCCCATATTTCCCTTTCCAAAACACTCAGTAAACTCATATGTATTATACATTCTGGTTTAGTTCTTTGTCTCCACCACTAACATGGATGATTGGAATGGTAGATGTTTTGTCTCATTTTGTGATATATCCCCTGAAGCCAGTCCAGAGCCTGGCATGAGAAATTCAGTAAACATTTGTTAAATAAATAAATGTAAGAATTGCTTATCTCTCAACTTGTGCCCACCAAAATTATTGATAAGGACACCTTAATTTGTTGATTTCAAAGGACAACTGTTTGTTGGTAAATGGAATATAATAATGTTTTCCCTTTGGACCAAGTGTTATCAATTTCAGTGCTGTCAGCTGTCAAGGATGGAGATCAGCACAGAACTAAACAACTAGGCCACTATTCACTCCTTGTCTCCCTTGGTGCATGGAGATATATTCCATAAAGACAGCTATTGATTTCTACCATTAGATTGCCAGGAAAGCCAGCAATAATTGCTTTAGGAATTTTTTCCATGAATATTTCCTGTTAATTTCCCAGGAGCAAGACCAGCTGTTCCCCTTCTCTCAATAAAAAATTAGAGAGCTGGAAATTAACATACTCATAAATTTTTTTTTCTTTAGCAAAGCATTATTGAGTTGGGGTAATGAAGAATAAGAAGCAATATACAAAAGTGAAGTTTTCAAAGGATTTTATTTTATTTTTATTTTATTGTTTTATGGAATGATAGAATTATTGAGTGAAAACATTTCTCATAAATAAAAACTAAAGATATTTTGAGATATTTTCAGATAAACAAAAGGAGAGTGAATTAATTGCAAGAATACCTTCAATAAAATAAATGCTACAAGGAATTTCTCAGGCTGATGGACAATTACATAATTTGGAATCTCAGATCTATATGAAGGAATAAAAACACCAGAAATTTTTCAAAGGATTTTAAACTGTTACATATATAAATAAAAAAACAGACCAAGGTAGAAAAATATGTTAGCTTTATGGAGACATTTCTATTCCTATTTTTTAAATGTTTAATATCTTTTCAGGGTTTGGTAGACCTGTACGCTTGCTTGTCATTTTTCTTTTTTTAAAATTTTGACTGTATATTTATTTAATATTCAACATATGTTTACATACAAAGTTATCACTCCTTACCTAGAATTCCTCTTCTCACTAGTATTTCTCTCCGTGGTGCACTTAGCACAGAAAACAATTGTTTTTTACTTGTATGTCTCCCCAACTGGACTCTGAGCTGCTAAGGATGGGGAGTAGGTTTTATTTATCATTGTATCCTAGCACCCAGGCCAAGGTACGACAGAGTGGGGATTTGATATGCTTGTCATTTTTCTTCATTAGCAGCTATGGGAAGAACTAATCACTTCCAAAAATCCTTCCTGTCCTTCATTTCTGGTCCCCCTCCACCCCATTTCCCACAAATATCTGAAGGTTGAATAAGAAGCATTAATGTTGAGATGGAACAGACATTTGGAAAACTGTACCAAGAATCCACGCTAAGATAATATATGGGTGGATGTGGCACACATGCTTTTCTTATTTGACCCTATAAGAAGAGTGTTTCATTGTTGTTTCTTGACCATTCCAGGAGTATGTTTCAGGTACATTCAAGAACTGATTCACAGGGCCAAGATATGAGAAACATTTGGATATTTGGTTTAGGGGTAGGGCCTTTTTTATTTTTTGGAGTTTACTTCCTAATTCAGAAGAAATGAATTACCATTTTATTTCCTGTCTCAAAAATTAAGTGTCATCGTTTTGTTGACATGTAGTGTTAGTGTGCTGGAGCTCATGAGAGCTGATTCTCCCCAATTCAGCATCTAGTGATGTCATATTGGTAGCTTAAAATTGGCTACGGTGGGAGTATTTACACCATGGTAATTAGCAGATGCTACAAAACAGGAACTTTTTTTCACCAGCACTCCATTGCATGTAGTAGCCAAGCATCTTTTAAAAAATTTTTTTTGACTGTGTGCCAGTATTCCTTCCTTTGAGGAATCACCCTGGTATGGTTGTCAATCCCAAAGCCCCTGCCTCTTTAATTACACAGGTGAATTACAGTTTATCTGTTCTGTGAACATATGTTTTGGTTATGCTTTCATTGTCTCTAGGAGATGTTATTTTTGCTACTTTTAATTTTTCATGAATTTTGAGAGATTCAAAAACTATGCTGTGGCCACTCCCACCTCTTCATAATCATCCTCAATTATATTTTAAACAGATAATTCATTCAATAAGAGTTTTATAAACATAGATTTGTGAAGATTGTTTCCTTGAATTGGACACAGGTTGATAATAGCTGTTGATAATATAAATTAAAGTTCTCATGCTGCCTCTCCTTGGAGATTCATGTCTTTGTAATTTTTCCTTTCTCAGAAACTGTTATATTTACTATAATATCCCTAGATAAACTTTATAGTTTGAGGCTCACCTTTATTTATGTGTCTGAAATTATTAGGAATAATGACTAAGAATACTAATTTCATTTTTAAACATCTCTTGTTACTTCGTGCAAAGTTTCCCCCCCATATCAGATAAATTTTAAATGTTTTACCCCAAGCTGTATATCTCTGTTAAAGTTACATTGGTCATATCACAAAATAATTCTTGGTATGTAGAATAACAAAAGAATTTAAGCAGAAAATATATGTCCTATTTTGAAAACATTTCAGCACAGTAAAAATGTAATGATTTCCCTTCTCATTTTGAGATCTTGTTAGGTATAGTTTAAGGAGAATTCTTTGTTTCTGGAGTCTTATGACAGACTCAGGATTTTTTTAAAATTAATTATTATTTTTTGGCTGCGTTGGGTCTTCGTTGCTGTGTGCGGGCTTTCTCAAGTTATGGTGAGCGGGGGCTACTTTTCATTGCAGTGCATGGGCTTCTCATTGTGGTGGCCTCTCTTGTTGCAGAGCACGGGCTGTAGGTGCACATGGACTCAGTAGTTGTGGCTTGCAGGCTCCAGAGCGTAGGCTCAGTAGTTGTGACACACAGGCTTAGTTGCTCCGTGGCATGTGGGATCTTCCCCGACAGAGGATTGAACCCGTGTCCTGTATATTGGCAGGTGGATTCTTAACCACTGCGCAACCAGGGAAGCCCAGGATTTTTTTTTTTTTAATTTGGAAAATACTTTTCAAAGATTTTTTTGTATTTATGTGCTCTTCTTGAGTTTTATTCTAAAATTAATTTACATGGAAACATGTTTATCTTTAAAATGTATTTATCTCTTTTAAAAATCCTATTTCCTACTCAAAAGATAAATTTAAATCTACAGTCTCAGGCTTATATAAAGCAAGATAACTCATAAATTCTTGAAAGGTAAAGCCAGTATCTTTATTTTTATGCATTCGTGTTCTAGTAATCCACATCAAGGTAACATAAAATAAAAATGTTATAGACCAAACTACTTCCAATTAAATTATTTTAACAAAATTGTGACTGATTATCAGTTGTGTGGATTTGTCTATTTTAGTAGAGTTTCGTTTATTGATTTTTAATCAGCTATTAAAAATACCTGATTAAATATTGTGAATTTTCTCATTATCACTAGTTTTAAATAATTTGTTTATGGTGTGATTTCATGTGGTTTTCTTTGTGTTTATCCTGCTTGAAGTTCATTGAGATTCCTGGATCTTAGGTTTATATTTTCATTAGATCTGAAAAAATTTTGTCAGTTATGTCTTCAGATATTTTTCTGCCCCTTCCTTTTTCTGAAACTCCTCTCACACTTATATGTTTCTCAGTTTTGTCCAAGAGATTTCTGTGACTGTTCCTATTTTTTTTCAGCCCTTTTTCTTTCTGTACTTCAATTTGGAAACTTTCATTTGTCCTTTCTTCAATCAAAGTCACTATGTTTTTCATTTGTAGCCCTTGTCTGATAATTTTATCATCTCAGTATTTTGGTGTCTGTTTCTATTGGAAAACTCTGTTTCCGTTTCTCCCCTGTGGGTTAATAATCTAGAAAGTGCTTCCAGGCAGAAAGCTGAGATGATTGTCTGGCTTACCTATTTTTTCTCTCTCTAATCTACTTTTAGGGATTATAGTTCTTTACTGCCTATTTCCCAATTCTGAAAACAGTGGTTTCATATACTTTGTCCACTTTTCTAGTTATTTATGGTGGAGTAGTTAATTCAGTCTTACGTGACTAGATAGCGCAACTCCTGGCAATTATCTTTTAATTTTGGTATCTTTAGAATGTTTATTTCTTGTGTTATGCAGAAAAGTAATGGAAGTAAAATATAAAGTTTAGTTGAGTTGGAGTTACGCACTTACTTATAACAGACATGCAGTTACATATGATAGTCTAAAGCTCTCCCTCATTCGCTACCAGTGTTTGAACTTTGCTAGAGCCCCCATCATTTCCTTTGCACTTCTTTTTAGATTGCCGGATTATCACACTTCTTTCTCATTTATCGAAGGCCCCATTTGTCCTTCTCTGTACTGCTTTTCTTGCCTAATTTCAATAAGATCAAATTTCACATTCACTTCCAAAATTACCTGGGGTTGTCTATAATTGTTTTAGCTCTTAATCCCTTCTCTTTACCTTGGTCATTGCTGCAGTAGGTACCTAAGAACACTAGACTTAGGGTGCACATTTCAGTCTTGTTAATTTAATGCCACTACAGCTGTATGACTGTATGGGAAACTCACATAACTTCTCTGAACTTATTTGTGGAACCAAAGTGAGAAAATAGCCTCTTCTTATCTCACAGATTTGACAATGCTAATGCACAAATATATCATTCAAAGCATGTTGTTATCTTTGTACTTACTCATATGACAGGGTCCCAAATAATTTTGTTTTTACCATCTGTTCTTTTTCATTAAAAAATTATTTTCTGATATGTCATATATGACTTACACATTGTCTCTTGCCCCTTAAAATTGGTTTAAAAAATTTTGGCTACAGCTTCCCTGGCGGCGCAGCGGTTGAGAGTCCGCCTGCCGATACAGGGGAAACGGGTTCGTGCCCCGGTCGGGGAAGATCCCACGTGCCGCGGAGCGGCTGGGCCCGTGAGCCATGGCCGCTGAGCCTGTGCTCCGCAACGGGAGAGGCCACAGCAGTGAGAGACCCGTGTACCGCAAAAAAAAAAACCCAAAAAACTTCCCTTGGTATAAATTTTTCTTAGGTAGGAAAGAGTAACATGGAGTGAGCCTGTTTTGATGACCATGGGGAATTGGTTGGAGAGGTAACTGAAACACTAAGCTTAAGGAGTCACTCCGTGGGGACTTGATAGTGATGTAGGTTATTGCCAACAGTTTTAGCGGCATCAGTTAGGATTTTGCTGGTAATTGTGGAATCACACTGATGTGTACAACAAAGAGTGTAGTAAAAACAGCTTTACTGTAACACTGGCGGAACCCCCACAGCTTCTGTACCATTTTGTATTTCTCCTCCTCCAATAATAATTCCTCCTTAACTCCCAGAAAGTAGAATAGTCAATTTAAGTGAAATAGGAAAAGTCATTTTACTAATGCAAGTCACTAATGAAATAGAATTCTTCCATGAGATACATTTTAAATCATTTTTTAAATGCCTTCCTCCCACCTTATTTTTTGATGTTCTTGTTCTTCCTGGTATCCTTGCTGTGAGAAAGAGGCCTGGTGACCAAGTGACCTTTGTAGTGTGGGGTTTCTCCTTTGGCATGTGAGATAATTCAAGATGGAAATAATATGGAAACAAGTGAGAGGAGGAATTTGGGGATGGGGATTGGAGCTTGAAATATGGAAACTCCTTGAGGTGTTCTTTTTCCTATAGTGGCCCACAAGGATGAGATATAGCCTGACAGCTCCTGAGAACAAGGTATATCCATAAGCCAGGATAGCTAGGTGTGTGTAACTCCTAAACTTTATTTCCGTTTTGTTAATATTAATTTCTTATTAAAAATTTGTTTGACTAATTCTGCTTTATTACATTCATGCTTAGGAAATTAAAAAAAAAAGAAACCCAAAGTTCTTATATAATCATTTGGGCAGAGCTTTAGAAAAGAAAATAGCGTCTTTCACGGTCAAACACTGTTGATAAAGGTGATTGTTGGGATATTTCCAGGGGAAGGGAACTCTGGGTGCTTGGAGATTCACAGTGATTCTTCCTCCCATAAATATTCCTCCTCCATTTCTACCTTGGAGGATCTGTCTTAATTTTGTTAAGGGACATGACTTTTACTTATAAGTGTTCAATTTGGAAAAAAATAGTAACTCAAGAAATAAAATATGCTCTCCATCCCCCTCCTAGTTTTTACATTTTTATTTTTTAGGATGAAATTGATTTATATTAGGAGTTGTTAACAAGAATACTACTGAAGAACCCAAGAAGATGAGTGTCACGAAGTGGTATAATGTCCTGCAAAATATGGAAATAACTCTTTCATAATTCCAGTAGGTATCATTTTTAGAACCCAAAATTTAAAAAAAACTGATGATTTCATTTAACTTTTATTTCTACAAGGTTTTGCAAACTTTGCAAACTAGAATTCACTAGCTCACACAAACCTTTAATTTTTGCTTCTTCCTCCAAGACTAAGTGTCCTAAATTGTTGTTTTTTGTTTCCTGACCTCTGCTTCAAGGTCACTGATGCCTGGTGAAAAAGTAGATCTACTACTTTTGTTTTACTGATAAGATTTTTCTGTTAGGCTTCAGTTTTCTGTCTTTCCTAACCAAGCGTACCTCCCCAACCCCTGTTTTCTAGATCAAGGATGATAACTTGATCTATGAAAATGTGCTGTGGCTGGTCCTTGTCCTTCCAGACCAACTTGTTCTGGCACGTAGTTTACGCCCTTTGAAATACTGTGAAAAGCATGCACTAGTGTTTTTAACACATTGTAGCATTTGGGGAATTTTTGCCCTAGTCAATATCCTGAAAAAACCCCTTAAGAATAGAACAAAAATGAAAGATTAGAATCCTAGAGCCAGTAAAGATTGCTGCTGAGTTAAGGACTGTATACATATAAGTATAGCTCAATATCAAAATATATAATACTATAACTTACCAAATTAATAAATGAAAAGAGAAAACACAGGATCATCTCTTTATAGCTGAAGAAGTATTTGATGTAATTCATCTTCCATTCTTGGTAAGAAACTCTTGATACAATGTAATATACCAACATAAAATATCCTTAACATAATAAAAACATAATTTTGTACCATATTTTTAAAAAAGCAGCATCTAGAACATCTAGAAATCATTCCTTCACATTTAGGAATAAGAGAAAGATGTTCATTATGATACCATTCTTAATGAAGTCCAGCTAGCATAATAAAATTAGAGAAAAAATGAGTGTAGAAGTTATAACAGAGAAGACAAAATATTTGCAGGTAATATGGTTGTATGTATTAAAAACCCAAGTGAGTTACCTGACTATTATAACAATAAGAAAATTCAGTGAGGTGGTTGGTATATTAAGAAAAAACTGTTTTCCTATATACAATCTAAGACAAGATGAAGAAATATAATTGAAGGGAAGCGCCTATTAACCACAGTCACAAAGAGATTAAATACCTAGGAATAAACTTAATAAAAAATATAAAACATTAAAGTGAATGAAAATTTAGAATACTACTGAGTTACCCAACAAGACTTAAATAGAAAGGTATTTTCTCATCTTAGATAGGGAAACTCAATATCATTATGATGTTTATTTTCTCCCAGTAAAACTGTATGTTTAAAATTCTCCTCAATAACTATACTAAGAGATTTTTATATGAACTACAAAAACTATTTTAACTTTCTTATGTTAAAATAAAAATAATTTTTAGGGAAATTCTAAAAAAGGAAATAAAAATTATTGCTTTTGAATGTACTCACTGAGGATAGTTAGTCCTACAGGATATTGAACATGTTATAGTTATATAGTAATTTAAAGGTTGGTACTGGCACTTGTATAAATAATGTATAGTTCAATAAAACAGTAAAATGTCCAGATATAGGCTCAATATATTTGTGAATTTGGTGTGTGTTAAAGGTGGTATTGAAAAATCAGGGGACAAAAGATGAATTAGTCAATAAATGGTGCTGAGACAACTGAATAGCCATCTGGAGAAAAATAAAATTGGCTCCCATCCTAATTTCATATGGAGCAAAGATTTTACTGTAAAAAATTAATAATAAAAGTATTAAGCTAAAGCATAGCGAAAATTAAATAATTTTCAAATAAGAAAGCATTTGTCATATAAATGTCATATAAAAATGTCATATAAAATCCAGAAGCCATACAAGAATTTTTCCATAAATTTAACTGAAAATAACACTTCTGTGGCAAAAATAACCATAAGTAAAAAAAAAAATAACAAAAAATTTAGAAAAAAAACATTTCATAGGCAAAAAGCTAATTTCTTTAATATGTAAAGACTTTATATTCATTAATAAGGCAACAATAATCCAATAAAAATAAGAGCACAGGTCATAAACAGTTCACAAAAAGAAATTATAGATGACTCAAACTTATTAAAATATACTTAAGTACTTTCAAAATAGAAGATAAAGATAAATGAGAACCATAGTGAGTTAGGTGAAAATGCTATTAGATTAGCAAAGATTAAAACAATTCAATAATGCAAACTTGTATTTTATGTGATATGAGCTAATAAGAGAATAATAATAAGAATTAACATTTTTTGAGTGCTTATCTTGTATCAGGTACTGTTCTGAGTTTTATATGTATTTATTAACCAGTTCCTCACAATGATCCTGTAAAACACGTACAATTCTTATTCCTGTTTTCAGATGGTGAAACTGAGATCTAGAAAGAACTAACTTGCCTAGTTGTGACAAAAGTAAGTGGCAAAAGTAGAAACTGAACCGAGATCTGGCTAAAAGTTATGGAAGTAGCTATAATCAGCTATTGTTTGTCTTCCAAATGGTCTGTAATAAAAATTACAAATATAGTCATTTTAACCCTGAAATTCTACTGTCAGGGTTTTATCCTCCATATTTACTCGCAAAGGTACCAGAAAATGAACGCACACAGATGCTCACTGTAGCCTGGTCTGTGATAGCAGTAGATTGGAAACAAAATTTCGTAGGAACTGGTGATATATACTATGATATAGCCATACAATGGAATCCTAGCCAGCTGAAAGCAAAATGAGGAAGTTTTTCAACTATGTAGTAGTACATATACTACTATTTGTATAAAAAGAAGTATATGTTTATAGTTTGTGTGTGCTGTTATATTAGAATATCTTCAGAAAGACGCACAAGAAATTGGTAATTGTGTGGCTCTGGGGAGGGAAATTGGGGATAGGCATAGGAGGAAGATTTATTTTTCATTGTATAGCCTTTGGTATTGTTTACATTTTGTACTATGTAAATGTATTATCCATTCAAAGCAGAAATATGTACATCCATTACATGTTTTACATGGTTTTTAGAAATATCTTCACCAATATTCTGAAATGTTCTCTGTAGAGAGGGGAAGGGCATGTACCTTTTTTGAATGGCTGCTTCTAATAACAGCAGGTGTGATGGGAATGAGTTGTGTTTGGGGATGGTGTTGAGGGACATTGAAGGTTGATAGCTATTGACCTGGACTGCTTCTCTGCTTGCAGAAACATTTCCCACATCCTTATAAGAGATGTTGAGGTGATGCTGAGGATCACCTTCCCTGTTCTTACCTGTCCCCATTGCCCACATCAACAGCAGATGCTTGAGGTGTCGGTATGCCTGGAGTGTTACGTTTGAGCCTTCTGGAGACATATTCAAATGCTGTCTCTTTGCCCGATTGTGTGCTTGGTCATTCACTGGTTTGTTCTAATAGCCCAGAATGTTTGCTATCTTTTTCTTCAACATCATAGTCCCCAAGTGCTTAGAAATAACCTAAATCTGAGTGTTTATTCTAAAAGGAAGGACGTTTAAGGCCAGAGTGGGAAAGGGATTTGCTTTCTCAGAGCTTCTTTCTTGCCCAGTGATTGTGGCTTCTTTCCTGTAGACTCAGCTACTCCCAGACACTCTGGTCTGCCTCCTTCCTGGATGGCTTTGCCTGTTAGCTGGAACTGAGGGGCTCCCCATCATTCTAGGCAGAAATTTTATGGTATAGAGATTTGATGAATTGGATGAGGAATTAAGACATAGCTATTGATGATGCCATCAGTATTTTTTCATTCAGTCTAAATTTGGTTCCAGGCACTTTTCTGGATTATGTTTGTGTTTGTTATCATTGAATAATGAAGAGCAGCAGAGGTGTTCTTGGAGAAACAGCTTACTTTTTTCACTTTACCATAAATGTCTCCACTGTGGTTATTTTAGTATGTACTTGATAAAAAGATTCTGAGCTATAAAAACATGTGATTGGACATTGGCATTGGTTAAATAATTTGCAAAGGTGTTCATTTCCAGGTAAAGGAGGAGACATTCTGAGTAGCATGTTTCTTCTTGGTATTTAGGGCAACAAAGCTCACTCATTGCCTTTAAAAATTCACAGATGACTCATGAATCAATTAAACTTTTAAAGTAGCTCATTATTTTAAAGTTAATTTTAGGTGGTTGATCATGATTAATAACAGAATTTTAAAAATTAATGAAAACTGACTGCATCTTGTTATTGTAACACTGGGCTATGGATACTCTAGTGTAATTAATGATAAAAGTGATGCCTAGGGCTTCCCTGGTGGCACAGTGGTTAAGAATCTGCCTGCCAATGCAGGGGACACGGGTTTGAGCTCTGGTCTGGGAAGATCCCACATGCCGTGGAGCAACTAAGCCCGCGAACCACAACTACTGAGCCCACATACCACAGCTACTGAAGCCCGCACGCCTAGAGCCTGTGCTCTGCAACAAGAGAAGCCACCACAACGAGAAGCCCGTGCACCACAACGAAGAGTAGCCCCCGCTTGCCGCAACTAGAGAAAGCCCGCGCGCGGCAACAAAGACCCAACACAGTCAAAAATAAATAAATAAATTTATAAAAAAGTGATGCCTATAACATGAAGTATGTGGGCAAATTGTTATAACCGTTGGCTCTGACAAATACTTATGCCACAAATCACCGTTCAGGCCTATTATGTGCAAGATACAGTAGTAGCTGCTGAGTGCTTCTTTGCTACACACTCACAATCATAGCATATACTTTATAACAGACTAAAATTAATTTCAGATGGATTAAAGGGTGAAATTTTAAAAAGTCAATGAAGGAGAAAATGTTTCTGAAAACAATATCTCCAAATGGGAAGCAGATTAAATTAAGATAATAAAGTCAATAGTTTTAATCAAATTAAAAAAAAAAGAATAATCTGGAGAAAATAGAAACAAACAACTAGAAAACATTTCATCAGAAGTTTATGTATAATAACAATTTTACTGCAATTATTAATAATGCTGCAATCATACTCTTTCTAAATAAAGAGTAGTAAAAAAAAATCCATGTCTAGTAGCAGAGTAATCATTTAAAAATGGAATCATTTTCATGCATTTTTTACATGAAACTCTTAAGTGAATTCTGGTTAAAAACCAAACTCCTTATTTTGGCTTATAAGGCCCCTCTTCCTCCCTCTTTTAAAAAACCTGTTTATTCTCATCTGTGGTCACTGTTCCCTAGCACCTCTTCTCCAATAGCGTTAAGAAATCCAAATGTCTGTGTTCTCTCTTACCTCCTTCCTTGGCTCTGTTTCTGTGTCCAAGAGGATTAGAGAGGTTGTGTTTGAGACTCCTAGTGTTCATCTGGATTCAGGTAATTAAGATACCTCTCCTTGCCTTGGCCTGTTGTTGCAAGTCCCTGAATGCTTCAACATACAGCTTGGTTTCCTTAATTCTGTCCATATCTCCTTTAATATTCCCTTCCTTAAAATTTCATCAAATTCCAAGTGAGGTTGTCACGTTTCTTGCTAGCTCCGTAAATGATACAGCATTCAAAATTCAGAATTAATTATTGATATTTTCACATTTTCTCAAATTAAAAAAAACTTTATTGAGGCATGATTTATACACAATAAATGCACCTACTTTGATCATCTAGCGTGGTGAGTTTTGGTAAATGTATATACCTGTGTAACCACCACACAGTCAAGAAAAAGTGCATGTCCATTACCTCCCAAAAGTTTTCTTTCACTTTCCTGGTGAAATTTCCCACCCCAGTTCTCTAATCTGCTTTCTGTTACTATAGATTAGATTTGTGTTCTAGAGTTTTAGCTAGATGAAATTATACATCATGACTTGTTTGTATCTTACTTCTTTTGTTCAGCATAATGTTTTTGAGATTCACCCACATTGTTGCTTTTATCAGTAAATCATTTATTTTTATTGTCAAACGTGCTCAGTTATATGGATATTTTACAATTTATTTATCCATCCCCCTGTTCATGGGTATTTGTTTCCAGGTTTTTATTTTTTTGGGGGGGCTAAATACCTAGGAGGAGAATTTCTGGGATGTATAGTAAGTGTTCAACTTTAAAAGGAGCTGACATACATTTATACAAAGTGGTTGTACCAGTTCACATTCTCACCAGCAATGTATTAGAGTTCCAGTTACTCCATATCCTCACCTAGTACTTGTTATTTTCAGTATTTTTAATTTTAGCTATTCTAATGGTTGGAGCTATTTCATTGTGGTTTTAGTTTGCATTTCCTTGATGACTAATGATGTTGAGAATATTATATACTTTTTCATCATCCATCTGTCCATTAAAAATGGGGTTATTTGTCCTATTTTTGAAAACATGCATTCTGGGTACAAGTCCTTTGTTAGATACATGCATTGTAAATATTTTCTCCCAATTTTCCTTGTCTTTATTATCTTAGTAATGTTTTAGAAAGAGCAGATAGTTTAAACTTGGAAGTCCAATTTAACTGTGAGTTTTGCGTCCTATCCATGAAATTTTTGCCTACCCCAGAGTCATGAAGATTTTCTCCTATGTTTTTTCCTGGAAAGTTTTTTTTAGTTTTAGGGAAAAAAAAACCCTCCATAGGTAAACTTAAAATCGCCCCTTTACCCCTTCCTACCTGTATTCCCCTCCTTTCATTCCAGTGCTATCCATTGTCATGAACTTCACATATATAGCTTTATCTGTACTGTATAATTCTGCCATGCAAGTTCTTATGCATCACAATATTTAGCATTATTTTGTGAATTTATAAAACTTACATAAACAGTTTCATTTGTACATGCGTGTATCACTTAGTTTTTTCTGTGTTATAATTCATCCCCAAATGTAGTGTCTTAAATCCATAACCATTTTTTGAACTCTCAGTTCTGTGGGGCTGTAATTTGGGCTGGGCTCAGCTGAGCAGTCCTTCAGCTACTCTCAGCTTGGTTTACTAATGCGTCTGTATGGTCATCTCCTGAGTTGGCTGGGAGTTGGTTGGTCTGCACAAACTCAGTGGGTATCACCTGTCTTGGGTTAATTTATTTTGTTTTGTTTTTGCTATTACCCCCCAATGTTGCAGGGAACATCTTTATACTTATCTCCTTTTGCAATATATGCAATAACTTTTCTGGAAGTAAAATGGTTAGGTTTTTGAGTATGTGTATTTTTAGGAGATATTACCAAATTGCTCTCTAATTTGTTTTTGTGTTATGGGATATGCGTCCCCTCCCCTCATTAATATATTATTTTAAAATTATATTCGATATTCATATTGCCATAGTAGCTTTCCTTTGGACAATATTTACTACTACATCTTTTACCATTCTTTCATTTTTAATCTTAAACTGTTACATTTTAGTTACACTTTTCTTCCACAAAGTGTATACAGGGATTAAAAAAATGTACACTAAGAGTCTCTAACTTTCAGTAAGAGTTTATTGTTTATAATTATTGTAATTAATGATATATTTGGACCAATGACTTTCATCTTTATCTGAAATTATCCTTATTTCTCCCTCACTCTTGATGATTATTTTACTGAATATGTTATATCTTGATTGATGTTATTTTCTTCCATCAATTTGAATATATTATTTTATTTTATACTGGCATCTTTTAATATATCAGTAATATCAAACTGATTTTTCTATTTTTATCTGTAATTTGTCTACATATTGAGTAGAAGGGAGGGACTTTAATATCTGCTCAGTTAGCCTCTCAAACCAGTGGTTTGATTTTTATTTGCTCTTAATCCAAGACAGAGAGAGATTCCATCTATCTACATCTCCTATCTATCTATCTGTCTGTCTATCTATCTATCTATCTATCTATCTATCTATCTATCTGTCTATCTTTCTATCTACAGAGAGACACACAGGGAGAAACAGACACACAGAGAATGTTTTGTTTTATTTTAGAAGAATGAGTGAAACCAAGTTTTTAACAATTCTTTAATTCTCTATGGAAATTTTATATTTTAACTGTTGATGAAAAAATTTTAAATAAAAATCTGAAGTATTTAACCACAACTATGGTTTTTACAAGCACAATGCTTATATCACGTTGCTAGGCTCTGTGAGATGGGTGAGTGGTGGCAGATAGCTAACTTCATGCTCACAGACTTTTTTTTTTCCTCCTGAACACACATCTAAGCTATATTCCCAAGCCCACTGCACATAGGTGGGACCATGTAACTGATTCCTGCAAACAGAATGTGCGTGGAAACAATGTTTGCCACTCCCAGGACTTTTTCTTCATCATTGTGTATGATACTCCACCTTCTCTCTCTTTGCTTCATTAGCTGACCATATTCAGAAGACTCAGCAGAGACTCTGAGGCCCTAGAGGAAATGAAGAGCCCCTAAATGAAAGGAACCATTTGAGGATGGCAGAGTTATATATATCGTAAAATCTTTGTAATTTTTTTTTTTTTTTTTTTTTTTTTTTTGCGGTACGCGGGCGTCTCACTGTAGTGGCCTCTCCCGTTGCGGAGCACGGGCTCCAGACGCGCAGGCTCAGCAGCCATGGCTCACGGGACTAGCCGCTCCACGGCATGTGGGATCTTCCCAGACCAGGGCACAAACCCGTGTCCCCTGCATTGGCAGGTGGACTCTTAACCACTGCACCACCAGGGAAGCCCTCTTTGTGAATTTTTAATGCAGTTCATACATAAACAGAAAAAGTTGGGTATACAGTGTCAATCAAGGAATGTAAACTTCATTCCTTAGCTCTAATTTCTGTCCACTCTTATCGCTTTCTGACCCTTGATGATTAATGATTATCTTGCCTTTTAGAGAATTCAGAACCCATTCACTTTACCTGCCTGAGAAACCTAGAAGTATCCAGCACATAGTTGCTATTTCATGAATTAGGATTACCTCAAACTTTATCCATTGATTGTCAGTCTTTTCTGGGGGCTTTAGCTGTAAACCCTTCCTTCCTTCCTCCTTTCCTTCCTTCCTCTCTCCCTCCCTCCCTCCTTTCCTCTCTTTCTCTTTCTCTCTTCCTCCCTTCCTCCGTCTCTTTCTCTCTTTCTTTCTCCCTCCCTCTCTCCCTCTCTCTCTCTCTTTCTGTCTCTTTCTTTCTTTCAAGTATAGTTGATTTACAGTGTTATATTAGTTTCAGGTGTACAATATAGTGATTTGATATTTTTATAGATTATACTCCATTTAAAGTTATTATAAAATATTGGCTATATTCTCTGTACTGTATATTACATCTTTGTATCTTATTTATTTCATACATAGTAGTTTGTACCTCTTAATCCCCTTCTCCTATCATGTCTCTTCCCCTTCCCCTCTCCCCACTTATAACCACTAGTTTGTTCTATGAATCTTTTCTGTTTTGTTATATTCATTTGTTTGTTTTATTTCTTAGATTCCACGTATAAGTGAAAACATACAGTATCTTTTTTCTCTTTCTTACTTCACTAAGCATAGTACCCTCCAGTTCCATCCATGTTGTTGCAAATAGCAAAATTCCATTCCTTTTTATGGTAATATTCCATTGTATATATTACCACATCTTTTTCCATTCATCTGTTGATGGACGCTTAAGTTGCTTCCATATGTTGGCTATTGTAAATAGTGCTGTTATGAACACTGGGGTGCATATATCTTTTTGAATTAGTGTTTTTGTTTTCTTTGGATATATACCCAGGAGTGGAGTTGCTGGATCATATGGTAGTTCTATTTTAATTTTTTGAGGAACCTCCATATTGTTTTCCATAACGGCTGCACCAATTTACATTTCTACCAAAAGTTTACTAGGGTTCCCTTTTCTCCATATCCTCGCCAACATATATTGGGTGTGCCAAAATGTTCGTTTTTTCCCATAAGATGGCTCTAGTAGCACTTAGGTATCTTTAACTTCATTCGAAACAGTTTTGTTAGATAGCTTTTTTTTTTTGTGATAGCTGTTATATCAGCATGCATTTAAAAAAAGACTTCTAAATTGGTGAATTTTTGTTAGCCATTTTAATATTGAAGATGGAAGAAAAAAAGCAACATTTTTGGCATATTATGCTTTATTATTTCAAGAAAGGTAAAAATGCAATTGAAATGCACAAAAAGTTTTGTGCAGTGTATGGAGAAGGTGCTGTGACTGATCAAATGTGTCAAAAGTGGTTTGCGAAGTTTCGTGCTGGAGATTTCTCGCTGGACAATGCTCCACCATCTGGTAGACCAGTTGAAGTTGATAGCGATCAAATCGAAACAATAATTGAGAAAAATCAACATTATACCACAGGGGAGATAGCCTACATACTCAAAATATCCAAATCAAGCGTAGGAAATCATTTGCAGCAGCTTGGCTATGTTCATTGCTTTGATGTTTGGGTTCCACATAAGTTAAGCAAAAAAACCTTTCTTGACCATATTTCCGCATGCGATTCTCTCCTGAAACGTAATGAAAATGTTCTGTTTTTAAAACAAATTGTGATGGGCGATGAAAAGTGGATACTGTACAACAAAGTGGAATGGAAGAGAGCGTGGGGCAAGCGAAATGAACCACCACCAACCACCCGAAAGGCCGGTCTTCATCCAAAGAAGGAGAAGCTATGTATATGGTGGGATTGGAAAGGAGTCATCTATTATGAGCTCCTTCCAGAAAACCAAACGATTAATTCCAACAAGTACTGCTCCCAGTTAGACCAACTGAAAGTGGCACTTGATGAAAAGCATCCAGAATTAGTCAACAGAAAACGCATAGTCTTCCAACAGGATAACACAAGACCGCATGTTTCTTTGATGAACAGGCAATAACTGTTAACAGCTTGGCTGGGAAGTTCTGATTCATCCACCGTATTCACCAGACATTGTACCTTTGGATTTCCATTTATTTCAGTCTTTACAAAATTTTCTTAATGGAAAAAATTTCAATTCCTTGGAAGACTGTAAAAGGAACCTGGAACATTTCTTTGCTCAAAAGGATAAAAAGTTTTGGGAAGATGGAATTATGAAGTTGCCTGAAAAATGGCAGAATGTAGTGGAACAAAAGGGTGAATACATTGTTCAATAAAGTTCTTGGTGAAAATGAAAAATGTGTATTTTATTTTTACTTAAAAAACCAGGGCATTTTTGGCCCACCCAATATTATTGTCTTTTAGATGATAGCCGTTCTGACAAGTGTGAGGTGATACCTCATTGTGGTTTTGATTTGCATTTCTCTGATGATTAGTGACGCTGAGCATCTTTTCCTGTGCCTGTTGGCCATTTGTATGTCTTCTTTGGAAAAATGTCTGTTCAGTTCTTCTGCCCATTTTATAATTGGGTTTTTTTTGATATTGAGTTGTACGAGCTGTTTATATGTTTTGGGTTATTAAATTTATCAGACTTATCATTTGAAAATACTTTCTCCCTTTCAGTAGGTTGTCTTTTAGTTTTGCTGATGGTTTTCTTTGCTGTGCAAAAGCTTTTAAGTTTAATTAGGTCCCATTTGTTTATTTTTGCTTTTGTTTCTTTTGCCATAGTAGACTGATCAAAAAAAATGTTGGTATGATTTATGTCAAAGAGTGTTCTGCTTACGTTCTCTGCTAGGCGTTTCATGGTTTTATGGTCTTACATTTAGGTCTTTAATTCATTTGAGTTAATTTTTGCATATGGTTTGAGAAAATGTTCTAATTTCATTCTTTTGCATGTAGCTGTCCAGTTTTCCCAGCACCACTTATAGAAGAGACTCTGTTTTCCCCATTGTATATTCTTGCTTCCTTTAAGATTAATTGATCACTGTGTGTGGGTTTATTTCTGGGCTCTTTACTCTGTTCCATTGATATGTTTTGTGCCAGCACCATGCTGTTTTGATGGTATAGTCTGTAGTTTTGTAGTATAGTCTGAAGTCAGTGAGTGTTATAGCTCCAGCCTTGTTCTTTTTTTTCCACTCAAGTTTGCTTTGGCAATTTGAAGTCTTTTATGTTTCTATACAAATTTCAGAGTTATTTGTTCAGTTTCTGTGAAAAATATCATGGGTATTTTTTTTAAGATCTTTATTGGAGTATAGTTGCTTTACAATGGTGTGTTAGTTTCTGCTTTATAACAAAGTGAATCAGTTATACATATACATACGTTCCCATATCTCTTCCCTCTTGCATCTCCCTCCTTCCCACCCTCCCTATCCCACCCCTCTAGGTGGTCACAAAGCACCGAGCTGATCTCCCTGTGCTATGTGGCTACTTCCCACTAGCTGTTTTACATTTGGTAGTGTATATATGTCCATGCCACTCTCTCACTTTGTCACTGCTTACCCATCCCCCTCCCCATATCCTCAAGTCCATTCTTTAGTAGATCTGTGTCTTTATTCCTGTCTTACCCCTAGGTTCTTCATGACCTTTTTTTTTTTCTTTCTTAGATTCCATATATCTGTGTTAGCATACGGTATTTGTTTTTCTCTTTCTGACTTACTTCACTCTCTATGACAGACTCTAGGTCCATCCACCTCACTACAAATATCTAAATTTCATTTCTTTTTATGGCTGAGTAATATTCCATTGTATATATGTGCCACATCTTCTTCAACCATTCATCCGATGATGGACACTTAGGTTGCTTCCATGTCCTGGCTATTGTAAATAGAGCTGCAATGAACATTTTGGTACATGACTCTTTGAATTATGGTTTTCTCATACTATATGTCCAGTAGTGGGATTGCTGGGTCGTATGCTAGTTCTACTTTTAGTTTTTTAAGGAACCTCCATACTGTTCTCCGTAATGGCTGTATCAGTTTACATTCCCACCAACAGTGCAAGAGGGTTCCCTTTTCTCCACATCCTCTCCAGCATTTATTGTTTGTAGATTTTTTGATGATGGCCATTCTGACCAGTGCGAGATGATATCTCATTGTAGTTTTGATTTGCATTTCTCTAATGATTAATGATGTTGAGCATTCTTTCATGTGTTTGTTGGCAATCTGTATATCTTCTTTGGAGAAATGTCTGTTTAGGGCTTCTGCCCAGTTTTGGATTGGGTTGTTTGTTGTTTTTGATATTGAGATGTATGAGCTGCTTGTAAATCTTGGAGATTAATCCTTTCTCAGTTGCTTCATTTGCAAATATTTTCTCCCATTCTGAGGGTTGTCTTTTGGTCTTGTTTATGGTTTCCTCTGCTGTGCAAAAGCTTTTAAGTTTCATTAGGTCCCATTTGTTTATTTTTGTTTTTATTTCCATTTCTCTAGGAGGTGGGTCAAAAAGGATCTTGCTGTGATTTATGTCATAGAGTGTTCTGCCTATGTTTTCCTCTAAGAGGTTGATAGTGTCTGGCCTTATATTTAGGTCTTTAATCCATTTGAGTTTATTTTTGTGTATGGTGTTAGGGAGTGTTCTAATTTCATACTTTTACATGTACCTGTCCAGTTTTCCCAGCACCACTTATTGAAGAGGCTGTCCTTTCTCCACTGCATATTCTTGCCTCCTTTATCAAAGATAAGGTGACCATATGTGCCTGGGTTTATCTCTGGGCTTTCTATCCTGTTCCATTGATCTATATTTCTGTTTTTGTGCCAGTACCATACTGTCTTGATTACTGTAGCTTTGTAGTATAGTCTGAAGTCAGGGAGCCTGATTCCTCCAGCTCCATTTTTCATTCTCCAGATTTCTTTGGCTATTCGGGGTCTTTTGTGTTTCCATACAAATTGTGAAATTTTTTGTTCTAGTTCTGTGAAATATGCCAGTGGTAGTTTGATAGGGATTGCACTGAATCTGTAGATTGCTTTGGGTAGTAGAGTCATTTTCAGAATGTTGATTCTTCCAATCCAAGAACATGGTATATCTCTCCATCTATTTGTATCATCTTTAATTTCTTTACTCAGTGTCTTATAATTTTCTGCATACAGGTCTTTTGTCTCCTTAGGTAGGTTTATTCCTAGATATTTTATTCTTTTTGTTGCAATATCATGGGTATTTTGATAGAGATTTCATTAAATCTGTAGATCTGTCGTAATATGGACATCTTAACAATATTCTTCCAGTCCATGAACATGGGATATCTTTTCATTTCTTTGTATCATCTTCAATTTCTTTCATCAGTGTCTTATAGTTTTAAGAGTATAGATCTTTCACTTCCTTGGTTATGTTTGTTCCTATGTATTTTATTCTTTTTGATGTGATTTTAAACAGGATTTTTTTTCTAGCTTTCTCTTTCTGATAATTCATTATTAGTATAGAAAAGCAACAGATTTCTTTATATTAATCTCATATTGTGCAGCTTTACTGAATTATTTTATTAGTTTTAATAGTTTTTTTTTGTAGAGACTTCAAGGTTTTCTATGTATACATCATGTCATCTGCAAATAGTGAGAGTTTTACTTCTTCTCTTCTAATTTGGTTGCCTTTTATTTCTTTTCCTTGCGTGATTTCTGTGTCTAGGGCTTCCCATAGTATGTTAAATAGAAGTGGTGAAAGTGGGCACCCTTGTCTTCTTCTGAATTTAGAAAAAACTTTCAGCTTTTTACTGAAAGTATAAAGTATATTTTTTACTGAGTATAATGTTAGCTGTGGGTTTATCAGAAATGCCTTTACTATGTTGAGGTATGTTCCCTATATATCAACTTTGATGAGAGTTTTTATCACTACTGGATGTTGAATTTTGTCAAGTGCTTTTTTTGTATATTGAGATTATTGTGTTTTTTTTCCTTTCTTTTTTAAATGTGGTTTATCACATTGATTGATTTGCAGATATTGAACCATCCTTGTATCCACTGAATAAATCCCACTTGGTCATGGTGTATGATCCTTTTTATATATTGTTGAATTCAGTTTGCTAATATTGTGTTGAGGATTTTTGCATTTATATTCATCAGTGATATTGACCTATTTTTTTCCCTCAGTTCAGTCAGCATTCTTATTACTATTGCCTTGAACTCTCTACCTGGTAAATTATTTACCTCTGTTTCATTAGGGTTTTTTTTTTCTTGTTCTTTGTTTGAAACATTCTTTTGTCTTTTCATTTTGTTTAACTTTCTCTCTCTCTCTATGGAATTAGGTGAAACAGTTGCCTGTCCTGGCTTGAAGGTGTGTCCTTATCTGGGAGTATCCTTGTGCAGTTTGCATGTGCCTGGTGGCTTTGGTGAGAGAGTTGCATCTAAGGTAAGCACAAACCATATCTTCCCCTGGTGTGTACTGGTCAGAACTGCCTTGTTGGAAGGTAGAGCTGGAGTTGGTGGGGCTAGAGCCAGAGCCTGGTGTAAACAGGGGCTTCTCTTATGCTCAGTGGTTGTCACTGCCTCCTGGGGGGTGGCTTCAGGGCTGGAGGACCTGGAGCAGGAGCCTTCAGAGTGTTGGGTTTCTTGTGTATGGGGTGGCATTCTCAGCCTTGGTTTGGGGTGTGGCTAGGGCCTGAGGGCTTGAGGCTGCACTTCTGTGCTGGTTTCACTTTTTCCTTGGTGTGTGTGCTTTTTCCCAGCCTTAGTTAGAGGCTGCTTCAGGGATGGAGGTGTTGGTGCCACACTACTGAGCTGGTTTCCTCACAGCTGTATGCAAGGACGTACCTTCAAGTGGCACATCTCCCCCACTGGAACTAGCCCCTGCTCTCTTCTGAGTGTGCACAGGAATGTGTGCTCTTGTGATAGAGGTCTCTGCCCTGGAGCTATTCTTGCTCTCTCTTGAGTGTGTCACCAACACTCCTTCTGGCAGTGGCTGCCTCCTCTGTGGTCACAGGCAGGGCTAAACTTGCTCCATTCCCTCCAAGTATGCTCACTTTTATTGGCAATAGCAGCCTCTGCCTTAGTGGGGAGCAGCACTAGAGCAAGAGGGGCTGGAGCTGGAGCCCAGTATAGGCTGAGGGTACACTGGGTGATCCTAACAAGCCAGCAAGAGCCCCAGGTGGTCTTTGTTCTGCTGCTCCTCTGCTGTGACTGGGAGTAAGCACATCTGTGTGTGTGCTCTTTAAGAACAGATTCTCAGTTTCTTACAGCCCTCTGGTAAGCCCCATTTGTTTTCAGACCAGCCTGGGGGCTCATCTTCCCAGTGTTGGACCCCACGGCTGTGGTGTCTAATAGGTGGCTTGAACCCCTAGCTCCCCAGGGAAGATCCCTGAGCCTGTGATATTCCCCTCCTCTTCTGTGTCCCCCACTAGGGGTGTGGGTCCTGACCAGATCACTTCTCCTCCCTTCATACCAAACTCAGTGTGTTGATCTTTCTTTATATCCTTGGTTGTCCTGCTAGTCCCCAGGTTGATTTCAGCGAGAGATATTCTATGTGTAGCTGCAGTTTTGATGTGTTCATGAGGGGAGACGAACCCAGTGTCATCTTGATCCCACCTCCTACCTGTGAACTATTTCTGATGTCAGCTTCTGTGGGTTTATAGAGCATGCAGTCATCAGTCTGTTTACCTACATTAAAAAATCTACACAATTAACTTCTACTGATTAGTTGAAAAGGATGGATGGGAACTCACACCATTCCCTGGAGGTACCCCTCTCTTCCTTTCCTGTGTTCAGGAGGTATATTTGAGTCCTATTGGGTTTTCTCTTTTTCCTTCTTAGTGTTCTAAAGCTCTTTCTGCTCTTTAGTCCCTCCAGCTGGCAAATCTCTATGATAGATTTCTTTCTATGATCACTTTACATTTGCTTTACATGGAAATCTCCATCTTGGAGTGAAATACTTAGGAACTCTGAATGTGCTTGCTGTAGGGAAAGACAAAGTTTGTGGAAGCATATCACAGGGAGTGTGTTATGAGGGCCAGGTGAATGTCAATTAAAATTTGCTACAGAGCTGCTGATTTCAGCAAATGATTTTCAGTTGCAGAGATCTGTTGATATTTACAGATGACACCTAGCAGTTACCAAGATTAATTCTTAATTCCTTGCACTTCAAAGCTTTTTCTTAGTCACTGAACCTCAATCCTATTCCTTTGCACAAAGGTTCACACAAAAAGCATATTGCCATAGAATGATAGATTAGCTCACACGGGGCAAGCATTGTGTTCCATCTGTGTGGTTTAGTACCCAGCATACAGTTGCACCAGGTGAGAACTGAGTTAGTGCTCTTTGAACAGATGTGAGGACAAGAAAACCTGTTTACTACCTCCAGAGTCCCTGGGACTTTGACAAGCTAGACTAGTAAACAGCAATACAGTTAAAAAAAAAAGTTATCATTTAGCTCTCAGCTAGAGAGGCTTCCCCCTTTTGTATTTTATTTTATTTTTTAAAAAATTCATCTTTATTTTTGGTTCAGAAATTCACTTCAAAGACCACTGCTGTGTAAGATCTCCTGGGTTCTTGGTTTGCTGTCTCTAATCCAGGGAGGGAAGTTGCAGGCTTCTATTCTGTTTTCCTTTAAATCCTAGAGAAAACAATAAAATACATTGTCTCTGCCTTAAAAAAAAAAATTCACAGTCTAATTTAGATGCAGACATGCAGTTTTAATGGGAAGTCAAGATGCAATTTTCGTGGGAACTCAGGAAAATCAGCTCCTGAATCTGCCTTGGGGTTTATAGAGAAGGTAATGTTTCATAAGACACTTGAAGGAAGAGTGCAAATTTGTAAGCAGAGGAAGAAAAGGTAGAAGGATATCCAGGCAGAGGGTTGATATTTCAGGCATGTAAAGGGTGTGGTGAAAGGAGCAGTGTGTATTTTAGTGATGTTAGAGAACAAAGTGTGAGGGATACCTATTGGGTGGGTGGCTGGGGAGACATCAAGTCATGGTGGGAATCTTATGTCATTAGAAGATGTATTTGTGTCCTCCAGTGGGCAGTGGAATCTAACTGAAGGGTTTTGAGGAAAAGAATGATGTTATCAGATTTATATTCAAGAAAGAGCACATTTACAGTTGTGTAAAATTTGTTTTAGAAAGAGCAATTAAGCCAGAGGTAGGGAAGTTATTGTATTATTTTTGATGAAATATAATAAGCCAGGGTAGTGGTTACGGAAATGGAGAGAGAAAAAATCAACAAATTCAATGACAAAATCTACATATTTAGAGTATGTGGTGATGGATACATAAGCAACCACATCCAGCTCCTGAAGTGGGGCCATGAAGAGGGTTATTGCAGAAGTCACTGGAGGATTATTGGTTCCTCATTGCTTCTGCTTCTGTGTGTTTGGCCTGGGCTCGCTGTTGGTCTGCATGGCCCATCGTCAAGAAGAGGTGGACGTGAGGCAGGAAAAGCAAGGGCAAACTGGAACTCATTGACACTCCTGTGTCCATCCTTAACTGCCTCAAACTGTACTCAGAGAATATTTTTCTCGTGAATTTTTGTAGAGGAATTATGAGAGGATGAACTAAAATTTTCTAAGTGATGAGGAGGAAACTATGGTAGAAGGACTAACAGTGAGAATTGGGTTTAGTTAAATATAATTTATGGAAAAAAATAGACACACTAAAAAAGGTACCAATACTACTAATGAACACAATTTCTAATAAATATATAATAGTCATGACTACTAAGCCCTAAATAATATAGACTCAACATTCATAAAGGAAATGTTAGGGAAATTATAAGGTGAAATAGAAACACTATAGTCATAGAACTAAATCACTTTTCTCAGTCCATAACAAATCAAGAGGACAAAAAAATCAAGTGGACAAAAAGGATATGAAAAATATAAGGACAAGATATATTAAGGTAGATTTATTTGATACATATTAAATTTTGTACCTTAAAAAAGATAATATGCCTTCTTTTCAACTGCCAGTGGGATAGTCACAAGGAATGACCATATCATATACCACAAAGGAAACTTCAATAACGATAATAAAATAAAATAGTATAGACAAAATTGTGTGATATAAATACAATAAAATGGAACTTAATAAAGTTAGAGAATCGAAAAGTCCCACCTTACAGAAATTTAGACATTTTCTCTTAAATAATTAATAAACATGAAGTAGCAGAGTATATTTGTAATGAAAACACTATATAATAGCACAGAGGTTTATGAGTAAAAGCAAGGTCAGAGGACAAATCATTATGCACTTATATTAATGAATAAGAAAGAATGATAATAAATGAATTAAACACGTAACTAAAGGAGTTTCACAAAAAGACTGAAAGGAAAACAGAAATAAGAAATTAATAAGGTGAAGTCAAAATCAATAAGATAAACAGCTAAAAATGGTAAAGCTGTATATGTATCCAAGAGCTGGGTTTTGAACAAGAAATGATATGAGATTAATGTCAGTTAACTAGGCCAGAAAAAAGTGAGAATGTACAAATATACTAAATAAGAAATGAGAGAGAAAATAACATCAATGGCAGATGAAATGAATCATAGAAGGCTAATTTTCTAAACCCCATGGAAATACATTTGAAATAATTTGAAATGGATAGTCTTCCAGGAAAATTAAATTTACCAAAACAGATTCCAGAAAGGGGAGAAAAGTTGAAAGAATAATTAGCATAGAAGAAATAAGTTGTCAAAGAGTTGATGCTCTAAAAAGGACTGTGTCCAGACAGTTACACAGGGGAAAAATCCAATGCTATTTAAATTGCTCCAGAGCCAAATGATGAAGAAAAGCTTATAAATCTATCCTATGAAATACTAGGCATAACATTGTTACTAAAGTCCAACAAAAAGTACCACAAAAGACAATATACAAGACAATATTGGTATAAAAATTCTAAATACATTACTAACAAAGATAAACCAGTAGTCAGTAAAAAGAGGTCATTCCAAGAATGTGAGAATGGTTCTAATGAAAAAATTGCATCAATATGCTTCATCATAGTAAGAGATCTAAGATGAATCTTATCAATTTCCAATTTTGAAATTTTTGAAAAAGCAATGGAAGAATTAAAGGTAAGCCAGTTATAAAAGACCGTGTATTGTAGGCTTCTATTTATAGGAAATATCCAGAACAGACAGATCTATAGAAATGAAAGTAGATTATGGTGGTTTCCTAGGATGGGGGAAGGGACTGGGGTGGAGAGTGGCAACTAATGTGTCTGGAGTTTCCTTTTGGGGTGATGAATATTAGATTCTAAAATTAGATTCTAAAACTAGATTGTAGTGATCGTTGTACAATTCTGTAAAAGCCATTGAATTGAATGGTATATGAATTGTATACCAATAAAGCTGTTAAAGAGGTCAGTGTACATTCTTAAAACTCTAAGTAAAATATTCTTAACTTGATAAAAATATATTTGGCTCAACCCCAAAGTTAACATCAATCTTGTTAAGGGAAGCGATAGTTTTTTTCCTATAGACACTTGGAACAAGTTAAGGATTTCCATTATTAGCACTACCCACACTCTTTAGAGATACCAGCCACTACAATTAGAAAAAAGACAGAAATTAGAGGCATAACATTTGAAAACATTATCACTATTTATATCTGCTATTATAGTATACATGGAAAATATAAAACAAGTCAAGAGAAAAATTGTAAACACAATAATAAAATTCAGGACAATAGCTTTCTTATTTGCAAATTACACCCACTTAGCATACTTAGTTGAGCAGTCACTATTTCTGGAACCTAAGGAACCTAAGTTCCTTAACATCTTTGCACCTCATTTTCCTCTCAAAAGAAATAATGTTTAGCTTAAAGAGTTTTTCTAATTTCTAAATGTAGTAATCATTCATTCAACACTGGTGCTCTGCCTTGCCCTTCATCTAAGAATAGCATGTATTGCAATGTCTCTCTGAATTGGTTTGCATGTGGAGATAGAGGGAGTGCAAACTGATAAACCAAATTACGTGGAGATTTCTCTTCCATTTCTTCCCTAGAGTCAGTGATGACCATGTACCATCTCCTAGGATAGGAAATGAACTTCATTTTAGTGCCAACTTCAATCTGTTAACGGTGCAAGTCTGGGTGGTTATGTTGAGAATAATTGTGAGGTTACCTGTGGACTAGGTGGGAAAAAATCAATTGTGAGTGACTTTCTAAGAAGAGGGCATGGCTGCAGAGGTATCATGTACTTATGGGACCAGATTGCACCAGAATATGTATCACTGGTTTCTCCTCTTCTGCATTTTCATCACTATAATTTTAGCTAGAATTCTTACATTATTAGAATCTAAAACTACAAATACTATGGCTTAAATGCATACTTAGTACTTACTGTCTATAAATAGCAGATATTTGTTTTTATTTAAATGACAGTCAAGATTTATTAGGCATATAATCAAGGGTATCTTTTCCACCTGGCAGTCAAGATATCAGAAAATTCCTCCTATTAGTTATTCTTTTATACGTGGTTATCAGGGACTCCTGTTAAAAATGAAAATAGGGGGACTTCCCTGGTGGCACAGTGGTTGACAATCCGCCTGCCAATGCAGGAGACACGGGTACCATCCGTGTTCCGGGAAGATCCCACATGCTGCGGAGCAACTAAGCCCGTGGGCCACAACTACTGAGGCTGCACTCTAGAGCCCACAAGCCACAACTACTGAGCCCACGTGCCACAGCTACTGAAGCCCACACTCCAAGAGCCCATGCTTCACAACAAGAGAAGCCACCACAATGTGAAACCCACACACCCCAACGAAGAGTAGCCCCTGCTCGCCGCAACTAGAGAAAGTCTGCTCACAGCAATGAAGACCCAATGCAGCCAAAAAATAAATAAAATTTTAAAAAATGAAAATAGGTTAACTGGGAATGAATCTACTCAGTCATCATCACTTATTAACAATTTAGACAGCTTATCAGTTTATTTCTTAGCAAACTCTTGGTGTTAAAGGTCACAGAAATTGTAAACATTGAAGAGGGGAGAAGAAAGAATTGTCTGAATCTGCACTGTCCATTAGAAATATAATACAAGCCATATATGTTAATTTGAAAATTTCCAGTAACCAACAAGTAAAGAAAAACAGATAAAATTATTTTTAATATATTTTCTTTAACCAATGTATTGAAAATATTATCACTTCAAGAATCAATAAAAAATTACTAAGGAAAAAGATTTATTAATCATAAAAGCAAATGTTTCAAAGGCAAAATTCAGGATAGTACCTGTTATATTGAATAGTAACTCTTGGTTCTCTCTCTCTCTTTTTCTCCACCCTCCCATCATCTTTACAATCGTACTATTATTCCATCAGATTTTGGAGATAGTATTTTTAAATTGAATTTAACTTTCTATTAAAGTCATGAAATCACTAGAATAGTATTATTATTAGATATAGTATAAACATATTTTCTAAATGTTTGCTTCTAACATGTTATGTTTCTAACATCAGTGCAGAAAATATACTTTAAAAAAACCCAGATATACCAGAACCTTTACCGCTAAATAAATATCATCCTTTACATTAGTCATATTAGAATGTTAATAGCTTATTCCATTGATATTGCTATTGTTTGAGTCATTTTCTGAGATCTTATCTTGTACTTACCATGCCTGTGGCATTTTCTTTTGAATATATTGAATATTGATGAATTTTTGTCCTCCCATGGTGGATTATGTGTGCGGAAATAGCTAGAAGTAATTTAGAGACAACTCTTAGGGGAAAATTGTATGTTCAATTTGAATTATATTGCTTTAAATTTATTTATATTGCATTAAAAGGGAAAATTAAAGTTGTGAAGTAGTAAAATTGGCTTTTCAGTATGTGTCTTATTTACTGTTTTCTGAAAGCATTTGTATACAAAAGAAAAAAAAATCCAAAATGCTTTGAATGATTACACCGTTATCAGAATAGGGTCCCCTTGCCCCAGTAGATTTATGATGAGTCATTTTGGTCCCTTATCTTGCTTTCGAAACGTGAATCAGCTTCAGACCAGCAGAAATAGATTTATCCAAGTTTCTCATGCAGAGAGTTTCTTGATATACTGAGTGGATTGTGGTGTAATGGGCTGAAGTCTAACAAATGTGAATTTCAATCCTGACATTGCTTCTGTGTAACATTTAAGGTAATCTCAGGCAGCTTTGATGTTATCATCTGTGAAATGGGAATTATAAAATATAGCAAGTGGTTAGGATACGTGAGACAGTATGCAAAGTATCAAGACAGCACATAACATACAAGTGCTTACAAAGTGTTCAGTTCCTGGCTCCTTTTAAATCAGGTTTGGAATATGATGGGATATAATGACATAATAATGATGATATTTTCTAGTTTTTTATTCTACCAAGGAATCCAGTAGAATAGACTATAGGAGAATAGGACTAAAATCTAGACCTTTATGAATAGACAACCATCAGTTTGTGAATATTTTCTATGCTACGGTCACTTTTCTTTCTGGATATCTGTTCTACATTTAGCCTAAGACTTGAGTTAATAGGTGATCCTGAACCAGTCAGCTTGAAGAAAGACTCAGTGAGGGCTGTTCACACCTAAACCTCGACTCAGGGGGATGACATCCTCAGAGATCCAGGGGCAAAGAGCTCGAGGGGCCAGCATTAGACCTTATACTTTTGGTCTTATAATTAAGTTTGTAACAATCAGTACTGACCAAAGACTTCAACACTGAGTACTGGTGATATAATGAAGGCTAATAATTCTCAGGACAGCCGTTTCCAAAATGGCTTAAGATAAGTACATACTGTAAAGGCAGAATTATAGAAATGGTTATGAGACTTCACTCACGCAGGGATAGAAGGGATTTGATTTGGGTTTTGCTTTGTTCTAGATGTGGTTTTGTGAATAGGAATCAACTGGTGCCTCTCAGAGTCTGATTTTTTTCATTTTTCTTTGAATGTGTAAAAACTTTAATATGGTTTGGTATTTAGGAGACACTACTGTTGTCTATTAGGTATGCATTTCAGAAACTTTATTTTATACTTAGACATCTCAAATGTTTCCCCCCTTAAAACAAAAGGTATGTTTTTCTTCCAGTATACTGGTCCTTTGGTTAGATCTAGATAGAAAGAAAGATACTGATTTCCATTAGAAGGTCCTCATTTCTGCTGGTGAATTTGCTGGTAGTTTTAAGAAGTTGGATTTTCCACATGGTATGAATTCCTGAGACTCCAGTTTCTAGTGGTGGAATCGATTTTCTTCCTAGAGGCTGCTGTGTGGAGCTGGCTGTAGTGCGTGCCAACGAATTATGGAAGACAGAATAATGCTCCATTATCATAAGAGGTAAATAACTGGATAGAAAGTCCCTTTTAAAGACTCTAACAAAAAGCTACGCTAGAGCCTTGTTATCCATTTGAGTGCAGCTTAGGGGGTCTTTGAACCCAAGACAGAAAATATAATCAAAATTTTCTCTAAAAAAAATCAGAGCTAAGCCATTAGAATTACTCAAAGGTTATCCATTGAGATACTACATTTCTTGAAATATTGCCCTCTTCTCTTTCCCATTTATTAGGCATTACTTCACAGAATTCAACTCAGCCTAAATGTTTTCAGTGAAAATAAATGCTATTTAAAAAGACAAGTCAGAAGTAAAATCAGAATCAAAATATTATACAGTTTTGTATATCCACACCTTAGGTTAACCATAATAAAGGGCCAATATGCCTTTAATCCTGTAGCAGTGCTCCCTTGAGGGCAGCTCCCCAATTTCTTCACTTAAGGTTTTGCAATACCAAGAATGTTTTAGTGCAGAATTGCTCAAATTGTTGTCTATGGACCATCTGCTACAAAATCCCCAGGGTGCTAATAAAAAGGATTGGTTCTTGGGACTTTCTTTCACACCTATGATTTAGAAAATCTAGAGGGCATATCCTTAATCAATTTTAATTCTGGAAATAGCACTCATTGGATTAGAAGAAGGAGTTCTTATCATCAAGGTAGTAAAATTGAATGTAAAAACTTGACACAACTGAAGATTTTTTGCTGATTAATGTGTTAATTTATTCAGTAATCACATATTGAGTGCCCATGATGAACCAGACAGTAAGAATAAAGAGATAAATATGAAAGTGAACCTACCACTTAAGAATGAACAGTTAGTTTGTGGGGAGACAGATGACTAAACATATAATTATAATACAGTGTGATAATCCTGAACCAGGAGGTATAGCCACCATTATGAAGGATGAAAGAGGGAGTGACTTAATGCTTGGTGGGGTTGGGAAAGGCTTCACCACTGGAGGACCAAGAAAGGGTTTGCTCATCAGTCACTGTGGGAAAGTTGTACTGAGCAGAGGTTTAATGTATGGAAGAGACTTAGGTGTATCAGGCAAATTTTGGTTCATTGAGATAGTATAGAGCCAGTTCCAGGGGAAGGGTGAGGAATCAATTAAGATATGGTTGCCTTTTGGGGGAAGATTTCCAAGCTACTCTAAAATTTTTAAACAAAGTCATACCATGATGAAAATATTATCTAGAGATTGTTCTAGGGGTTATGGGTAAAACAGGCTAAATTAGAAATGAGACTTAGAGATAAACCAAGAGACATTTTTGCACCAGGCATATAGAGATCTAAGTGAGGAGCTGTGCAAATGAAAATTAGAGGTTAAACAGAAGTGACGTTTTAGAGCATGAAACATTAGCATTTGATAGAACTATTCTGACCTAACACTCATTCATGAAGTTATGCACTTTTCTATATTCATGGCTCAAGACTCAATCATTTTAAAAGTGTGATTTCTTCCCTTTTTGTGTATTTTGACCGTGGCAAACACATAATCCTTCTCTGATGTAGTGATTTATTTACATATTATAATTTATTAATACCTCCCCAATATGTATCATATATGGAAATATCCTACCATTAAGTTTGCTGATAATACCATAAGGGATTTAGGAAAAATGTATTCTACTGGTAATTATTTTGTGTCCTATAACTTCATTAAATTCTTCATCTAGACTTCAGGAAGATATATGTGCTGTATTAATGGCCTATTGCCTAGTAACAAGAGTTTTGAAATGAAGGATGAAATTACCCAGAAGCAATCTGTATGAATGATGGGCAAAGTGAGATAATGAAAATACAGTGTGGGGGGCCTCCTTGATACCATATATCAGTTGAGGATGTACAAATTAATTTAACTATTAAATATTTGGAACTCAAATCTTTCATAAAGAATTTCTTTCCAGTTAACATTGGTAGAATAACAGTAACCTAGTATTCCTTACTAAAGAGACACTATATTAGAATGACACTATTTTTGATGTAGATGTGAACTGCATGGATGTGAAATTCTCTAGAGACTCTAGAATGGAAATGGCCTGCAGGCCAAATCTGGCCTAGTGCCTGTTTTTTTAAACAAAGTTTTATTGGAACACAGTCACCTTCATTCATTTATGTATCAACTGGCTAACTTTGTGCTGTAACAGCATGGTGAATAGTTGCAACAGAGACTTTATGGCCCACCAAACCTAAACTATTTACCACGTGGCCTTTAACTGGCCCCTGCTTAAGAAAAAAAAGTTTGCTGACCCATGCTCTGGAAAGAAAAATAATTATATTAGGGGAGCACAGAGGAGGAGGTCATTCTCTTCTACTGCCCTTGAAGTTCTGCTTTTGATTCTCCGCATTCCTAGATAGGAAATTACACATTATATCCTTCCCTCATGTCCTTCCTACCTATAGGCATTAGGAGTGGGTCAGTTGTCATTAAATTAGCTCCCTGACCTCAACTCCTTTCCTATCACTCTTGCCTTGTACTCTGAGCCACACAAGCCCCCTTGCTGTTCCTTAAAAACACCATTTTTATACTCACTTCAGGATTTTTCAACAGCCCAGAATGCTCTTCCGTTATGTCTTCATGTAGATAGTTCCCTATCCTTCAGTTGCCCCCTTAAATGTCATATGTCCAGAGAGGACTTTCCTGACCACCCTATTTACCTTATGGTCCTTATTCCCCATCACTTTTAACTCATTCCTCTCTTTTATTTTTTCATTGAGTGAATCACCATCTGTAATTAAGTCTGCTTTTTCACTTATTTATTGCCTATTTCCTCCACTAGACTGTCAGCTGCAACACCCAGAGCAGTGTTTGGCACATAAAAGGCCTCAGTATTTGTTGACACTGGTGTTGAAATGATCTCCTAGGAGGTAAAGTTGACACTGTAATGTCAAGAGACAGCAATATAGCCTAGATCTAGATTCAGAAATTTATTTATCCTCGTGCAAATTAATGTGTGAAAAGGTTCATAATTTCACAGACACCTAAGGCCTAATTTTACTTACAAAATACCCTCGGGAACCTCAATAAGCTTCCCACTGAAAAATGACTATCCTAGTATAGTTTTTTGAAAGTCTTAACATTCTATTTTATAAGCAAATACTCTATACCTTCTTCAGCTCCAAGTTCTTATCTGATGCCTGGGTAATTTTAGAAGCCATTTTTAGGTATGTCAGTTTTCAGCTATAACATTAACCTGAGGGTAAGAGAGCAGCTAAATAACAAGTGAACAGCCCCCTCGATTATGACTAACTTTGTATATTGGTCTCATCATTTATACGTGCAAGAACACACACACTGGAAATGCTAGTGGAAGCTAAACTACCTCCTTTTTAATCAGTGGTGTCCTAACTGGGTTTCAGAGTAACCCTCCCTAGGAAAGAGAGCTCAGTTATATTTGCTGCTTTCATTTTCAGATAAATTCCATGTACTGTGACATACTGTTCTCATTAGCTAAGCAAATTAGGTTACAAAATCTAGGTGGGCAACTCTTGGTGTCAAAGAAACAGCTATTTGACTCCAATTAAAGAGATAAGGCTTGGCAAAGCTCTAGTGCTTTCATGAATTTGACAAGATAGTTTTGGATATGGTCAAAGTTATTAACATGGTTGAACAGTTATGTTATACCACAGAATCAGCAAAGGAAAAACGATTGTCAGCTAGCTTCACTTGCTCAAGATACTTGAAATGGAGTGCAGGTTACAAAGCATGTACTCTAGCAAATTTGAACTTTGTCAGTGTTCCATATACCTAATTCAGGACAAAACAGTGTTGTTTATGTAGTGTGTTGACTTATGAGACATCTGGGGACTCTGTGAACTTAAGTGCATGGCCTGTGTCACTCTTTAATTAGTAAGATGCTGGAGTGCTATTTAGTAAATTACTCCTACAGTGCAGTAAATGACCCCCTGATCTCTGAAGAAAAGAAAAAAACAAAACTCTGCATCCTTGTGTACTTAATTTAGACCTAATTTATTATCAGAATTCATTTTAGCAATAAAAAATAGAGTACATTCTTTCATTTAAAGCTGAAACTGTGGTGTGTTTTGTTTTGACTGGCATCAACTAGATTTACAATTCTGTCTACATAGTTCAGCTCAGTTTGCATGACCCCTAGTGCCAAATCTGTGACACCATTTTTAGTTTATGGTTCAGATGTATTGGATTATTTGGTGTTAATTACATGTTTCTTTTAAGACACCTCTTTTAATTTTGCTAATCTTTTTTTATGCACTAAGTTGTGCCCCTACACCCAGTACATGTGTCAAAGTATGAGTACCCAATGTAAATAATTAAGTTTAAATGAGGTAATAAGGGTGGGGGCCCCTAAGCCACTAGGACAGGTATCCTTAGAAGAGAATTAGAGATTATCTCTTTCTGGATGTGCACAGAGGAGGGGCTGTGTGAGGATACAGTGAGAAGATGCTGTCCGCAAACCATAAAGAGGGGCCTCTCCAAAAACCAATCCTGCTAGCACCTGATCTCAGACTTCTAGCTTCGAACTGTGACTTCTTGCAGTGACCCTAAAAGGCCTCCTTGAAATCTTTGTCTTAATGCTGTGCTTTTTATTACAGAGAAAACAAATGAAAACAATGACCTTTAAAATATATATTTTTCTGTCTGCTGATAGTCTTTCACTGCCAGCTACCCTGTTTGTATCAGTAAAACCTGATGATCCAAAAAAAAAAAAAAAGAAAAACAAAAGCAAAAAACCCCTTGAAGATCGATTTCCTTGGGACTCTAAGGTTTATATCTTCTACCAAAAGATTCCTTGAGATTTATTGAACTCAAATAAGACTTTGCTAGAAGACACAGAACTAAAATGACATATCCATGGTACGCCCTGGGAACAGTAGTCGTTCAAGATAAAATCTTCTGGGAACTCACAGATACGAAGGTTATGACACTTTTGACTGTTATTATGCAAAGGTTTTTAAGGTAGCCTTTCTGGCTAATGAGAAATGCTCTAAGTCGTACCTACTTCATTATCCAACATGAATTCCCTTCAGGACATTTTTAATCGGTACTTTTATGTCAAGTGTTGTCATGTATTTAATTTGTTTCTCTGGTAATATAATAAATGTGTGTAGCGCTCATAGTTAAAAAGTTTCCTCATATAGGTTATTTTATTTTGGAAACTCACATGTATTACAGTATTTGAAAAATCTACACCCTTAATGGATTATTTAAACACTTTTCTGCAAACAAAAATTTAGTAAGCTTCAGATGAATTTATCAATACATTTAACAGTCTTGACCTACTATATGGCTCCTGTGCTCAATAAAAAGGCAGTTCATATTCTTTTCAAGAACATACGGAAAATTTACCAAATCTGATCAAAGAATAAGCAAAAAGGAAGTTTCAACAAATTCCCCTGAAACAGTTAACATGCAGAACAACATACCTGTTAGGATAATAGAAATCTCTTTACAGTCCCCATATCATGTGAACCAAGGGGAACACAAAAAATTGTATATAACCTATAAAATGAGACAGTAAGTTCTATAACCTCAATTTTCGTATGAGCTTGGAAATGACTGAACACCAAAGGATCCATCTTGGAGCCTTCTTGGAGTGGAGTCTTGGGGGATTTCATAGAGGAGTGGAAAGAACAGTTCCCAGCATTGATGAACTAACTGCCTGAGGAGAGGGTCCCTCTCAGAAGGGAAATACTCAGAACAGGTCTGGTCAGAGCATGGGCTACATGGAAATCAAAATGAGGGGCCTTGGCAGATAAGTGGCATCAGAGGTGAAGTATTGGGAAGGCCCCACTTTTGGGGAGAGAAGGGAACTTAGAAGAAGGAATGTCCTTTACAGGCTTAGTGCAAAGGTAAAGGAAGTATCAACTGGTGGAAGATTCCTAAGAAACCAGCTAGCATCACAGAATTGGATCTCCTTCCCTTCAAAGTTTGTGCCACTTAAATCAGGTATAATTTACACGAGGGAAAAAAGCTACTCTGATTACATGTTAAAGTTTGATAAAATTTTACAAACATACACGGTTTACAAATGTGACCACGATCACAATCAAGATATAGATTTACATCAGCCCCAAATTTCCCTTGTGTCCCTTTGTAGTCAGTTCCCTTTCCTAGATCCTGGAAACCACTTATCTCTTTTCTGTTCCCATAATTTTACCCTTCCCAGCATATCATATAAATAGATCATATGTACCTTTTTGAATGTGGCAGAATGCTTTCACATAACATGACGATTTGGAGATTCATCCATATTGTAGCATGTGTCTGTATATTAAAAAAAATTGCTGAACAGTAATCCATTGTATTTATACCACACCTTGTTCATCTATTCACAGATGATGGGCATTGGGTTGTTTTTAGTTTAGATGACTGAATGAATTACTATAAAAAATTACATAAAGTTTTTGGTATGGGCAGGTATCTTTATTATTTATTTATTTGGGGTAAGTACTTAGGTAAGTGTGAATGGGCCACAGGGTGTCCAGAGATTTGGCCAAACATTATTCTGGATGTTTCTGTGAGGGTGTTCTTGGATGAGATTAACTTTTTCTTTTAACGTCTTTATTGGAGTATAATTGCTTTACAATGGTGTGTTAGTTTCTGCTTTATAGCAAAGTGAATCAAATATACATATACATATATCCCCATATCTCCTGCCTCTTGCATCTCCCTCCCACCCTAATTCCACCCCTCTAGGTGGTCACAAAGCACCGAGCTGATCACTCTGTGCTCTGCTGCTGCTTCTCACTATCTGTTTTACATTTGGTAGTGTATATATGTCAATGCCACTCTCTCACTTCGTCCCAGCTTACCCTTCCCACTCCCCGTGTCCTTAAGTCCATTCTCTACATCTGCATCTTTATTCCTGTCCTGCCCCTAGATTCTTCAGAACCTTTTTTTTTTTTTTAGATTCCATATATATGTGTTAGCATATGGTATTTGGTTTTCACTTACTGACTTACTTCACTCTGTATGACAGACTCTAGGTCCATCCACCTCAATACAAATAACTCAATTTCGTTTCTTTTTATGGCTGAGTAATATTCCATTGTATATATGTGCCACATCTTCTTTATCCATTCATCTGTCGGTGGACACTTAGGTTGCTTCCATTTCCTGGCTATTGTAAATAGAGCTGCAATGAACATTGTGGTGGTACATGACTCTTTCTGAATTATGGTTTTCTCAGGGTATATGCCCAGTGGTGGGATTGCTGGGTCGTATGGTAGTTCTATTTTTAGTTTTTAAGGAACCTCCATACTTTTCTGAATAGTGGCTGTATCAATTTACATTCCCACAAACGGTGCAAGAAGGTTCCCTTTTCTCCACCCCCTCTCCAGCATTTACTGTATTTACTGTAAAAAAAATTTACTGTAGATTTTTTGATGATGGCCATTCTGACTGGTGTGAGGTGATACCTTATTGTAGTTTTGATTTGCATTTCTCTAATGATTAGTGATGTTGAGCATCCTTTCATGTGTTTGTCGGCAGGCTGTATATCTTCTTTGGAGAAATGTCTGTTTAGATCTGCGCATTTTTTGATTGGGTTGTTTGTTTTATCAATATTGAGCTGCATGAGCTGCTTGTATATTTTGGAGATTAATCCTTTCTCAGTTGCTTCATTTGCAAATAGTTTCTCCCATTCTGAGGGTTGTCTTTTCATCTTGTTTATGGTTTCCTTTGCTGTGCAAAAGCTTTTAAATTTCATTAGATCCCATTTATTTTTGTTTTTATTTCCATTTCTCTAGGAGGTGGGTCAAAAAGGACCTTGCTGTGATTAATGTCATAAAGTGTTCGGCCTATGTTTTCCTCTAAGAGTTTGATAGTGTCTGGCCTTACATTTAGGTCTTTAATCCATTTTGAGTTTATTTTTGTGTATGGTGTTAGGGAGTGTTCTAATTTCACTCTCTTACATGTAGCTGTCTAGTTTTCCCAAGACCACTTATTGAAGTGGCTGTCCTTTCTCCATTGTATATTCTTGCCTCCTTTATCAAATATAAGGTGACCATATGTGGGTGGGTTTATCTCTGGGCTTTCTATCCTGTTCCATTGATCTTTCTGTTTTTGTGCCAGTACCATACTGTTTTGATTACTGTAGCTTTGTAGTATAGTCTGAAGTCAGGGATCTTGATTCCTCCAGCTCCATTTTTCGTTCTCCAGATTGCTTTGGCTATTCGGAGTCTTTTGTGTTTCCATACAAATTGTGAAATTTTTTGTTCTAGTTCTGTGAAATATGCCAGTGGTAGTTTGATAGGGATTGCACTGAATCTGTAGATTGCTTTGGGTAGTAGAGTCATTTTCAGAATGTTGATTCTTCCAATCCAAGAACATGGTATATCTCTCCATGTATTTGTATCATCTTTAATTTCTTTCATCAGTGTCTTATAATTTTCTGCATACAGGTCTTTTGTCTCCTTAGGTAGCTTTATTCCTAGATATTTTATTCTTTTTTTGCAATGGTAAATGGGAGTGTTTTCTTGGTTTCACTTTCAGATTTTTCATCATTAGTGTATAGGAATGCCAGATATTTCTGTGCATTAATTTTGTATCCTGCTACTTTACCAAATTCATTGATTAGCTCTAGTAGTTTTCTGGTAGCATCTTTAGGATTCCCTATGTATAGTACCATGTCATCTGCAAACAGTGACAGTTTTACTTCTTCTTTTCCAATTTGGATTTCTTTTATTTCTTTTTCTTCTCTGATTGCTGTGGCTGAAACTTCCAAAACTTTGTGGAATAATAGTGGTGAGAGTGGACGACCTTGTCTTGTTCCTGATCTTAGAGGAAATGGTTTCAGTTTTTCAGCATTGAGAATGATGTTGGCTGTGGGTTTGTCATATATGGCCTTTATTATGTTGAGGTAAGTTCCCTCTGTTTACTTTCTGGAGGGTTTTTATCATAAATTGGTGTTGAATTTTTTCAAAAGCTTTTTCTGCGTCAGTTGAGATGATCATATGGTTTTTCTTCTTCAACTGGTTAATATAGTTTATCACATTGATTTGTGTACATTGAAGAATCCTTGCATTCCTGGGATAAACCCCACTTGATCATGCTGTATGATCCTTTTAATGTGCTGTTAGATTCTGTTTGCTAGTATTTTGTTGAGGATTTTTGCATGTATGTTTATCAGTGATATTGGCCTGTAGTTTTCGTTCTTTGTGACATCTTTGTCTGGTTTTGATGTCAGGGGATGGTGGCCTCAGAGAATGAGTTTGAGAGTGTTGCTCCTGCTATATTTTGGAAGAGTTTGATAAGGGTAGGTGTTAGCTCTTCCCTAAATGTTTGATAGATTGTGCCTGTGAAGACATCTTGTCCTGGGCTTTTGTTTGTTGTAAGATTTTAATCACAGTTTCAATTTCAGTGCTTGTGATCGGTTTGTTTACATTTTCTTTTTTTTCCTGGTTCAGTGTCAGAAGGTTGTGCTTTTCTAAGAATGTGTCCATTTCTTCCAGGTTGTCCATTTTATTGGCATAGAGTTGCTTGTAGTAATCTCTCATGATTCTTTGTATTTCTGAAGTGTCAGTTGTTACTTCCTCTTTTTCATTTCTGAGTCTGTTGATTTGAGTCTGCTCCCATTTTTTCTTGATGAGTCTGGCTAATGGTTTATCAATTTTGTTTCTTCTCAAAGAACCAGCTTTTAGTTTTATTGATCTTTGCTATCGTTTCCATCATTTCTTTTTCATTTATTTCTGATTTGATCTTTATGATTTCTTTCCTTCTGATAACTTTGGGGCTCTTTTGTTCTTCTTTCTCTAATTATTTAGGTGTAAGGTTAGGTTGTTTATTGAGATGTTTCCTGTTTCTTGAGGGAGGATTGTATTGCTATAAACTTCCCTCTTACAACTGCTTTTGCTGCCTCCCATAGGTTTTGGGTTGTCGTGTTTTCATTGTCATTTGTTTCTAGGTATTTTTTGATTTCCTCTTTGATTTCTTCAGTGATTTCTTGGTTATTTAGTAGTGTATTGTTTAGCTTCCATGTGTTTGTATTTTTTACAGATTTTTTCCTGTAATTGATATCTAGTCTCATAGCGTTGTGGTCGGAAAAGATACTTGATACGATTTCAATTTTCTTAAATTTACCAAGGCTTGATTTGTGACTCAACATATAATCTATCCTGGAGAACGTTCCATGAGCACTTGAGAAGAAAGTGTATTCTGTTTTTTTGGATGGAATGTCCTATAAATATCAATTAAGTCCATGTTTTTAATGTGTCATTTAAAGCTTGTGTTTCCTTATTTATTTTCATTTTGGATGATCTGTCCATTGGTGAAAGTGGGGTGTTAAAGTCCCCTACTATGATTGTGTTACTGTTGATTTCCCCTTTTGTGGCTGTTAGTATTTGCCTTATGTATTGAGGTGCTCCTGTGTTGAGTGCATAAATATTTACAATTGTTATATCTCTTGGATTGATCCCTTGATCATTGTGGAGTATCCTTCTTTGTCTCTTGAAATAGTCTTTGTTTTAAAGTCTACTTTGTCTGATATGAGAATTGCTACACCAGCTTTCTTTTGATTTGCATTTGCATGGAATATCTTTTTCCACTCCCTCACTTTCAGTCTGTATATGTCCCTAGGCCTGAAGTCGGTCTCTTGTAGGCAGCATATATATATGGGTCTTGTTTTTGTATCCATTCAGCCAGTCTGTGTCTTTTGGTTGGAGCGTTTAATCCATTTATATTTAAGGTAATTATCGATATGTATGTTCCTATTACCAATTTCTTAATTGTTTTGGGTTTTTTTTTTTTTGGTAGGTCTTTAACTTCTCTTTTGTTTCCTGCCTAGAGAAGTTCCTTTAGCTTTTGTTGTAAGGCTGGTTTGGTGGTGCTGAATTCTCTTAGCTTTTGCTTGTCTGTAAAGGTTTTAATTTCTCCATCGAATCTGAATGAGATCCTTGCTTGGTAGAATAATCTTGGTTGTAGCTTTTTCCCTTTCATCACTTTAAATATGTCTTGCCACTGCCTTCTGGCTTGCAGACTTTCTGCTGAAAGATCAGCTGTTAACCTTATGGGGATTCCCTTGTATGTTATTTGTTGTTTTTCCTTTGCTGCTTTTACTGTTTTTTCTTTGTATTCAATTTTTGATAGTTTGAATAATATGTGTCTTTGTGTGTTTATCCTTGGATTTATCCTGTATTGAACTCTCTGTGCTTCCTTGACTTGATTGACTATTTCCTCTCCCTTATTAGGGAAGTTTTCAACTATAATCTGTCCAAATATTTTCTCAGTCCATTTCTTTTTCTCTTCTTCTTCTGCAATGCCTATAATTCGAATTTTGGTGCATTTAATGTTGTCGCAGAAGTCTCTGAGACTGTCCTCAGTTCTTTTTATTCTTTTTCCTTTATTCTGCTCTGCAGTAGTTATTTCCACTATTTTTTCTTCCAGGTCACTTATCCGTTCTTCTGCCTCAGTTATTCTGCTGTTGATTCCTTCTAGAGAATTTTTAATTTGTTTTATTGTGTTGTTCATCATTGTTTGTTTGCTCGTTAGTTCTTCTAGGTTCTTGTTAAACGTTTCTTGTATCTTCTCCATTTTATTTCCAAGATTTTGGATCATCTTTACTATCATTACTCTGAATTCATTTTCAGGTAGACTGCCTATTTCCTCTTCATTTGTTTGGTCTGGTGAGTTTTTACCTTGCTCCTTCATCTGCTATGTGTTTCTCTGTGTTCTCATTTTACTTAACTTACTGTGTTTGGAGTCTCCTTTTCACAGGCTGCAGGTTTGTAGTTCCTGTTGTTTCTGGTGTCTGCCCCCAGTGGCTAAGGTTGGTTCAGTGGGTCATGTAGGCTTCCTGGTGGTGGGGACTGCTGCCTGTGTTCTGGTGGATGAGGCTGGATCTTGTCTTTCTGGTGGGCAGGTCCACGTCTGGTGGTGTGTTTTGGGGTGTCTGTGGCCTTATTATGATTTTAGGCAGCCTCTGTGCTAATGGGTGGGGTTGTGTTCCTGTCCTGCTAGTTGTTTGGCATAGGGTTGCCAGCACTGTAGCTTGCTGGTCGTTGAGTGAAGCTGGGTCTTGGTGTTGAGATGGAGATCTCTGGGAGAATTTTGCCGTTTGATATTACGGGGAACTGGGAGTTCTCTTGTGGACCAGTGTCCTGAAGTTGGCTCTCCCACCTCAGAGGCACAGCACTGACTCCTGGCTGGAGCACCAAGAGCCTTTCATCCACATGGCTAAATGGTAGGTGTACAGAAGCATAGAAATGAGTTTGTCACTGTAGGGCAGGCTGGAATAGTTGAGAAATGCTTGGATAAACTAGCAGGCGGCCACTGGCCCCAGGAAGTTCCCCTCCGGCTCCCCACGCCCCCGGCTCCGCTGCCCTTCCACGGTGGTGCATGGGGTGCACACCGAGCCCTGCTTCTGACACAGAGCGATCGCAGACTCGGGTAGTGCGGTGGCCTCAAAAGGCACGCCTGTCCCCGCCGCCACCACCAGGCAGCCCCGGTCCTCTGAGGGTCACCTGCACAGGCTCCGCCTGGCACAGCGCATGGCACCTGCGGGCCCTCGGGCCCCACTGGCAGCAGTGATGCAGGGATGAGGACGGGCTGTGAGTGGCAGAGAGGTTGTCGGGGTGCCTGGTCCCACGGAAATGAGTCTTTGTGCGCCCCTCTCTGGCACACCCTCCCCTGGCACCCTGAATTGCTTTTAACAGGCAATTTTTAAATTCCTCTCCCTATTCCATCGCTTACCTGCTGCTGTCATGGGCATTGGAACCCCAAAGCAAGATGAGATTCAGAAAATAAAGTTACAGTTTTTAAACATGGATTTCTGACCTTAAAATATGACTACTGTTATATGGTAATTAATTCTTTCAAGAAAACTGTCTTCTAGTTTTGTAGGGGAAAGACTATCAAGAATACTCATTATATTTACATCTTTAACTCTGTTCTGGGCAACTGGTTGAGGCTGCTTCAAACTGGCAATGTTCATAGTATTTTCTTTAAAACCCATGCCGAGGGTACTGTCAATGTAACCTAGTACATTTCTTTCCTCATATGACATTTGGTCTATAATTTGGTAGACAGCGTTTTCACATTCTTAAATGTGAAAATTTGTCTATGGTGTTTAAACCCGTAAATATCAGGGTACTTGTCCAAACTGTATTGTTTAGTTTTTGTTTACTAATAAATCTGATATTATACGTAATCTTTGCTATGAATAATAAAAAATCTTTAAAAAAATGTCAGAAGTTCAATCTGCATCACTTGTTTTGTGTTAGATGCATTGAAGACACTTTTCAAACCTTTATGGAGTATAGCAGAGGAACACAGAGCCCCGGTTCCATGGGCTTAAGATTACTGAGGAACAGGGTAGATGTATGTCCCAGCCTCCCTCCTAGGTCTGTTTCTTGATGTCTATACACATGCTTTGTGACAACAGTGATTGTACTGGGGCCACATTTATTCAGACAAATATTGACATGCAATATTGACATTTAAATATATTAACATTTCCATTCTCAGCTGACTCATTTACTGGGAACGAGTTTACATGCCAATCCATAGTAGGCAGCTAATAAATATTTGTTGGATGAATAAATGAACATATGGGCTGATATGCATGAGATCTTAAAAAATGAAGTGTGGCATATTTTTTGCGATAAATCACTGTTGCTTCTTGATGTTCATGGTATTGACTTTTCACTTATAACTGATATTCAGTATAACACATAATAACACATATAATAATAGATGTAATACGTAATAACAATTGATGGAAACTGTAGTGAAGAAGGAGAAAGAAAAGGAGGGAATTTTTTAAAAAACAAATGAGAATAGTGCAAGAAGTATTGTGTGATATATTGAGTGGACCTATGAAGTGCTACTCACAGGATATCCCTTTTGTGCAGTTCAGAAAACTCACTGAAATTGGTGTTGACTAGTCTGAATTTCTTTAGAGGAGAAATTACCCACCAGAGATGTGGGGGACCTCTTGCTTCTTCAGTTTAATTGAGCTGAATGGCAGTGGTCCTCTCTGACACCAGAAGAGGAGGAAGTGGAGTGTTTTCTCACCTGGATTTGCATGACCTTGGACATCTCGTGGATGTCAGGTGGAGGCTCACTAGGCCTTGCTGACATTGGAGTGGGGGAGTGGTGGTGAAGCCCAGGGATAAGTAGCTCTGCCTTGCACCACCTTGTTAAGTCTTTTAGTTATTGGCTGGAGGTGGAGGCTCAGCTCATCCCAGGACCCCTCTTACACCACCCTGATGGAGAATTAGATCATCGCCTGCTTCCACTGGGCAAAGAAATGAAGATCAACTCCCCTCCTTGGCCCCTTTGAAACTGCTAGGCAAGGGTTATGTGGTTTTTCTGTTGGCATTTGGTTGGAGTAGGTTAGGTATTGCCAAAAAGGTTTTCTGGTATTAGGGTACCCTTTCCTCAGTTCTTTGGCTAGGGGAAACAGGTATGTCTTAGAGTTCCTTTTTGTATGTGCTTGTTGGCAATTCTGGATCAGAGGCTTCTGTAGTCCCCTGTCTAGGATATATAGGGTGATAAGGAAACCCAGAGAATTCACCACCATGATGTTCCTCAAAGTCAAGGTTCCTTTCTTTCCTCCTTTTGGAGCCTTCCTTTGCTTGCTTTTTGGCTTATGTAGGGTTTTTAAATTTAAGGAGGAGAGATTCATCTGAGTGGAAGCAGAAGTCTCAACGTTATTGTTTAAACCTTTTTAATTGGCTATTCTGCTACTTATAACCCAGATAATATTAAATGATGGAATTCTAATGCTAACCAATAGCTACATGGCAAAGATGTGTGAGCTACATATGTTTTAAAGTTTCAGTAGTTAAAATAGTCACTTCATTGAAACTCTGATCCAGAATGAAACCATTGGAAGTATCAATTATGGAAGCACAACAGTATTTTAGAGGCAGGTCTCCTCATCATTTAACTAGGATATACTCTCCATTTTGCTTCCTTCTAGATGGGGTAGGTTTTGTTGTGATCTTTCTAAGCTCTCACTGGTATCAGTGTGTGTGTGTGTGTGTGTGTGTGTGTGTGTGTGTGTGTGTGTGTGTGTTCCCTCTTGGCTTATTTAGGACCAGACTTATGCCTTGACACATGTAAATGGGGAGCACTTTTTTGTCCACCAGGATACTGACCTTCTCCTCAGACAGACCCTATCCTTGCTACTAACTTTTTTTTTCTTGGCTGCCAAAATGATTACTTACTGATTCACTGTGGAGACATAAGATTCTTTCTCCAATCTCTGTAGATTGGCTTTTTAAAAACTGCCTTGCTACCAGAGGCTTTGTTTGTTACTAGGGCAATCACCATGGTGACAAAATAATGACAATATCTGTAATAAAGACTCTGATTCCATTTTTGATATTTGACTTCTGACAGTGTTCAAGACCCACACCTCCCTCCTTCCCTCTTGCCCCATATCTGGACAAGAAAGAGTGTGAACACTCACTTTTGCTGTGAGTGGGAAGTTCAAACCACTCAAGGCCATCACACCTATGGGAACCATTAGTGAACCCTACCTTTTTAACCACAGTAAAAGCCAAAGTCAGTTACCCCTTTTTGCTATCAAGCTATTTTCAGACCTGCTTGACCTGGCTCTCCCCAGAAAGCCTCATTCTGTGAGTAATAAATATCTTAATACCTTCATGGTGCCTGTATGGTCTTATCAGTCTTGACATCTGAACCAAAGTTTGGCCACAACAGTATCCTTATCTTTGCAGTACAGATATCACAGTGATGAGATGTTAGGAGATCACTGGAGAATTTACCATGAGTTCCCGTCAGGATATTTTTTCTTCAGAGGGAACAGTGGCAGGAGGTGCTAAGGGCTTGCTTACACTCAGTAGATGGAGATTCTAGACATCATATAGGCAGCTCTTTGAGGACAATGGCTGTGATTGTCTTGTTCATTGTGTATCCTTAGCATTTAACACAGTACCTGGCACATAATAAGATGCTCAGCAAGCTTTATTGAGTGGATGAATTAAGCCCTGTGTTCTTCTAGAGGGCTCTGGTCTCTAGAGAGGAGAAGGAAGTCCCCTGGGCAGTGTTCTAGTTTTGATGCATCCAGAGATCTGCTCTAGAGCTGTAGACATGATTGATAACCAGCGTGGAAAAAACAGAGATGCACAGCTTGTGAATGTTAAATACTTTTGATTGAAAGGCATTGTGAATTGCTTGACTAAGCAGACATGCCTCTGAGCTTGCATAAACCAGAGTTACAAGTGGTTAAGAACTGTTTAAAAAATAAGGCAGGTAGGTCTGAAATGACATCCTTAATAGGAAAAAGCAGGAGTTAACAGTATGAGATTGTGCATATTTATACAGTAATAAGTAGCTGTGTGAAGAGACTTATCAGGTGTTTGTACATAGAGCTATGTAATTAAGTAATGACTGACAGAAAAATGCCAACTGGAAATCTCTGCTTTGTAGTTCTGGTTTCAGTCTTCCTCAGGCTTTGGGTAATTTGCCCCTCCTTGAAAAATTATTCATGTCTCTGATGTATTCCAGGAATAGACAAAAGTAAATTGGTAGAATCTTTGCTCTGTAGGTGCTTATAGTTCAGTAGGGAAGATAGACAAATGGACAATTAAATGATTTTGATTGAGTGCTATAACCGTGTAGTATGTACAAAGATTAGTGGAGCCTGTGAGACAACTCATATGGGAATATCAAAAAAAATTTCTCAAAGCATGAATAAGGTATGGAAGAGACTTCTGTAGTTCACCAAGTTAGTTCTTTGGTAGTCACCCAGTTAAACTGACTTTTTTAGCTGTCTCTCACTGACTCACAGCCATATATAAATTAGAACATGGGATTAAGTTCTGGCCAGTTAGAAGTGGACAGGAAACAAATAACTCCAAGGCCCTAGACCAGAAGTTGAATAACTATGGCCTGGAGGCCAAATCTGGATGCTGCCTTTTTTTTTGTAAATAAAGTTGTATTAGAATACAGCTACATCGATTCATTTATATGTTGTCAGTGGTTACTTCAGTGCTATAATGGCAGAGTAGGGTACTTATAACTGAGACCTCATGGTTTTCAAAGCCCAAACTATTTACTATTTACTATTTACTGTCTACTAACAGAGACAAATTTGCCAACACTGCCCTAGAAAATGGTGGAAACGTGATAGAAGGCTCAGGATAGAGACCCATCCAGAAAGCCTCTTAACCAAAAACAGATGTATTTTTTCACGTTAAACTCAGCAAAAAATCAAAAAACAAAAAAACAAGCAAAAAAAACTCCAAGCCTCTGATTATATATAGCAATTTAGAGAAGGAAATGTTCAAAATATCTTAATTTGGTTGGTGTATTAGATTCCTATTTTCTGCTGTAACAAATTATCACAAACTTAGTGGCTTAAAACAGCACAAATTTATGTTCTTACAGTTCTGTAGGTCAGAAGTCTGACATGGGTCTCACTGGGATAAAATCAAGGTGTAAGCAGGGCTGTATTTCTTTATGGAGGCTCCAGGGGGGAATCCATTTCCTTGCCTCTTCCAAGGCAAGCTGTCATCTGTAGAGACATCTCGTAGAGATTGTCTTTTTGACTCGTGGCCTCCTTCTTCCATCTTCAAACCTAGAAACGTCAGGTATAGTCCTTACATTATATCACTGACCAACTCTTCTGCCTCCCTCTTCACTTTTAAGGATTCTTGTGATTGTATTGAGCCCACTTGGACAATCCATGATAATCTCTGTATTTTAAGATCAACTGATTAGCACATTTAATTCCATCTGCAGCCTTAATTCCATGTAAGGTAACAGATTCCTGGGTTTCCAGGGATTGAGATGTAGGCATCTTTGGAGAGTCATTATTCTGCCTACTACAGTTAAGAGAGGAATTGTCATTTTAAAATCATTTGGAAATACCTCTGAGGGCTCTGTATACATGCATAACCCAGAAGAGAAAACGCCAGTAATTTTTTGGTATGGACTAGACACTCAATTTTCTATTTGTGTTTGGCTGTTTCCTTTTTAGAATATTGTTTATCTTCTTAATAAAAGGAAAGTGAGATTTCCTATTCCTTTAGATTTGTTGACTTTTGCCTAGTTGTTTTGAAAAAGACCTTTGGAGAGAACCTAATATTGTAAGTGATAGATTCAGATTGTTCTAATATCATTGTCAGTAGGCTTGAATACAAACTCATTTCTATCTGGAAAAAATAAAGCTTTATTGCATGGACTTCATGTCCTTTCTGAAGTAGATGAATTTGGTCACAGAAGCAGTAGAAAAATTAACTAGAATAATGTGTTGTTACTGTATAATGTGTAAAATATATTAGCGGAAGATTAATGCTCTTCTTTCTTTAAATAGTTAATGAAAAGATTAATTTTATTCTCTCACCAGAGAGTAAGATAAAATTTGAGGAAGCCTCCAAGTTTTGTGTATTTATCTTCTGAAACATTTTATAAAGCTTGGGAATCTCATGCTGTATTGGATTACTCAGCTATGGTTTAGCTCTTTGGCTAGGAGAAACTTTGATAATTAAGTAGATAATTGCTCTAATCTGGGTCTGGCCTTTATACCTACTTCTGGCTTCCACTGAAGATATTAGCTAATAGTCATACTACTTGTTCAGTAGATATTGTGTTGGGAAAAACAATTGTTTTCTTTCTCTTTAGCAAGATGTTTTAAAGTCATTGTTTTTCTGGAAATTGTATTTCTTTTATGGTGTCCTTGGTGATGGAATGCTTATGGCATGAAATCTGTTGGTGCTTTTCACCTCATGCAGTCCATCCATGCTGCTATTGCCCACCCTTCATTGCTTTATTTTATACATTGTTATTATTTTTTAAAAATAGGGCTCACTTTTGTGTGCATGAAGGACACGGTTACTTTAAATGAGTGAAGCAAATATCATTGCAGCCTGGAAGAGGACTTTGATTCTTCAATTCCTGCACAACGAGTTCTGTGGCAGGTGGCTTAGGAATCCAAAGCATGTACAGAAACTGTGATGAGGCCTCCTATGCAATCTCTCCAGACCTGAAACAGCCCTTGCAAATGTTGATGGCTTGCAAATGCAACTGCCTAGGTTACATGCAAAATGAACATAATAAGTTTTTATTTCCCACGGTGATACACCAACAGCTACATTTGGTTTCTGATAGTTTGCAATTCAGTAAGAATAGCTTGGTTCAGTTTAGTTTATTGAAGACATAAAAATACTTGGCAGCCAGAGGCTGAAATTCGTGGTTCAAGAAAACAGGATTTCAAGAGGGAGCACAGGGAGTACATGGAACATGGGTACATTCAGCCCTTAGCAACCATGATTTATCCATTTAGTGAAAAGCAGCATCCCATAAACATGATTTATGTAATTACCGAGGGGGGAATTCGATCTCTAGTTATATAGGATGTTACCTCAGGATTTTGTTGTGTACATCTTACCTTTTCAATAGTGTTCCTTTTGGCTGAAAATATTTCAGCTTCTCACTTTTCTCAGGAGAAAACTCTTCATTTTTATCCTTTGGAAAAAAAGAACTAGAAAAACAAGTTCCTTTACTCACTAACTGGCTTGAGATCTTAAGCATTACAGATGTCTGCAGTGAAAATGAAGGATTTCCTGAATTCAGCTGAATATCTTAAAACAAGCAGAACTATTTGGGAATAATTTTTAATAGAAAAATATTTTCTAGAAGTAAAAATTGAAAACTTCAGATTGGAAAATATTCATTAAACATGGGAGTTCATCATTAGGCATCAGAAATATTAGATAATGTAGGTAATAAAATCCACTCTGTTTTTTTTCATCTTCCACGTTAATGAAGTAAAATAACGGAGGATTTGTACTGAGAAAATCTAGGCACCATGAGCACTATATCCCAACACAGCCATGCCACACACTTGACTGGTTGTGTTTTGGTTTCTTTGTCTACCAAATAAGCAGGCATGTTAACATCTGTCTTGCCTGCTACCTCACATGTATATTGTAACGATCAAATAGGATGATGCCTGCAGAAGTGGTAGGTCTCCTTTTGTGGACTCTTCTTTTTTTTTTTTTGGACTCTTTATTATTATGTAAAAAGTATGTCAATGGCTACTATAAGATATGTTCTTTGAGATGTTCCTTCATTGGTAATGTTGGAATCACACAATTCCACACACTTTTCCTGCCAGCCTTCTTTATTGCTAATGAAGCAGGTTGTAAGTAGTGGTAAGCTGGGGTTAAAGGTTTTCTGTCATCATAGCCGTGAGAGGTAGTGTGAAGGTGGTGAACAGAATCCTGGTTTAAGATGGAGGTCTTTTAGTGTGAAATCATAGATAACCAATTAGAATTCTTTAAACCTCAGTTATCTCATGTATAAAATATATGAATAAAACCTACTGAAATTGTGTCACAAGATTGTCTTCATCAAAAGAAGCAAGCATATGGAAACTCTTTGGAAACTTAAAACCTACAGGTGGAAATTATTATCATTACTCTTTTATTTGGACATTGTAAACTTTAGCATTGATAAATGAAGCTACATGAAATAAAATTATTTCTTGGTAAAAACTTAATGCTATAATAGTGAAGGAGGCAATACCTTCTGTTTGTTTTCTGTGAGAAATAGCCCTCATGTAATTGCAGTAAATAAAATCTGTTATGCCTTTATAAATCTTTATTTAGTCAGAATGATGACTATTTCATATACTGACTTTTTGTTTTGAAAATGATGAGTCTTCTTTGTGAATAAAAACTTTAGGAGATTACAAGCCAACAACTGAATCACCACTTTTAAGACAGCTGAAACAAAATGTTTTTACAACACAGGTGTTTATTTAAGAAACTCCACATGTGAAAATCAATAATTTCAAAATAGACTAGTTGGGGTAGGGGATGGTGGGGTAATGACTTTTATAAAATTATTCATTGCTTATTAAGATCGTTAAAGGATTTTTAACAGTAGCTATATTATCTGATGAATTATGAAATAAGTACATTGGTATAATATGAAGTTAAGAACTAAGGGCTATAGGAAAAACTAAGGGAAAAGAAGTGACTTTTTTATTTTAGTAAAATGAAAAGCTTTTTTTTTTTTTAAAATGAAAAGCTTTTATGTAATGTGACATCATTTAAATCTACTAGGTATATTGAAATATTAAATATTGAATCAATGCATGTTATATATTTTTATTGTGATAAAATATACATAACATTATCAGTAATGGGATAAATCAAAATCAAGTGCCACCTGATAGGATACAATGAGAGGAACACCTCACTTCTGTGATATTCTTGGCAAAGGTGTATTATTGGTATCAAATCATAAGGACAAATCAGGCAAATCCAAATTAAAGAACAGACCATGAAACAGCCTGGGATTTCTAAAGTGTCATTGTCATAAAAATCAAGGAAAGGTGGAGAAACTGTTCCAGACTGATAGACTCTGAAATGACACTGCAAGTAGATACAACATAGGATTGATGTAGATCCTTTTGTTATAAAGTACACCATTGACACAATTGGTGAAACTTGAATAGTTTCTGACAATTAGATGTTAGTATCAGATCAATCAAATTCTTGAATTTTGGTAATTGTATGGTAGTTGTGAAAGCAACAGTCCTCGTTTGTAGGAAGTGCACACTGTTTTGGGGCTGATGTGGCATCAGGTTTCCAACTTAGTCTCAATTCGTTGAAGCAAAGAAGTTCTTCATACTGTACTGGAAAAATTTCTATAAATTTGAGATTGAAATAAAAACAATTAAAAAAAGAGAATAAAAGAAAAAACTCCCTTGTTACTTTTCCTCCTTTTATGGTTATGAAAAAAATGTGTGATGTTTTGAGTCAGTTGGTTAAAAATGACAATTCCCTTAAATCATTTGCCCTCACAGATTAAATGCCCTTTCTCCCTTCTTCACCAACAGTATACATTTTTAGATTGTTTTGATTTTCTTTATGTCTTTAATTTCAGGTCTCTAGCAGTTTCTGTGACTCTTCTGAGCTTTATTTGTCAGAATTATGTATTGCAGCAATTTCAGTTATGCATGTGAGATGATTAGTATCTTTGGGTGTGTTTTCAAATACCTAGGTGTTGGAACAGTGTAGATGATTTTTAATTTTGTAAGAAATGATGTTATTCACTTTGAATCAGTAATAATAACTTCTTTTTATAATATTTACTAGCCAAAATATCAGAGCTATGAGACAATATATGCTATATTAGTTCCTTGGGTTAGGATCTAAATATCCAAGTATTTAAAGATTTGAAGTTTATTTAAAAAGAAAAAAAGTCCAAGTATACATATGGTGCATACATCATTTATTCATAAGTTCTAAATAATATGAACTCCAAATGGATATGTAATAATTAATTTTTTAACAGATTACTTTAGAATGAGTATTTCAGTAATTAATAGGCTTTAATTTTTACAACAATTTGTTTACAAAAAACTGAGCATAGTATTCCCTTAACTCCCTCTTCCCCCAGCTTACAGATTCCCCTATTATTAACATCTTGCATTACTGTGTTACATTTATTACAATTGATGAACCAATATTGATTGGTTTACATTAGGAGTCAGTTTTTGTGATGCACAGGTCTATAGATTTTGACAAATGTATGATTTCGTGTATTTGCTGTTAGAGTATCATACAGTTTGCTGTCCTAAACTCTCCTGTGTTCCACCTATGCATCCCTGTGTACCCTACCTCCTTCCATCCTGCTGAGCCCTTGCCCCTGCTCATATTTTTACTGTCTCTATAGTTTTGCCCTTTCAGAATGTCTTAGTTGAAATTATATAATAGGTAGCCTTTTAGACCAGCTTCTTTAACTCAGCAATATATATTTATGGTTCTTTCGTTTGTTTTTGGTTCCTGGAAACTAATTTCTTTTCTTCACTGAATATTTCATTGTATGACTGTACCACAATTTGTTTATCCATTCACCTATTGAAGGACATCTTGGTTGCTTACAGTCATTTGCAATTTTGAAAAACCTGCTCTATACATTTGTGTGCATGTTTTTGGGTTATCATCAGTTTTCAACTCACTTGGTTAAATACCGAGGAACCCGGTGTGTGGATCATATGGCAAGACTGTGCTTCACATTGTAAGAAACTGCCAAACTGCCTTCCAAGTTGGATGTAATATTTTGCATTTGTATCATCAAAGAATGAGAGTTGTTTTTGTTTCACATTCTAGTCAGCGTTTGATATAGTCAGTTTTATGGATTTTACCCATTCTAACAGTCATGTAGTGGTATCTCATTCAGTTTCTTGTTTTTTTTAATTTTATTGGAGTATAGTTGATTTACAATGTTGTGTTAGTTTCGGGTGTACAGCAAAATGATTTAATTCTACATATACATATATTCACTTTTTCAGATTCTTTTCTCATATAGGTTATCACAGAATATTGGTTATCTCATTTAGTTATTTTTTAAAATAAATTTATTTATTTATATTTTTGGCTGTGTTGGGTCTTCATTGCTGCGAGTGGGGGCTACTCTTCGTTGCGGTGCTCAGGCTTCTCACTGAGGTGGCTTCTCTTGTTGCGGAGCATGGGCTCTAGGCACACGGGCTTCAGTTGCTGTGGCACGTGGGCTCAGTAGTTGTGGCTTGTAGGCTCTAGAGTGCAGGCTCAGTAGTTGTGCACAGGCTTAGTTGCTCCGTGGCATATGGGATCTTCCTAAGACCAGGGCTCAAACATGCATTGGCAGGCGGATTCTCAACCACTGCACCACAAGGGAAGTCCCCTCATTTAGTTTTAATTTGTATTTCCCTAATAATTCATGAGGGCGAGCATCTTTGCCATCTGTATAATTTGTATATGTGTATCTTCTTTGGTTAGATGTCTGTTCAGATCACGAGCTATTGTTTGTTTTTCTGTTTTTTAAAACATCTTTATTGGAGTATAATTGCTTTACAATGGTTTGTTAGTTTCTGCTTTATAACAAAGTGAATCAGTTATACATATACCGAGCTATTGTTTTTACTTGAGTTTTTGGTTTTCTTATTGAGGAGCTCCTTGTACATTTTTTTTGTGTGTGTGTGGTACGCGGACCTCTCACTGCCGTGGCCTCTCCCGTTGTGGAGCACAGGCTCCAGAAGCGCAGGCCCAGTGGCCGTGGCCCATGGGCCCAGCCGCTCCGTGGCACGCGGGATCCTCCCGGACCGCGGCACGAACCCGTGTCCCCTGCACCGGCAGGGGGACTCTCAACCACTGCGCCACCAGGGAAGCCCTCCTTGTACATTTTTGATATTAATTCTTGATCATTTATATGCTTGCAAACATTTTCTCGTATTTTTTTCTTGTCTTTTCATCCTCTCCAGTGTGTTTGAAGTTTTTAATTTGAATAAAGTCCAAACTCTCAATTTTTTCTTTCATGGGTTGTGATTTTGGTGTTGTATCTAAAAAGTCATTGCCATACAAACAAACTTATTTACAAAATAAAAACAGACTCACAGACTTAGAGAACGAACTTATGGTTACCAGGAGGAAAGGGGGAGGGGGAGGGAGAGATTGGGAGTTTGGGATTGTACACACAATTGTACAATTGTACACACATGTACACACGTGTACACACTGCTATATTTAAAATAGATAACGAACAAGGATTTACTGTATAGCACAGTGAACTCTGCTCAACACTCTGTAGTAACCTAAATTGGAAAAGAGTTTGAAAAAGAACAGATACATGTATATGTAAAAAATAAAAATTAAAAAAAAACATGGTGTCTGGGGGAAAAAAAAGTCATCACCAAACAAAGGTCACCTAGATTTTCCGCTGTTATCTTTTAGGAGTCTATAGTTTTGCATTTTATATTTAGGTCTGTGATTCATTTTGAGTTAATGTTTGTGGAAGGCAGATATTATATGTCTAGATTGGTTTTTGCATGTGGATTCTGTTTCAGCACCGTTTGTTGAAAAGACTATCCTTTCTCCTGTAAACTGTATTACCTTTGCTCCTTTGTCAAAGGTCAGTTGACTATATTTATGTGGTTCTATTTCTGGGATGTTTTCTGTTCCATTGATCTATTTGTCTGTTCTTTCACAAATACCACATTGTCTTGATTACCATATAGAGAGTCTTGAAGTTAGGTAGTGTCAGTGCTCCAACTATGTTCTTTTCAGTGTTATGTTGGCCATTATAAGTCTTTGCCTTTCCACATAAACTTTAGAATTAGTTTGTAGACATTCACAAAATAACTTGCTGGAATTTTGACTGGAATTACATTGAGTCTATAGATAAAGTTGGGAAGAATTGATATTCTTATAATGTTGAGTCTTCCTATCCATGAACATGAAATATTTCTCCATTTATTTAATGTCTTTCATCAGAGTTTTATAATTTCAGAGTTTTATAATTTTCCTATATAGATCTTGTACATATTTTGATAGAATTATGCCTACATATTTCATTTTTTGGGTGCTAATGTAAATGGTATGTTTTGCAATTTAAAATTCCACTTGTTTATTGATGATATGTAGAAAAGTAATTGGTTTTAAATATATAACTTGTACCTTGAAAACTTGCTTTAATCACTCATTAGTTTCAGGAGTTTTTCTGTTGACTCTTTTTTTTTTTTTTTTGCGGTACGCGGGCCTCTCACTGTTGTGGCCTCTCCCATTGCAGAGCACAGGCTCCGGACGCGCAGGCTCAGTGGCCATGGCTCACAGGCCCAGCCGCTCTGCGGCATGTGGGATCTTCCCGGACAGGGGCACAAACCCGTGTCCCCTGCATCGGCAGGCGGACTCTCAACCACTGCGCCACCAGGGAAGCCCTGTTGACTCTTTTTAAACTTTATACATAGGCAACCATGTCATTTGTGAACAAAGATAATTTTGTTTTTTCCTTCCAATCTATATACCTTTCACTTCTCTTTCTTGTCTTATTGCATTATCTAGAATTCCTAGTATGACTAAAGTTTTTATGCTTTTCTTTTACCTCCAGCAGAGACTTTTTGCTTGGGCTAAACCTGATCCTTAGCCCACTTTCTGAATTGGTAAATGCTCCTGGTGATTGTAAGCTCATCTAAGAAGTGTTCTCTCTTCTCTAGAATTTTAGTTTATTAGATTTTTCTAGTTGTCTTTGAAGGAGCATTAGCGTGCTGTCTATGTTTCCAATTTTTGGGCAGTAGTTTGCCCTATGATCTTCCATCAGGGAGATGCCACTTTCCTCTGCTAGGCATTTAGGACTTAGGAGTTGATCACTTCAAGCCCATCAAGGACTGAACTGGAGTTAAGAGGGATTATAGTTTTCATATGGATTAGTCTACTTTTGTTTCTCTCATGTTCTTTTAGGAACATTCTAGGCTTTTGACTAAATGTTTTTAAAGTGTTTGTGTCTATGTTCTTCAAAGCATTTAGGAGATTCGACTCTGTATTTTTGATTTTCCTAGGCCAGAGCTCCAGAGTCCAGCCCCATGTAGCTTCAGAATATGGCAAATACCTTGATGGGGAGACTGGCATGTGAATGAGGAAGGCCCTCTTTCCAAAACATTCTTTATCTGTACTGTGAGACTACAGGAGATTTACTGTTAACCTTTATAAGCTTTCATTCTGACTTCTTAGCCTCTGACACAGCTCCAAAACTCAACAAATACTCTTTGAAAGAAACATACAGTGAATTTGAGGCCCCTCAAGTTTGGAATTTATTATTCCAGCTCCACATGGCTACTAAGGTCTTTATACTTTTCTTTTACCTCCAGAAGAGACTTTTTCTTGGGCTAAACCTGATCCTCAGCCCACTCTCAGAATTGGTAAATGCCCCTGGGTGATTGTAAGCTCATCTAAGAAATGTTCTCTCTTCTCTAGAATTCTAGTTTATTAGATTTTTCTAGTTGTCTTTGCAGGGACATTAGCATGCTCTGAGTTATTACATTCACTTAAGATGTGGAAATATCTAACCTCCAGCATCTGGATTGTGGGACATATTGACCAAGATAAAATGTGTTCTTATTGAACAATAGTATTTTCTTTCCAGTTTCTGTTTTTAGGAATTGTAGTCTCTGAGTCATGGTGATTAGAGGTACTAATGAGGCAAATAGGAAAATGACACCCCTACTAAAGTTCCATACAGTAGGGAGATGGTTGTTAAGCTTCATAATTGGTACATATTTTGTTTTTATAAACAAGGCTATAGAAAATGCAGTATAATGGAAAAATCTTATTGTAAAGTGGGCAGAGTGCACTGTTTCCAACCTCGTAACATTAGCCATTGACTCTATTTTCAAGCAAGTTCCATAAACCTAGAAGTTAAAAGGAACTACTACTATTACATTGGCAAAAATTCAGTCATGAGCAAAGGTTTTTTTTTTTTTTTTTCGGGAGGGGGTGTGCAGATGGGGTGGGTTTTCCGTTAACAATGTGTCAAGATCTGCTAGCCAGGCAGAGCAACTATGTTTTTCTTATTCTTTTTTCTGCTGTATTCTCATTTTCTAGCACAGTTCTTGGTATAAGGTAGGTGCTTAATAAATATTTATTGAATGAATAAATGAAAGCTAAATAAATTACAGTGTTAGTGATAGAAATAAGAAAAGTTGAATGCGGTGTAAGAGTGGTGATCTAGTTTTGGGGAGTAGGATGAACCACTTTACTTGTTAGATGAGATCCCATACAGGTTGATGGTGTTTGGAAGTTATCACCTTTTCATTGAATTTACATCTTTTAACTCCTTATCTTAAGGGATAAATTTAATGTTTTTCTCCTCTGTGTTATTGGTAAGACTAATATTTGTTGTTCCACATGGCTTCATAGCATAATTCAGATTTTAATATTCTGTCATCTGAGTTCAGAGGTATCCTAATATGGTTTAGTTTAAAGTAAGTCATTGTCAAATTAGCAGTCATTCTCCTACATATCTTGGTTCTAAAGCTCTTATAGAGAATAATGGGAAGGGACTGAATGCAGATGTATGGGATTATATATTCTACTATAAATAGTTTCAACTAAGAGCATATATGCATCTTACAGATTATTGGGTACTGTCATCTATTGGGAAAAAATTTCCCAAGTGTATGAAGGTAGCAACGAAGAATGACCCATAGCTGTTTCCATGCTGGCTCTTTAAATGGGATGTTTTTTAGATAATGACAATAGCTGTTAGTTGGTAAGAGATTTATTCTGTTCCTTTTGCCTCTTAGTTTTCCAAAGAGCATGGTTGCTTCGTGCTCACTGATATATTCCTCACTGCTTCTCACCAGGGACTATCTGTCTTCTGCTGCTGTGCATTCAGCTTTTTTAATGGGGACACTTGCTAAACATTATTGCTTACGTTTTCTACTTGGGGTTATGGCACACTGCCTCATACTCTGCTCTAATGTGTTTTTGACCTATGTTTCTCATTCCTTTCTGGTGTGCATTTTGTAGGATTGCAGTTTATTTGATTGTACACATCAATGTGCTCTGTATTTTCAGAGTGTTTCTGAAGAGAAACGTAGGAAACTTCTTGTACTGGAGTTATGAATTTGAAATGTTCATAATATGTTAGTATACTAATGTTAAATATTAGTATGAACTTCAAAATGTTGCCTGTACAATTATCTGCCACAAGAGGAGGCTTACAGATATTATTGCCCAAGGTGAAACCTTAAAAGCCAGGGTCTCCAAAAAGGTATTTTTGACTGAAGAAAATCATCAGAGAAGAGGAATGAAAGGGTATTTTAATCATTCTCATCATCGAAATTAGTGAAGAGGCAAGTGTAGTCAGATAGTAGCAGCTGACTCACTATTACAATCAGAGTTTAGTGCATGAAACGTAAGTCACTCCAATTTCACATAGAAAGAGATTCAATACTGGGATTTAAGTGTGTAAAAGGACTTAGAAGAGCAGATCATTATAGCTGTGAACAAAATACACAGAGTTCTGTTAGCCACTGTTGCTTCCGTGATTACTGTTCTCACAACTGCCTTCACACTTACCAAACTGGTGACTGGACACTCAGGCACTTATTCCAGTCACCAGAACTGTCTTAACCATCATGTCACCATGACCTGGCTTGCCAGTAACAATAGTTTTTGTTTTTCAAATTTCATCTGAGAGTATCCAAGCAGTGAAACCTAATTTACATCCAGAACCTTAGCTGCAAGGGAGCCTGGGCATGGTAGTTTATAGGTCTTTAGGTTTTTCCTAAGACAAGAAATGAAGAACTAATTTAAGAGAATAATTTGCAGTAGCTACAAGACTATTATGCTTGAGCAACGTATATCTGCAAATACTTAAATAAATATTTAAATTGACTACAATCATATTCATCCAGAGATGCAGTAGGTGTGCAATACCTAAGTTATTTGCAAGCACAAAGATGCAGTCTAACTTCTTGAAGCAAAATCTAAGCCCGTACTCCTTGTGTTCCTATTATCATGCATATGTCCTACTTATCACGCATACCTCTCCTCAACCTCCCTGCAGGTGTCCCTCAAGTACAGTGATGTAGTCTAGGAGTCTGCCATCTCTTTTTGCAAAGGACCAGAAAGTATTTTAGCCCTTACGGGCCACATATGGTCTCCTTGTCCTCTCTTTTTTGTTTTCTTTTTATCACCCTTTTAAAATGTAACAGACATTTTTAGCTTGAGGGCTACATAAGAAGAGCCCACGGTGAGTAATTTGCTAACCCTGATCCAGACCATGTATTGCTCTACCTTTTATCTGTAGTTACTTCATTTGCTTAAGTCTTTTCTCATCGTCATACCCTTGTTACGAGGAGGTGGCACTGTTACCAGGACAACCAAGAATTAGGCCTGTATGGTTTATTGCAAGATAAATTCTCTGTTCCACTGTCAATTTCCTACTTCATTCCTTGCTTAACTCACACAGAGTCACAAGAAAGTAAATATTTCTGCAGTCTTCCTGTCCTTAACTGTTTGTTCCTCCAGAGTGACATAGACTTGTAAATGTTCACTGGCTTAATAGACTCCATTTCTACAAACTAATCCTGATACATTCATCTCTTTTAATACAATTTTTTTCTGATATTACACAACAATCTGTCCCCCAAATAACCAGTAATAAAAAGCATCATGTGTTGAGGTGAGATTATTACTATAGCTAATGAAATATCTGAATACTGTTACTTAATTTGAAAGTGGCTATGTCAAAAAAGAGAAAATATACATTTATTTTTCCTGAAAATTTGCAAAATAAAATATAATGCAACAAATTATCTGGGTTGTGGTTTATCTCCTCTGTTGAAACACTATTGTCCATGTTATATAGTTACTGGGAAAACAGAATGATGTCCATACAGTTTAGACACAAATCAGTTATTGAGGCATAAGAGACTGAAAACATCATCTGAATTCCTGAAAATGACAGAATAATCAATACTCTTAAACTCTCATTTCTTGGAATACCACGCACTTACATGTTTAAACTGACATCTTGAAAAGTTTTATAAAGATAAATTTAAACTCACAGTATGATGAGTAATCTTTAGGTTTAATGAGGACCAAGACATAGACCAGCAGAAAGCATGTCATCTTACCTAGTTCAAGAAGTTATTCTTTCTTTTTCTAACATAATCAGAAAAAAATTATTATCTTTATTCTCAGGCAACCTACAAACTCTGCTCTCCCATCAGATTTTCAAAACTGCAGAAACTTTGGGGGTATTCGATTTACACCTGGGGTCATGGTACATCCTATGAAAGGAAACTTCATTGACTCTAAACACTTCAGGAAGGCACACATCTCTACTCTGTATCTTAGGTTTGGAATAATTTTTCCTCTTAAAAATAACACACTAAACCAATTTGCTTTCCTAAATTGAATTAACCTAATAGTATTCAAAAACTGACAAACATAATCTGCTTGTTTTAAGACAGAAATGGATTAGTCAACAGAATCATATCCCTAGTCAGGTCCAAATCAAGTTATAAATTCTAACCAAATAGTGAGTTCTGGAATAAGGCATATTATTAGTATGCATAGTCATCCTGCTCTCAACTGTAAGCAACATAGGCCTTTTCAGGAGGGAGATATAAAAATTTACAGTCGAAGAATGTCTTTTTATATTGTGGTAAAGAGATTGTTTTTCTTTGACATCCGTGGCTCTCTCAAGTCTTAGCAGCCCATTTTGTTACATTTCTAGTAGTAACAGGAAGGAATAGCTCTCTTCATTTTTCTGTGCCATCTTTTAGGCATGTTATTGTTTAATGCTATTTTTTTTTTTTTTTTGCCGGCCTACTGCTTATTAGAATGTGTACCAAAGCAAAAGAGAGAAAACTCAAATGCATTAGGTGCTCTTTTTTTTTAAACAGCCTTTGTATTGAAGTATACAACAAATGCTTTTTATTACCTTCTTTATAAAGTTATTTTTTTAAAGAAATAGGGTTTGTTAATACTGACATAAATGAAGATTTAAGAATTACCTATAAATTTTATTTATATGAACTATTTATAAATACAGAAAATTAGAAGTCAAACACATTTTCATTTGCTAATGTTAACTATCATTGTGAGACATTATCTTATAAAATCCATTGAGTTATCTGTCTCTTTATATTCTTGGAGCACCACCCATTTGACATAAAATTTAGAATTCAATTAAAATATCACTTGTTAAACAAATACTGTTGGAGACTGACCTAGCTGGTCTCCACAGATGGCCCACCCTTGAGCCATGCCTCCCAGTGTGTACATTCTTGAGCAGTCCCCTCTCCTTGAATCTGGGATGGCCCTGTGACTAGTTTTTAACCAGTGGAATGTGGTGAAAGTGATGCTGCCTGACTTCTGAGGCAAGGTCATAAGATGTCTTGCATTCACCTAGGTCTCTTGGAAACAAGTGCTCTGGGAGAAGCCGACTGCCACCATGCTATAAGCAAACTCTCAAGGTATCCAGAAGTAAGGCCACATGGAGAAATGAAGATGAATGGATATTCCTCAGCTATTCCACTCAGCCCACCTGAGGTAAAGATGTGTGAGTGAAGGTGTTGTCTAGGCCAGTTAAGCCTTCAGATAGCTCCATCCCAGCTCCAGCATGTTGTTTAACTGAATCCAGGGAGAGACTCGAAGTGAGAACCACCCTGTTGAACCCAGAATACACAGAACTATGAGAGAGAATACTAGAGTGTTGGTTTAAGCCACTGAGTTTTGGGGTATTTTGTTACACAGCAGCAGGTAACCAAAACACAGATATAGGCTATTTGCTTTTTGGTTTCATTTTTAGTCATAACATTCCGTTGCTTCTAGATAAAATCTGCATTTAAAATTTTGTGCATTTATCGATATTCCTGCTGTTTTTGTTTTGTATATAAAATTCTCAGCTCAGAAAGTGCATGTGTGTGTGTGTGTTTCACTCTGTGATATAAATGGGTCTCGAAGAGCAACTAAATTGACTTTCTAAGAGAGGGGAAACTGCTTCTGAATATTTTAAGTAAATACTTTGATCTGCAACAACTCTGCTATACATTTGGTAATTTAATATAATTTTGAGACTGCATGCACTGAAACATCTAAAGGTAATAAAGCTAGGCTATTGAAGAGAAAAAGAGGAACAAAGGAAAGAGAACTAGAAATAGACTCCTTAAAAAATATTTAGCAAAGAGAGAGTTGGTGAGAGGGATATTGCTCTAGGACTAATATTTCTATAGGCAACTGATGCTTAATGTCACTTCTCAATAATGAGATATTTTAGGGCAATTAACAATCTAATTTATGGGAAGAATGTGAAGTTCCTGTGAGTCAGTAAGCCTGACAGATGTGTAGTATGATAGCATGAAGAGGGTTCTCTCTTTAAATTCAGAGAACTGGAAAAAACCAAACATTCAGTGTTAACCTCCTAAGTACTTGATGTTCATTTAGGATCTTACAAGGCATGATGCTCCAACCTTTGAACTGGGTGTATTAACTTGCTAAACTAAGAGTCTAGATTGGAAATAAGCTGTACTTGTGTCAGATATAATTTATGTAATTTAGACATTGTAAAGAATTGAATGTAATGACTACTAAATATCAGAGTCCATATATGGTGAGTAGCCAAAATTTCTTGGTTCTTTAAGGAGAAGGTATAGGTTTCCAAATTAAATGATACAGTAGAGCATGGTATACCAAATTAAATGATACAGTAGAGCATTAGTATTCTCACTGCAAAGCCATTCTTTAAGAAAAAGTTCCAGATATCCTAACCGTTAAGCATTAGGTAGGTGTATGGGGCATAGAGCAACCTAATTTTCCTGCGGTATGTAGCAAAAGTGGCATCAGAGAAGTTGAGAATTGAGCTTAGTCCTCTAGAGTAAGTAGATTACAAGGATGACAAAAGAGTATGTGTGTAAAGTAAGGGGTGGAGAATGCATTTCAAGCATAGGGACAAGGCCTAAATATCTCTCCTACGTGTTGCCATATATTTTATCTGAATATCTAATACAGTACTTATCGTATAGTGATGTAAAATCAGTTTCTTATTGCCAACTTCCTTCCTTCCTTGTAAGCTTGGAAGGTAGATACAGCATTTATGTTTGGGTCCCTATACTTAATACAGTCTCTGGCATATAGCAGGAGGTTCCCAATAATTACAATAAATAAATGAAGAAATTAGCAAGTGTGGAAATCCCTACCTTATAACACTTATTATAACTGTCTGATTTAGATATTTATATGTATTTTAGAGTTCCCCATTAAACTGTAAGATCTTTTAGGGAAGGGACCTTGACTTAATTTTCTTCCTTAAATGGTACTGGACATATAGTTGGAATCCTATAAATGTTGGTTGAAAGGGAAGTAAACTATAGTTTTTTACTTTTTTAAATCAACCAGGGCCTAATTTAAGCCTATAAGCTTAAATAAAGTACTGAAATATTACAATAAATGATCTTGAAGCCAGCATGATTCTACATTACAAATATGAGGTTGTCATATTTCTGACTCTTTGGTTGCCTAGAAACAAAGTTGTGAAGTTATATGAGGCTGTAAGAGCTTGTACCAATAAGATCATCTATGCAAAGTTCAGCCTAACTCTCTGGATTTGAAGGCATCAGTTCTAAAGAGCTTCAGATGACAATGTGGTCTTGATAATTTCACGTTTGCAAAGTTTCATTGTAGTACCAGCATGTGCACTTAGCCTAAAGGAAATAATTCTTCATGTAAAGTAACCACGCAAGACCAATGATACAACTGCTTTGTATTTACTGATATATCATAAATATTTTCAGACTTTAAACAATGACATTAGACATTAGAATATAGAGGAAAGGGAAAAGAATAGGGAAAAGTTGATTACTTGATAAACCACTATCATCAAAATATGGAATTAAGATAATTTTGACCTCTTGACACGTGGGTGAGTAGAGGTGCTGTGGTAATGCTGGGTAGTAGGGTATTACATTTCTACTTGGAGGTGCCTTTTTCCCCTTGCTCTAGTCTTTGTGAGCAGAGAGAGATGCAGTATGACATTACAAGGGTAATGGGCTGGGAGTCAGGAGTCCTAGGCTATATTTCTGGCCTCAGGCATTTACGCACATAAGTAAAGATAATTCTGTCCCATGGAAAGAAAGGCAATGCTGCTGATTTGATCTTGTGTTTTGTAACTGCAGGAGGAGAGGTGGCTAAAAGAGAAAAGAAGGTTAAAGAAAGACAAAAGAAGGTTAAAATCAGTTTCTGAAATAAGAACAGGAAAACTGGAGGATCTGCTCTGGGGAAATCAATGAACATTTAGCAACTGTTTTGGACACAGCTGGGAGCAGCTTCCCAGCTGGAGTCTGTTTTCTTCAAGAGCAGTTTCTCATGTGTCAACTCATTTTAACATTCACAACAGCACCTGAGGTAGTCGGGCTACATGGTATACTACTAGTGAACTTGAATTTCAGAGAGATTAAGTGGTGATGTAACATAGTCACCCAAAGAGTTGGCTTATAAACCAGGTTTCTTGACATCAATCCTAGTGATATTTCCATTGTAACATCTGGCTGTGTTTGTTAACAGTGGAGATCTTAATTATAATTCAATAGGACAAGTCTAAGGCTGAAGATGGTCATTTGGAACTTAACAGGAACGGTGTGGTATGCACCTTTTTGTATATATTCCACCATATCATAAGAACCTGGAGGACACTATTTTGTAGTTCTCAGCGTTTAGTAGGTGTCTAGTAGAAATTTATTAATTACTTTATATAGGCACATACTCTATGTAGAATCATGGAGTGTTTTTTTTTTTTTTTTTTTTTTTTTTTTTTTTTTTGCGGTATGCGGGCCTCTCACTGTTGTGGCCTCTCCCATTGCGGAGCACAGACTCCGGACACGCAGGCCCAGCGGCCATGGCTCACGGGCCCAGCCGCTCTGCGGCATGTGGGATCTTCCCGAACCGGGGCACGAACCCGCGTCCCGTGCATCGGCAGGCGGACTCTCAACCACTGTGCCACCAGGGAAGCCCAATCATGGAGTTTTAAAAATAGCTAACAAGGGTTATTACAGAAACATTTATGACATCACTGGTAGGGGCTAATCGTTTGTACTTTTTTGATGAAGAGCTCCTTGAATGATTGTCTTAGTTATTTCACAAATTTATATCAGGATGGTCCACGCTTAGCTTGCCTTGGCCGTGTTTTATAAAGCCTAGATAATAAACAAATTTTGAGACTCTTTTTATTGTCTTCTGAAATTCTGCTTTTGGGGTTAATATAAATGAGTAGACTTCAGGTTCTAGTTTTATATTATCAACACCAGGGGAAGGGACTTTGGAAGGAAGCTGTCGTTAATTTAGATTTCTGCTGCCAGAAACTATATTGAGCCTTTTAAATATTCAATCTCATTTAATTCTCACAACAGTGCTATATGTCATAGATAGTATTACCCACCTTTCAAACCAGGATGTTCAGAGAAGTGAAGTTATCCTAAGTCACACAGCTAGTTAGTTCTGGGAGTGCTATGGGTTTGACTGAGTCTTTTTGATTCCACAACCTTTGTGTGTGTGTGTGTGTGTGTGTGTGTGTGTGTGTGTGTGTGTGTAATTCTAGAGGAATACAGAGGATAGTAAATCTGTATATTTATCATTGAGATTTAATGAGTATTAACATTTGTTCTTTTTCTTCTTTAGAACTTTCACTTCATTTTTAAAGTTTTTTTTTTAAAGAAAGCCCTTTTGTTGGTACTATCCTTATTGATAAATAACATACTACAATCTTATTCTGATTATCTTTTTTCAAATTGAAGTATAATTGACTTACAATATTAGTTTCAGGTGTATAACATAGTAATTCAATATTTTATAGATTATACTCCATACAAATTTATTATAAAATATTGACTATACTCTGTGTTCTGTGTACATTACATCCTAGTAAATTATTTATTTTGTACCTCTTAATCCCCTTCACTTATTTTGGCCCTACCCCACTCCTCTTCCCTCTGGAAAGCACTAATTTGTTCTCTGTTATCTGTGAGTCTGTTTCTGTTATCAATTTTAGACATTATATACTGACTTTTTTCTGTGATAGAATGGAATTTAATTCTGTTATATCAGTTGCTTTTCTCCCATTTTCATTTTTTTTTTAAAAAAGTGGAAATATAAAATTGGATTTATTCACAAAGTGAAATGTTACATGCTGGTGAAAATGAATGAACCAGAAACGCATGGGTAGTTACATGGGTCAATCTTATATACATGATATTGAGTGAAAAAGCTGTCTCTAATTATGTGTACAACATGATTCCATTTATATAAATTCAAAACAATCTATATGTTTTGGTCATATACAAATATGGTAAATTATATTTTAATAAATGAAAGTGGATAATTATTAAAAACACAGGATAGTGTTTATGACTAGATGTGGGAAAGAGAAGAACAGAGGATGAAATTAGAGAGGCACACAGATAGTTTCAGCAATGTTGGTAATATTCTAGTTCTTAGGTTAAGTGGTGGTTTCCCAAGCATACATACATATATATGTATCTGTATTGTGTGTATGTATGTAAAATATCATGTAATACAATTACTTTTAAAAAATTGAAAGAAAAAGTCACAAATACGAGACCAGGTGCCTCAAATTTAAATAAGAAATAAGGCACCGAGAAAACTTAACTACATGAAATGTAAAAGGAAGAAAGGAGAGGGGCAACAAAAATATGACTGTGAAATACATATGAAGAAAGAGCACATGAAAGCTTTTTGTTTTAATTTTAGACTCATTTCTCACATATTTACATATGTGCATTATCACTTGACTGCCACTGACTTTCAATTCTGCACTGGTGTTTTGCTTCATACAATGATGTACTATACATTTTTTGCACAGATTTTGTTTCTTGAAATTCAAGTAGTCTTTTTTTCCCTTGCATTTTTTGTCCTTTTCCCCATTCTTGGTATTTCTGGTCTCTCACTCATAGTAACTGTAGTATGGTCTCCACTTTATTATCCAGAGGATTTTCTCCTGGAGTTTTACATTATCCTGCTCCAATATGGACTGGTTGCTTTCAAGATCTGCTCTGCAGCTGCAGTCCTGGGTCTTTCATTCACTCTTGCCCTGGGTCTTGATGTACCATTTCCCAAATCGCTTGTATTCTTCTTTCTTCTTTTGTCTCATTTATTAGAATGCATCCTCAGGTAACTTCTTATGAAGGTGAGGGAGGGAGGTAATTGTCTAAATCTTTGCATGGTAAGATTGTATATAATTTGTCCCTCTCCCAGTAGATTGGTGGTTTTGCTAAGTATACTTCTCTTGGTTGAAAGTCATTTCCCTCAAACACTGTTGTCTGCAAGCATTGCATATTACCTATGAGAAGTCTGACACCAATTTGATTCCGAGTCTTTTGAAGAACATTTAAAAAATCCATTTCTTTCTGGAAATCATAAGGACACGATGTAAATAAACTTTACAGTGATAAGTCTAAGTACATTTAAGTTGATCAGTACTTGGTTGGGCTTTTCTTTTTTTCAGATGCTGGGGGTAGGAGTTTATTTATTTATTTTTGCTGTGTTGGGTCTTCATTTCTGTGCGAGGGCTTTCTCTAGTTGTGGCAAGCGGGGGCCACTCATCATCGTGGTGCGCGGGCCTCTCACTGTCGCGAACTCTCCTGTTGTGGAAAACAGGGGGGTTAGTGTTAGTTTATATGTCAGGATTAGGGTATGGGTTAGAGTAAGGGTTAGGGTTAGGATTAGGGAACGGGTACGGTTTAGGGTACAGTTTAGGGTATGACAGCGGTTTAGTGTTAGCGTACATGTTAGGGTACGGGTTGGTGTTAGTGTACGGGTTAGGATTATGCTACGAGTTAAGGTAAGGACTAGGGTAAAGGTTAGTGTTAGGGTTAGGGTGGGGGTTAGGGAACGGGTATGGTTTAGGGTATGGTTTAGGGTACAGGTTAGGGTACGACAGCGGTTTAGGGTTAGCATACGTGTTAGGGTACGTGTTAGTGTTGGTGTAAGGGCTAGGATTAGGGTATGGGTTAGGTTAAGGCTTCGGATAAGGGTTAGGGGTAGGTTAGGGATAGTGTTAGGGTTAGGGTTAGGGAACTGGTACGGTTTAGGGTACAGGTTAGGGTACGACAGTGGATTAGGATTAGCATACGTGTTAGGGTACGGGTTAGAGTTAGTGTATGGGTTAGGATTAGGCTATGGGTTAGGGTAAGGGTTCGGGTTCGGATTAGGGTTAGGGAACGGGTACGGTTTGGGAACGACAAGCTTTTAGGGTTAGCGTACGTGTTAGTGTACGGGTTCGTGTTAGTGTATGGGTTAGGATTAGGTTACAGGTTAGGGTAAGGCTTCAGGGAAGGGTTAGGGTTAGGATTAGGGTTAGGGAATGGGTACAGTTTAGGGTACAAGTTAGGGTACCACAGTGGTTTAGGGTTTGCTAACGTGTTAGGGTATGGGTTAGTGTTACTGTATGGGTTAGGATTAGTATATGGCTTAGGGTAATGCTTCGGGTAAGGGTTAGAGTTACGGTTACGGTTAGGGTTAGGGTTAGCAAATGGGTATGATTTAGGGGACAGGTTAGGTTACAACGCTTTAGGGTTAGGATACATATTAGGGTACTGGTTAATGTTAGTGTACGGATAAGGATTAAGGTACGGGTTAGGGTAAGGCTTCGGGTAAGGTTTATGGTTAGGGTTAGGGTTAGGGAACGGTTATGATTTAGAGTACAGGTTAGGGTACGACAACGATTTAGGGTGAGTGTAAGTGTTAGGGTACGAGTTACTGTTAGTGTATGGGTTAGGATTAAGAAAAGGGTTAGGGTAAGGCTTTGGGTAAGGGTTTCGGTTATGGTTAGGGTTAGGTTTAGGGTTAGGGAACGGGTACGGCTTAGGGTACAGGTTGGGGTACGAAAACAATTTAGGGTGAGTGTACGTGTTAGGGTATGGGTTAGTTTTAGTGTACGGGTGAGGATTAAGGTACGGGTTAGGGTAAGGCTTCGGGTAAGGGTTAAGGTTAGGGTTACGGTCAGGGTTAGGGTTTGGGAACGGGTATGATTTAGCGTGCAGGTTAGTATAGAAGAATGTTTTAGTTTTAGCGTACGTGTTAGGGTATGGGTTAGTGTTTTTGTAAGGGTTAGCTTTAGGGTACGGCTTAGGCTAAGGCTTCGGGGAAGGGTTAGGGTTAGCATTAGGCTTAGGGGACGGGTACGATTTTAGGGTACAGGTTTGGATACTGCAACACTTTAGTGTTAGCGTACGTGTTAGGGTATGGGTTAGTGTTAGTGTACGGGTTACAATTAAGGTAAGGGTTAGGGTAAGGCTGCGGGTAAGAGTTACAGTTAGAGTTAGGGTTAGGGTTAGGGTTCAGGAAAGGGTAAGGTTTAGGGTACAGGTTCTGGTACGACAAAGATTTAGGGTGAGTGTTAGGGTAAAGGTTAGTGTTAGTGCACAGGTTAGGACTAAGGTACGGGTTATGGTAAGGCTTCAGCTAAGGGTTAGGATTACACTTAGGGTTAGGGATAGGGTTAGGGGACGGGTATGACTTACGGTACAGGTTAGGATACGAGAATGTTTTAGGGTTAGGATATATATTATGGTATGGGTTAATGTTATTGTAACGGTTAGGATTAGGGTTAGGGGACGGGGATGGTTGAGGGTACAGGTTACGGTACGACAATAGTTTAGGGTAACCGTACGCGTTAGGGTATGGGTTAGTGTTAGCGTATGGTGGAGGATTAGGGGACGGATTAGGGTAAGGCTTCAGGTAAGGGTTACGGGTAGGGTTAGGTTCAGGGTTAGGGGACGGGGACGGGGATGGTTTAGGGTACAGGTTAGGGTACGACAACGGTTTAGGGTGAGCGTTCGTGTTAGGGTACGGGTTAGTGTTAGTGTACGAGTTAGGATTAGGGGACGGGTTAGGGTAAGGCTTCGGGTTAGGGTTAGGGTTAGGGTTAGGGGACGGGGATGGTTTAGGGTACAGGTTAGGGTATGAACACGGTTTAGGGTGAGCGTACATTTTAGGGTACTGGTTAGTGTTAGTGTACGAGTTAGGATTAGGGGACGGGTTAGGGTAAGGCTTTGGGTAAGGGTTAGGGGTAGGTTCAGGGTAAGGGTTAGGGGACGGGGACGGTTTAGAGTACAGGTTAGGTTACGACAACTGTTTAGGGTAAGCGTGTGTGTTAGCGTATGGGTTAATGTTAGCCGACGGGTTAGGATTAGGGGATGGGTAAGCGTAAGGCTTCGGGTAAGGGTTAGGGTTAGGGGACGGGGACGGTTTAGGGTACAGGTTAGGGTACGACAACGGTTTAGGGTGAGCGTACGTGTTAGGGTACGGGTTAGTGTTAGCGTAAGGGGTAGGATTAGGGGATGGGTTAGGGTAAGGCTTCGGGTAAGGGTTAGGGATAGGGTTGGGGTTTGGGTTAGAGGATGGGGACGGTTTAGGGTACAGGTTAGGGTACGACAATGGTTTATGATGAGCGGAAGTGTTAGGCTACGGGTTAGTGTTAGCATAGGGGTTAGGATTAGGGAACGGGTTACGGTAAGGCTTCGGGTAAGGGTTAGGGTTACGGTTAGGGGATGTGGTGGTGTAGGGTACAGGTTAGGGTACGACAACGGTTTAGGGTGAGCGTACGTGTTAGGGTACGGGTTAGTGTTAGCCTACGAGTTAGTATTAGGGGACGGGTTAGGGTAAGGCTTCGGGTAAGGGTTAGGGTTAGGGGACGGGGATGGTTTAGGGTACAGGTTAGGGTACGACAACGGTTTAGGGTGAGCGTACGTGTGAGGGTAGGGGTTTGTGTTAGCGTACGGGTTAGGATTAGGGGACGGGTTAGGGAAAGGCTTCTGCTAAGGGTTAGGGTTAGGGGACGGGGACGGTTTAGGGTACAGCTTAGGGTACGACAATGGTTTAGGGTGAGCGTACGTGTTAGGGTACGGGTTAGTGTTAGCGTACGGGTTAGGATTAGGGGACGGGTTAGGATAAGGCGTCGGGTAAGGATTAGGTTTAGGATTAGGGTTAGGGGACGGGGAATGCTTAGGGTACAGGTTAGGGTAAGAAAACGGTTTAGGGTAAGTGTACGTGTTAGCATACGGGTTAGTGTTAGCGGATGTGTTAGGATTAGGGGACGGGTTAGCGTAAGGCTTTGGGTAAGGGTTAGGGTTAGGGTTAGGGGACGGGGATGGGGAAGAGGACGGATTAGGGTACTGGTTATGTTACGACAACGGTTTGGGGTGAGCGTACCTGTTAGGGTAAGGATTAGTGTTAGCGTATGGTTTAGGATTAGGGGACGGGTTAGGTAAGGCTTCGGGTAAGGGTTAGGGTTAGGTTTAGGGTTAGGGTTAGGGGACGAGGACGGTTTAGGTTACAGGTTAGGGTACGACAACAGTTTAGGGTGAGCGTACGTGTTAGGGTACGGGTTAGTGTTAGCGTAAGGGTTAGGGTTAGGTGATGGGTTAGTGTAAGGCTTCGGGAAAGGGTTAGGGTTAGGGTTAGGTTTTGGGTTAGGGGATGGGGACGATTTAGGGTACAGGTTAGGGTACGACAACGGTTTAGGATGAGCGTACGTGTGAGGGCATGGGTTAGTGTTAGCGTATGGGTTGGGATTAGGGGACGGGTTATGGTAAGGCTTCGGGTAACGGTTAGGGTTAGGGGACAGGGACGATTTAGGGTACAGGTTAGGGTACGACAACGGTTTAGGGTGAGCGTATGTGTGAGGGCACGGGTTAGTGTTAGCGTACGGGTTGGGATTAGGGGACGGGTTAGGGTAAGGTTTCGGGTAAGGGTTAGGGTTAGGGTTAGGGTACAGGGACGATTTAGGGTACAGTTTAGGGTACAACAACGGTTTAGAGTGAGCGTACGTGTGAGGGCGCGGGTTAGTGTTAGCGTACGTCTTAGGATTAGGGGACGGGTGAGGGTCAGGCTTCGGGGAAGGGTTAGGGTTAGGGTTCCGTCTAGGGTTAGGGTTAGGGGACGGCGACGGTTTAGGGTCCAGGTGAGGGTACGAAAACGCTTTAGGGGGAGCGTACGTGTGAGCGTGCGGGTTAGTGTCAGCGTACGGGTTAGGATTAGGGGACGGGTGAGGGTCAGGCTTCGGGGATAGGTTAGGGTTAGGGTTCGGGCTAGGGTTAGGCTTAGGGGATGGGGACGGGTTAGGGTCCAGGTGAGGGCACGACAACGCTTTAGGGGGAGCGTACGTGTGAGGGCGCGGGTTAGTGTCAGCGTACGGGTTAGGATTAGGGGACGGGTGAGGGTCAGGCTTCGGGGAAGGGTTAGGGATAGGATTCGGGCTAGGGTTAGGGTTAGGGGACGGGGACGGTTTAGGGTCCAGGTGAGGGCACGACAATGCTTTAGGGGGAGTGTACGTGTGAGGGCGCGGGTTAGTGTCAGCGTACGGGTTAGGATTAGGGGACGGGTGAGGGTCAGGCTTCGGGGAAGGGTTAGGGTTAGGGTTCAGGCTAGGGTTAGGGTTAGGGGACGGGGACGGTTTAGGGTCCAGGTGAGGGCACGACAACGCTTTAGGGGGAGCGTACGTGTGAGGGCGCGGGTTAGTGTCAGCGTACGGTTTAGGATTAGGGGACGGGTGAGGGTCAGGCTTCGGGGAAGGGTTAGGGTTAGGGTTCGGGCTAGGGTTAGGCTTAGGGGACGGGGACGGGTTAGGGTCCAGGTGAGGGTACGACTACGCTTTAGGGGGAGCGTACGTGTGAGGGCGCGGGTTAGTGTCAGCGTACGGGTTAGGATTAGGGCACGGGTAAGGGTCAGGCTTCGGGGAAGGGTTAGGGTTAGGGTTCGGGCTAGGGTTAGGGTTAGGGGACGGGGACAGTTTAGGGTCCAGGTGAGGGTACGAAAACGCTTTAGGGGGAGCGTACGTGTGAGGGCGCGGGTTAGTGTCAGCATACGGGTTAGGATTAGGGGACGGGTGAGGGTCAGGCTTCGGGGAAGGGTTAGGGTTAGGGTTCGGGCTAGGGTTAGGGTCAGGGGACGGGGACGGTTTAGGGTCCAGGTGAGGGCACGACAACGCTTTAGGGGGAGCATACGTGTGAGGGCGCAGATTAGTGTCAGCGTACGTGTTAGGATTAGGGGACGGGTGAGGGTCAGGCTTCGGGGAAGAGTTAGGGTTAGGGTTCGGGCTAGGGTTAGGGTTAGGGGACGGGGACGGTTTAGGGTCCAGGTGAGGGCACGACAACGCTTTAGGGGGAGCGTACGTGTGAGCGTGCGGGTTAGTGTCAGCGTACGGGTTAGGATTAGGGGACGGGTGAGGGTCAGGCTTCGGGGAAGGGTTAGTGTTAGGGTTCGGGCTAGGGTTAGGGTTAGGGGACGGGGACGGTTTAGGGTCCAGGTGAGGGCACGACAACGCTTTAGGGGGAGCGTACGTGTGAGGGCGCGGGTTAGTGTCAGCGTACGGTTTAGGATTAGGGGATTGGTGAGGGTCAGGCTTCGGGGAAGGGTTAGGGTTAGGGTTCGGGCTAGGGTTAGGGTTAGGGGACTGGGACGGGTTAGGGTCCAGGTGAGGGCACGACAACGCTTTAGGGGCAGCGTACGTGTGAGGGCGCGGGTTAGTGTCAGCGTACAGGTTAGGATTAGGGGACGGGTGAGGGTCAGGCTTTGGGGAAGTGTTAGGGTTAGGGTTCGGGCTAGGGTTAGGGTTAGGGGACGGGGACGGTTTAGGGTCCAGTTGAGGGGACGACAACGCTGCAGGGGGAGCGTACGTGTGAGGGCGCGGGTTAGTGTCAGCGCACGGGTTAGGATTAGGGGACGGGTGAGGGTCAGGCTTCGTGGAAGGGTTAGGGTTAGGGTTCGGGCTAGGGTTAGGGTTAGGGGACGGGGACGGTTTAGGGTCCAGGTGAGGGTACGACAACGCTTTAGGGGGAGCGTACGTGTGAGGGCGCGGGTAAGTGTCAGCGTACGGGTTAGGATTAGGGGACGGGTGAGGGTTAGGCTTCGGGGAAGGGTTAGGGTTAGGGTTCGGGCTAGGGTTAGGGTTAGGTGACGGGGACGGTTTAGGGTCCAGGTGAGGGTACGACAACGCTTTAGGGGGAGCGTACGTGTGAGGGCACGGGTTAGTGTCAGCGTACGGGTTAGGATTAGGGGACGGGTGAGGGTCAGGCTTCGGGGAAGGGTTAGGGTTAGGGTTCGGGCTAGGGTTAGGGTTAGGGGACGGGGACGGTTTAGGGTCCAGGTGAGGGCACGACAACGCTTTAGGGGGAGCGTACGTGTGAGGGCGTGGGTTAGTGTCAGCGTACGGGTTAGGATTAGGGGACGGGTGAGGGTCAGGCTTCGAGGAAGGGTTAGGGTTAGGGTTCGGGCTAGGGTTAGAGTTAGGGGACGGGGACGGTTTAGGGTCCAGGTGAGGGCACGACAACGCTTTAGGGGGAGGGTACGTGTGAGGGCGCGGGTTAGTGTCAGCGTACGGGTTAGGATTAGGGGACGGGTGAGGGTCAGGCTTCGGGGAAGCGTTAGGGTTAGGGTTCGGGCTAGGGTTAGGGTTAGGGGACGGGGACGGTTTAGGGTCCAGGTGAGGGTACAACAACGCTTTAGGGGGAGCGTACGTGTGAGGGCGCGGGTTAGTGTCAGTGTACGGGTTAGGATTAGGGGACGGGTGAGGGTCAGGCTTCGGAGAAGGGTTAGGGTTAGGGTTCGGGCTAGGGTTAGGGTTAGGGGACGGGGACGGTTTAGGGTCCAGGTGAGGGCACGACAACGCTTTAGGGGGAGCGTACGTGTGAGGGCGTGGGTTAATGTTAGCGTACGGGTTAGCATTAGGGGACGGGTGAGGGTCAGGCTTCTGGGAAGGGTTAGGGTTAGGGTTTCGGCTACGGCTAGGGTTAGGGGACGGGGACGGTTTAGGGTCCAGGAGAGGGTACGACAACGCTTTAGGGGGAGCGTACGTGTGAGGTCGTGGGTTAGTGTCAGCGTACAGGTTAGCATTAGGGGACGGGTGAGGGTCAGGCTTCGGGGAAGGGTTAGGGTTAGGGTTCGGGCTAGGGTTAGGGTTAGGGGACGGGGACGGTTTAGGGTCCAGGTGAGGGCACGACAACGCTTTAGGGGGAGCGTACGTGTGAGGGCGCGGGTTAGTGTCAGCGTACGGGTTAGGATTAGGGGACGTGTGAGTGTCAGGCTTCGGGGAAGGGTTAGGGTTAGGGTTCGGGCTAGGGTTAGGGTTAGGGGACGGGGACGGTTTAGGGTTCAGGTGAGGGTACGACAACGCTTTAGGGGGAGCGTACGTGTGAGGGCGCGGGTTAGTGTCAGCGTACGGGTTAGGATTAGGGGACGGGTGAGGGTCAGGCTTCGGGGAAGGGTTAGGGTTAGGGTTCGGGCTAGGGTTAGGGTTAGGGGACGGGGACGGTTTAGGGTCCAGGTGAGGGTACGACAACGCTTTAGGGGGAGCGTACGTGTGAGGGCGCGGGTTAGTGTCAGCGTACGGGTTAGGATTAGGGGACGGGTGAGGGTCAGTCTTCGGGGAAGTGTTAGGGTTAGGGTTCGGGCTAGGGTTAGGGTTAGGGGACGGGGACGGTTTAGGGTCCAGGTGAGGGCACGACAACGCTTTAGGGGGAGCGTACGTGTGAGGGCGCGGGTTAGTGTCAGCGTACGGGTTAGGATTAGGGGACGGGTGAAGGTCAGGCTTCGGGGAAGGGTTAGGGTTAGGGTTCGGGCTAGGGTTAGGGTTAGGGACGGGGACTGTTTAAGGTCCAGGTGAGGGTACAACAACGCTTTAGGGTGAGTGTACGTGTGAGGGCGCGGGTTAGTGTCAGCGTACGGGTTAGGATTAGGGGACGGGTGAGGGTCAGGCTTCGGAGAAGGGTTAGGGTTAGGGTTCGGGCTAGGATTATGGTTAGGTGACGGGGACGGTTTAGGGCCCAGGTGAGGGCACGACAACGCTTTAGGGGAGCGTACGTGTGAGGGCGCGGGTTAGTGTCAGCGTACGGGTTAGGATTAGGGGACGGGTGAGGGTCAGGCTTCGGGGAAGGGTTAGGGTTAGGGTTCGGGCTAGGGTTAGGGTTAGGGGACGGGGACGGTTTAGGGTCCAGGTGAGGGTACGACAACGCTTTAGGGGGAGCGTACGTGTGAGGGCGCGGGTTAGTGTCAGCGTACGGGTTAGGATTAGGGGACGGGTGAGGGTCAGGCTTCGGGGAGGGGTAAGGATTAGGGTTCGGGCTAGGGTTAGGGTTAGGGGACGGGGACGGTTTAGGGTCCAGGTGAGGGTACGACAACGCTTTAGGGGGAGCGTACGTGTGAGAGCGCGGGTTAGTGTCAGCGTACGGGTTAGGATTAGGGGACGGGTGAGGGTCAGGCTTCAGAGAAGGGTTAGGGTTAGGGTTTGGGCTAGGGTTAGGGTTAGGGGACGGGGACGGTTTAGGGTCCAGGTGAGGGCACGAGAACGCTTTAGGGGGAGCGTACGTGTGAGGGCGCGGGTTAGTGTCAGCGTACGGGTTAGGATTAGGGGACGGGTGAGGGTCAGGCTTCGGGGAAGGGTTAGGGTTAGGGTTCCGGCTAGGGTTAGGGTTAGGGGACGGGGACGGTTTAGGGTCCAGGTGAGGGTACGACAACGCTTTAGGGGGAGCGTACGTGTGAGAGCACGGGTTAGTGTCAGCGTACGGGTTAGGATTAGGGGACGGGTGAGGGTCAGGCTTCGGAGAAGGGTTAGGGTTAGGGTTCAGGCTAGGGTTAGGGTTAGGGGACGGGGACGGTTTAGGGTCCAGTTGAGGGCACGAGAACGCTTTAGGGGGAGCGTACGTGTGAGGGCGCGGGTTAGTGTCAGCGTACGGGTTAGGATTAGGGGACGGGTGAGGGTCAGGCTTCGGGGAAGGGTTAGGGTTAGGGTTCCGGCTAGGGTTAGGGTTAGGGGACGGGGACGGTTTAGGGTCCAGGTGAGGGCACGACAACGCTTTAGGGGGAGCGTACGTGTGAGGGCGCGGGTTAGTGTCAGCGTACGGGTTAGGATTAGGGGACGGGTGAGGTTCAGGCTTCTGGGAAGGGTTAGGGTTAGGGTTCGGGCTAGGGTTAGGGTTAGGGGACGGGAACGGTTTAGGGTGCAGGTGAGGGCACGACAACGCTTTAGGAGGAGCGTACGTGTGAGGGCGCGGGTTAGTGTCAGCGTACGGGTTAGGATTAGGGGACGTGTGAGTGTCAGGCTTCGGGGAAGGGTTAGGGTTAGGGTTCGGGCTAGGGTTAGGGTTAGGGGACGGGGTCGGTTTAGGGTCCAGGTGAGGGCACGACAACGCTTTAGGGGGAGCGTACGTGTGAGGGCGCGGGTTAGTGTCAGCGTACGGGTTAGGATTAGGGGACGGGTGAGGGTCAGGCTTCGGGGAAGGGTTAGGGTTAGGGTTCGGGCTAGGGTTAGAGTTAGGGGACGGGGACGGTTTAGGGTCCAGGTGAGGGCACGACAACGCTTTAGGGGGAGGGTACGTGTGAGGGCGCGGGTTAGTGTCAGCGTACGGGTTAGGATTAGGGGACGGGTGAGGGTCAGGCTTCGGGGAAGCGTTAGGGTTAGGGTTCGGGCTAGGGTTAGGGTTAGGGGACGGGGACGGTTTAGGGTCCAGGTGAGGGTACAACAACGCTTTAGGGGGAGCGTACGTGTGAGGGCGCGGGTTAGTGTCAGTGTACGGGTTAGGATTAGGGGACGGGTGAGGGTCAGGCTTCGGGGAAGGGTTAGGGTTAGGGTTCGGGCTAGGGTTAGGGTTAGGGGACGGGGACGGTTTAGGGTCCAGGTGAGGGCACGACAACGCTTTAGGGGGAGCGTACGTGTGAGGGCGTGGGTTAGTGTTAGCGTACGGGTTAGCATTAGGGGACGGGTGAGGGTCAGGCTTCTGGGAAGGGTTAGGGTTAGGGTTCCGGCTACGGTTAGGGTTAGGGGACGGGGACGGTTTAGGGTCCAGGAGAGGGTACGACAACGCTTTAGGGGGAGCGTACGTGTGAGGTCGTGGGTTAGTGTCAGCGTACAGGTTAGCATTAGGGGACGGGTGAGGGTCAGGCTTCGGGGAAGGGTTAGGGTTAGGGTTCGGGCTAGGGTTAGGGTTAGGGGACGGGGACGGTTTAGGGTCCAGGTGAGGGCACGACAACGCTTTAGGGGGAGCGTACGTGTGAGGGCGCGGGTTAGTGTCAGCGTACGGGTTAGGATTAGGGGACGGGTGAGGGTCAGGCTTCGGGGAAGGGTTAGGGTTAGGGTTCGGGCTAGGGTTAGGCTTAGGGGACGGGGACGGGTTAGGGTCCAGGTGAGGGTACGACTACGCTTTAGGGGGAGCGTACGTGTGAGGGCGCGGGTTAGTGTCAGCGTACGGGTTAGGATTAGGGCACGGGTAAGGGTCAGGCTTCGGGGAAGGGTTAGGGTTAGGGTTCGGGCTAGGGTTAGGGTTAGGGGACGGGGACAGTTTAGGGTCCAGGTGAGGGTACGAAAACGCTTTAGGGGGAGCGTACGTGTGAGGGCGCGGGTTAGTGTCAGCATACGGGTTAGGATTAGGGGACGGGTGAGGGTCAGGCTTCGGGGAAGGGTTAGGGTTAGGGTTCGGGCTAGGGTTAGGGTCAGGGGACGGGGACGGTTTAGGGTCCAGGTGAGGGCACAACAACGCTTTAGGGGGAGCATACGTGTGAGGGCGCAGATTAGTGTCAGCGTACGTGTTAGGATTAGGGGACGGGTGAGGGTCAGGCTTCGGGGAAGAGTTAGGGTTAGGGTTCGGGCTAGGGTTAGGGTTAGGGGACGGGGACGGTTTAGGGTCCAGGTGAGGGCACGACAACGCTTTAGGGGGAGCGTACGTGTGAGCGTGCGGGTTAGTGTCAGCGTACGGGTTAGGATTAGGGGACGGGTGAGGGTCAGGCTTCGGGGAAGCGTTAGTGTTAGGGTTCGGGCTAGGGTTAGGGTTAGGGGACGGGGACGGTTTAGGGTCCAGGTGAGGGCACGACAACGCTTTAGGGGGAGCGTACGTGTGAGGGCGCGGGTTAGTGTCAGCGTACGGGTTAGGATTAGGGGACGGGTGAGGGTCAGACTTCGGGGAAGTGTTAGGGTTAGGGTTCGGGCTAGGGTTAGGGTTAGGGGACGGGGACGATTTAGGGTCCAGGTGAGGGTACGACAACGCTTTAGGGGGAGCGTACGTGTGAGGGCGCGGGTTAGTGTCAGCGTACGGGTTAGGATTAGGGGACGGGTGAGGGTCAGGCTTCGGGGAAGGGTTAGGGTTAGGGTTCGGGATAGGGTTAGGGTTAGGGGACGGGGACGGTTTAGGGTCCAGGTGAGGGCACGACAACGCTTTAGGTGGAGCGTACGTGTGAGGGCGCGGGATAGTGTCAGTGTACGGGTTAGGTTTAGGGGACGGGTGAGGGTCAGGCGTCGGGGAAGGATTAGGATTAGGGTTCGGGCTAGGGTTAGGGTTAGGGGACGGGGACGGTTTAGGGTCCAGGTGAGGGCACGACAACGCTTTAGGGGGAGCGTACGTGTGAGGGCGCGGGTTAGTGTCAGCGTACGGGTTAGGATTAGGGGACGGGTGAGGTTCAGGCTTCTGGGAAGGGTTAGGGTTAGGGTTCGGGCTAGGGTTAGGGTTAGGGGACGGGAACGGTTTAGGGTGCAGGTGAGGGCACGACAACGCTTTAGGAGGAGCGTACGTGTGAGGGCGCGGGTTAGTGTCAGCGTACGGGTTAGGATTAGGGGACGTGTGAGTGTCAGGCTTCGGGGAAGGGTTAGGGTTAGGGTTCGGGCTAGGGTTAGGGTTAGGGGACGGGGTCGGTTTAGGGTCCAGGTGAGGGCACGACAACGCTTTAGGGGGAGCGTATGTGTGAGGGCGCGAGTTAGTGTCAGCGTACGGGTTAGGATTAGGGGACGGGTGAGGGTCAGGCTTCGAGGAAGGGTTAGGGTTAGGGTTCGGGCTAGGGTTAGAGTTAGGGGACGGGGACGGTTTAGGGTCCAGGTGAGGGCACGACAACGCTTTAGGGGGAGGGTACGTGTGAGGGCGCGGGTTAGTGTCAGCGTACGGGTTAGGATTAGGGGACGGGTGAGGGTCAGGCTTCGGGGAAGCGTTAGGGTTAGGGTTCGGGCTAGGGTTAGGGTTAGGGGACGGGGACGGTTTAGGGTCCAGGTGAGGGTACAACAACGCTTTAGGGGGAGCGTACGTGTGAGGGCGCGGGTTAGTGTCAGTGTACGGGTTAGGATTAGGGGACGGGTGAGGGTCAGGCTTCGGAGAAGGGTTAGGGTTAGGGTTCGGGCTAGGGTTAGGGTTAGGGGACGGGGACGGTTTAGGGTCCAGGTGAGGGCACGACAACGCTTTAGGGGGAGCGTACGTGTGAGGGCGTGGGTTAGTGTTAGCGTACGGGTTAGCATTAGGGGACGGGTGAGGGTCAGGCTTCTGGGAAGGGTTAGGGTTTGGGTTTCGGCTACGGTTAGGGTTAGGGGACGGGGACGGTTTAGGGTCCAGGAGAGGGTACGACAACGCTTTAGGGGGAGCGTACGTGTGAGGTCGTGGGTTAGTGTCAGCGTACAGGTTAGCATTAGGGGACGGGTGAGGGTCAGGCTTCGGGGAAGGGTTAGGGTTAGGGTTCGGGCTAGGGTTAGGGTTAGGGGACGGGGACGGTTTAGGGTCCAGGTGAGGGCATGACAACGCTTTAGGGGGAGCGTACGTGTGAGGGCGCGGGTTAGTGCCAGCGTACGGGTTAGGATTAGGGGACGGGTGAGGGTCAGTCTTCGGGGAAGGGTTAGGGTTAGGGTTCGGGCTAGGGTTAGGGTTAGGGGACGGGGACGGTTTAGGGTCCAGGTGAGGGCACGACAACGCTTTAGGGGGAGCGTACGTGTGAGGGCGTGGGTTAGTGGCAGCGTACGGGTTAGGATTAGGGGACGGGTGAAGGTCAGGCTTCGGGGAAGGTTTAGGGTTAGGGTTCGGGCTAGGGTTAGGGTTAGGGACGGGGACTGTTTAAGGTCCAGGTGAGGGTACAACAACGCTTTAGGGTGAGTGTACGTGTGAGGGCGCGGGTTAGTGTCAGCGTAAGGGTTAGGATTAGGGGACGGGTGAGGGTCAGGCTTCGGAGAAGGGTTAGGGTTAGGGTTCGGGCTAGGATTATGGTTAGGTGACGGGGACGGTTTAGGGCCCAGGTGAGGGCACGACAACGCTTTAGGGGAGCGTACGTGTGAGGGCGCGGGTTAGTGTCAGCGTACGGGTTAGGATTAGGGGACGGGTGAGGGTCAGGCTTCGGGGAAGGGTTAGGGTTAGGGTTCGGGCTAGGGTTTGGGTTAGGGGACGGGGACGGTTTAGGGTCCAGGTGAGGGTACGACAACGCTTTAGGGGGAGCGTACGTGTGAGGGCGCGGGTTAGTGTCAGCGTACGGGTTAGGATTAGGGGACGGGTGAGGGTCAGGCTTCGGGGAGGGGTAAGGGTTAGGGTTCGGGCTAGGGTTAGGGTTAGGGGACGGGGACGGTTTAGGGTCCAGGTGAGGGTACGACAACGCTTTAGGGGGAGCGTACGTGTGAGAGCGCGGGTTAGTGTCAGCGTACGGGTTAGGATTAGGGGACGGGTGAGGGTCAGGCTTCGGAGAAGGGTTAGGGTTAGGGTTTGGGCTAGGGTTAGGGTTAGGGGACGGGGACGGTTTAGGGTCCAGGTGAGGGCACGAGAACGCTTTAGGGGGAGCGTACGTGTGAGGGCGCGGGTTAGTGTCAGCGTACGGGTTAGGATTAGGGGACGGGTGAGGGTCAGGCTTCGGGGAAGGGTTAGGGTTAGGGTTCCGGCTAGGGTTAGGGTTAGGGGACGGGGACGGTTTAGGGTCCAGGTGAGGGTACGACAACGCTTTAGGGGGAGCGTACGTGTGAGAGCACGGGTTAGTGTCAGCGTACGGGTTAGGATTAGGGGACGGGTGAGGGTCAGGCTTCAGAGAAGGGTTAGGGTTAGGGTTCAGGCTAGGGTTAGGGTTAGGGGACGGGGACGGTTTAGGGTCCAGGTGAGGGCACGAGAACGCTTTAGGGGGAGCGTACGTGTGAGGGCGTGGGTTAGTGTCAGCGTACGGGTTAGGATTAGGGGACGGGTGAGGGTCAGGCTTCGGGGAAGGGTTAGGGTTAGGGTTCCGGCTAGTGTTAGGGTTAGGTGAAGGGGACGGTTTAGGGTCCAGGTGAGGGTACGACAACGCTTTAGGGGGAGCGTACGTGTGAGGGCGCGGGTTAGTGTCAGCGTACGGGTTAGGATTAGGGGACGGGTGAGGGTCAGGCTTCGGGGAAGGGTTAGGGTTAGGGTTCCGGCTAGGGTTAGGGTTAGGGGACGGGGACGGTTTAGGGTCCAGGTGAGGGTACGACAACGCTTTAGGGGGAGCGTACGTGTGAGAGCACGGGTTAGTGTCAGCGTACGGGTTAGGATTAGGGGACGGGTGAGGGTCAGGCTTCGGAGAAGGGTTAGGGTTAGGGTTCGGGCTAGGGTTAGGGTTAGGGGACGGGGACGGTTTAGGGTCCAGGTGAGGGCACGAGAACGCTTTAGGGGGAGCGTACGTGTGAGGGCGCGGGTTAGTGTCAGCGTACGGGTTAGGATTACGGGACGGGTGAGGGTCAGGCTTCGGGGAAGGGTTAGGGTTAGGGTTCCGGCTAGGGTTAGGGTTAGGGGACGGGGACGGTTTAGGGTCCAGGTGAGGGTACGACAACGCTTTAGGGGGAGTGTACGTGTGAGGGCGCGGGTTAGTGTCAGCGTACGGGTTAGGATTAGGGGATGGTTGAGGGTCAGGCTTCGGGGAAGGGTTAGGGTTAGGGTTCGGGATAGGGTTAGGGTTAGGGGACGGGGACGGTTTAGGGTCCAGGTGAGGGCACGACAACGCTTTAGGGGGAGCGTACGTGTGAGGGCGCGGGATAGTGTCAGCGTACGGGTTAGGTTTAGGGGACGGGTGAGGGTCAGGCGTCGGGGAAGGATTAGGATTAGGGTTCGGGCTAGGGTTAGGGTTAGGGGACGGGGACGGTTTAGGGTCCAGGTGAGGGCACGACAACGCTTTAGGGGGAGCGTACGTGTGAGGGCGCGGGTTAGTGTCAGCGTACGGGTTAGGATTAGGGGACGGGTGAGGGTCAGGCTTCTGGGAAGGGTTAGGGTTAGGGTTCGGGCTAGGGTTAGGGTTAGGGGACGGGAACGGTTTAGGGTCCAGGTGAGGGCACGACAACGCTTTAGGGGGAGCGTACGTGTGAGGGCGCGGGTTAGTGTCAGCGTACGGGTTAGGATTAGGGGACGGGTGAGGGTCAGGCTTCGGGGAAGGGTTAGGGTTAGGGTTCGGGCTAGTGTTAGGGTTAGGGGACGGGGACGGTTTAGGGTCCAGGTGAGGGTACGACAACGCTTTAGGGGGAGCGTACGTGTGAGGGCGCGGGTTAGTGTTAGCGTACGGGTTAGGATTAGGGGACGGGTGAGGGTCAGGCTTCGGGGAAGTGTTAGGGTTAGGGTTCGGGCTAGGGTTAGGGTTAGGGGACGGGGACGGTTTAGGGTCCAGGTGAGGGCACGACAACGCTTTAGGGGGATCGTACGTGTGAGGGCGCGGGTTAGTGTCAGCGTACGGGTTAGGATTAGGGGACGGGTGAGGGTCAGGTTTCGGGGAATCGTTAGGGTTAGGGTTCGGGCTAGGGTTAGGGTTAGGGGACGGGGACGGGGACGGTTTAGGGTCCAGGTGAGGGTATAACAACGCTTTAGGGTGAGCGTACGTGTGAGGGCGCGGGTTAGTGTCAGCGTACGGGTTAGGATTAGGGGACGGGTGAGGGTCAGGCTTCGGAGAAGGGTTAGGGTTAGGGTTCGGGCTAGGGTTAGCGTTATGGGACGGGGACGGTTTAGGGCCCAGGTGAGGGCACGACAACGCTTTAGGGGGAGCGTACGTGTGAGGGCGCGGGTTAGTGTCAGCGTACGGTTTAGGATTAGGGGACGGGTGAGTGTCAGGCTTCGGGGAAGGGTTAGGGTTAGGGTTCGGGCTAGGGTTAGGGTTAGGGGACGGGGACGGTTTAGGGCCCAGGTGAGGGTACGACAACGCTTTAGGGGGAGCGTACGTGTGAGGGCGCGGGTTAGTGTCAGCGTACAGGTTAGCATTAGGGGACGGGTGAGGGTCAGACTTCGGGGAAGGGTTAGGGTTAGGGTTCGGGCTAGGGTTAGGGTTAGGTGATGGGGACGGTTTAGCGTCCAGGTGAGTGTACGACAACGATTTAGGGAGAGCGTACGTGTGAGGGTGCGGGTTAGTGTCAGCGTACGGGTTAGGATTAGTGGACGGGTGAGGGTCACGCTTCGGGGAAGGGTTAGGGTTAGGGTTCGGGCTAGGGTTAGGGTTAGGGGACGGGGACGGTTTAGGGTCCAAGTGAGGGCACGACAACGCTTTAGGGGGAGCGTACGTGTGAGGGCGCGGGTTAGTGTCAGCGTACGGGTTAGGATTAGGGGACGGGTGAGGGTCAGGCTTCGGGGAAGGGTTAGGGTTAGGGTTCCGGCTAGGGTTAGGGTTAGGGGACAGGGACGGTTTAGGGTCCAGGTGAGGGTACAACAACTCTTTAGAGAGAGTGTACGTGTGAGGCCACGGGTTAGTGTCACCGTACGGGTTAGGATTAGGGGACGGGTGAGGTTCAGGCTTCGGAGAAGGGTTAGGGTTAGGGTTCGGGATAGGGTTAGGGTTAGGGGACGGGGATGGTTTAGGGTCCAGGTGAGGGCACGACAACGCTTTAGGGGGAGCATACGTGTGAGGGCGCGGGTTACTGTCAGCGTACGGGTTAGGATTAGGGGACGGTTGAGGGTCAGGCTTCGGGGAAGGGTTAGGGTTAGGGTTCCGTCTAGGGTTAGGGTTAGGGGACGGCGACGGTTTAGGGTCCAGGTGAGGGTACGACAACGCTTTAGGGGGAGCGTACGTGTGAGGGCGCGGGTTAGTGTCAACGTACGGGTTAGCATTAGGGGATGGGTGAGGGTCAGCCTTCGGGGAAGGCTTAGGGTTAGGGTTTGGGCTAGGGTTAGGGTTAGGGGATGGGGACGGTTTAGGGTCCAGGTGAGGGTACGACAACGCTTTAGGGGGAGCGTACGTGTGAGCGTGCGGGTTAGTGTCAGCGTACGGGTTAGGATTAGGGGACGGTTGAGGGTCAGGCTTCGGGGAAGGGTTAGGGTTAGGGTTCGGGCTAGGGTTAGGCTTAGGGGACGGGGACGGTTTAGGGTCCAGGTGAGGGCACGACAACGCTTTAGGGGGAGAGTATGTGTGAGGGCGCGGGTTAGTGTCTGCGTACGGTTAGGATTAGGGGACGGGTGAGGGTCAGGCTTCGGGGAAGGGTTAGGGTTCGGGCTAGGTTTAGGGTTATGGGACGGGAACGGTTTAGGGTCCAGGTGAGGGTACGACTACGCTTTAGGGGGAGCGTACGTGTGAGGGCGCGGGTTAGTGTCAGCGTACGGGTTAGGATTAGGGCATGAGTGAGGGTCAGGCTTCGGGGAAGGGTTAGGGTTAGGGTTCGGGCTAGGGTTAGGGTTAGGGGACGGGGACGGTTTAGGGTCCAGGTGAGGGCATGACAACAATTTAGGGGGAGCGTACGTGTGAGGTCGCGGGTTAGTGTCAGCGTACGGGTTAGGATTAGGGGACGGGTGAGAGTCAGGCTTCGGGGAAGGGTTAGGGTTAGGGTTCGGGCTAGGGTTAGGGTTAGGGGACGGGGACGGTTTAGGGTCCAGGTGAGGGTACGACAAGGCTTTAGGGGGAGGGTACGTGTGAGGGCGCGGGTTAGTGTCAGCGTACGGGTTAGGATTAGGGGACGGTTGAGGGTCAGGCTTCGGGGAAGCGTTAGGGTTAGGGTTCGGGCTAGGGTTAGGGTTAGGGGACGGGGACGTTTTAGGGTCCAGGTGAGGGTACAACAACGCTTTAGGGGGAGCGTACGTGTGAGGGCGCGGGTTAGTGTCAGTGTACGGGTTAGGATTAGGGGACGGGTGAGGGTCAGGCTTCGGAGAAGGGTTAGGGTTAGGGTTCGGGCTAGGGTTAGGGTTAGGGGACGGGGACGGTTTAGGGTCCAGGTGAGGGCACGACAACGCTTTAGGGGGAGCGTACATGTGAGGGCGTGGGTTAGTGTCAGCGTATGGGTTAGCATTAGGGGACGGGTGAGGGTCAGGCTTCTGGGAAGGGTTAGGGTTAGGGTTCCGGCTACGGTTAGGGTTAGGGGACGGGGACGGTTTAGGGTCCAGGAGAGGGTACGACAACGCTTTAGGGGGAGCGTACGTGTGAGGTCGTGGGTTAGTGTCAGCGTACAGGTTAGCATTAGGGGACGGGTGAGGGTCAGGCTTCGGGGAAGGGTTAGGGTTAGGGTTCGGGCTAGGGTTAGGGTTAGGGGACGGGGACGGTTTAGGGTCCAGGTGAGCGCACGACAACGCTTTAGGGCGAGCATACGTGTGAGGGCGCGGGTTAGTGTCAGCGTACGGGTTAGGATTAGTGGACGTGTGAGGGTCAGGCTTCGGGGAAGGGTTAGGGTTAGGGTTCGGGCTAGGGTTAGGGTTAGGGGACGGGGACGGTTTAGGGTTCAGGTGAGGGTACGACAACGCTTTAGGGGGAGAGTACGTGTGAGGGCACGGGTTAGTGTCAGCGTACGGGTTAGGATTAGGGGACGGGTGAGGGTCAGGCTTCGGGGAAGGGTTAGGGTTAGGGTTCGGGCTAGGGTTAGGGTTAGGGGACGGGGACGGTTTAGGGTCCAGGTGAGGGTACGACAACGCTTTAGGGGGAGCGTACGTGTGAGGGCACGGGTTAGTGTCAGCGTACGGGTTAGGATTAGGGGACGGGTGAGGGTCAGGCTTAGGGGAAGTGTTAGGGTTAGGGTTCGGGCTAGGGTTAGGGTTAGGGGACGGGGACGGTTTAGGGTCCAGGTGAGGGCACGACAACGCTTTAGGGGGAGCGTACGTGTGAGGGCGCGGTTTAGTGTCAGCGTACGGGTTAGGATTAGGGGACGGGTGAGGGTCAGGCTTAGGGGAAGTGTTAGGGTTAGGGTTCGGGCTAGGGTTAGGGTTAGGGACGGGGACGGTTTAAGGTCCAGGTGAGGGTACAACAACGCTTTAGGGTGAGCGTACGTGTGAGGGCGCGGGTTAGTGTCAGCGTACGGGTTAGGATTAGGGGACGGGTGAGGGTCAGGCTTCGGAGAAGGGTTATGGTTAGGGTTCGGGCTAGGATTATGGTTAGGTGACGGGGACGGTTTAGGGCCCAGGTGAGGGCACGACAACGCTTTAGGGGGAGCGTACGTGTGAGGGCGCGGGTTAGTGTCAGCGTACGGGTTAGGATTAGGGGCCGGGTGAGGGTCAGGCTTCGGGGAAGGGTTAGGGTTAGGGTTCGGGCTAGGGTTAGGGTTAGGGGACGGGGACGGTTTAGGGTTCAGGTGAGGGTTCGACAACGCTTTAGGGGGAGCGTACGTGTGAGGGCGCGGGTTAGTATCAGCGTACGGGTTAGGATTAGGGGACGGGTGAGGGTCAGGCTTCGGGGAAGGGTTAGGGTTAGGGTTCGGGCTAGGGTTAGCGTTAGGGGACGGGGACGGTTTAGGGTCCAGGTGAGGGTACGACAACGCTTTAGGGGGAGCGTACGTGTGAGGGCGCGGGTTAGTGTCAGCGTACGGGTTAGGATTAGGGGACGGGTGAGGGTCAGGCTTCGGGGAAGTGTTAGGGTTAGGGTTCGGGCTAGGGTTAGGGTTAGGGGACGGGGACGGTTTAGGGTCCAGGTGAGGGCACGACAACGCTTTAGGGGGAGCGTACGTGTGAGGGCGCGGGTTAGTGTCAGCGTACGGGTTAGGATTAGGGGACGGGTGAGGGTCAGGCTTCGGGGAAGGGTTAGGGTTAGGGTTCGGCCTAGGGTTAGAGTTAGGGACGGGGACGGTTTAAGGTCCAGGTGAGGGTACAACAACGCTTTAAGGTGAGCGTTCGTGTGAGGGCGCGGGTTAGTGTCAGCGTACGGGTTAGGATTAGGGGACGGGTGAGGGTCAGGCTTCGGAGAAGGGTTAGGGTTAGGGTTCGGGCTAGGATTATGGTTAGGTGACGGGGACGGTTTAGGGCCCAGGTGAGGGCACGACAACGCTTTAGGGGGAGCGTACGTGTGAGGGCGCGGGTTAGTGTCAGCGTACGGGTTAGGATTAGGGGACGGGTGAGGGTCAGGCTTCGGGGAAGGGTTAGGGTTAGGGTTCCGGCTAGGGTTAGGGTTAGGGGACGGGGACGGTTTAGGGTCCAGGTGAGGGTACGACAACGCTTTAGGGGGAGCGTACGTGTGAGAGCACGGGTTAGTGTCAGCGTACGGGTTAGGATTAGGGGACGGGTGAGGGTCAGGCTTCGGAGAAGGGTTAGGGTTAGGGTTCGGGCTAGGGTTAGGGTTAGGGGACGGGGACGGTTTAGGGTCCAGGTGAGGGCACGAGAACGCTTTAGGGGGAGCGTACGTGTGAGGGCGCGGGTTAGTGTCAGCGTACGGGTTAGGATTACCGGACGGGTGAGGGTCAGGCTTCGGGGAAGGGTTAGGGTTAGGGTTCCGGCTAGGGTTAGGGTTAGGGGACGGGGACGGTTTAGGGTCCAGGTGAGGGTACGACAACGCTTTAGGGGGAGTGTACGTGTGAGGGCGCGGGTTAGTGTCAGCGTACGGGTTAGGATTAGGGGATGGGTGAGGGTCAGGCTTCGGGGAAGGGTTAGGGTTAGGGTTCGGGATAGGGTTAGGGTTAGGGGACGGGGACGGTTTAGGGTCCAGGTGAGGGCACGACAACGCCTTAGGGGGAGCGTACGTGTGAGGGCGCGGGATAGTGTCAGCGTACGGGTTAGGTTTAGGGGACGGGTGAGGGTCAGGCGTCGGGGAAGGATTAGGATTAGGGTTCGGGCTAGGGTTAGGGTTAGGGGACGGGGACGGTTTAGGGTCCAGGTGAGGGCACGACAACGCTTTAGGGGGAGCGTACGTGTGAGGGCGCGGGTTAGTGTCAGCGTACGGGTTAGGATTAGGGGACGGGTGAGGGTCAGGCTTCTGGGAAGGGTTAGGGTTAGGGTTCGGGCTAGGGTTAGGGTTAGGGGACGGGAACGGTTTAGGGTCCAGGTGAGGGCACGACAACGCTTTAGGGGGAGCGTACGTGTGAGGGCGCGGGTTAGTGTCAGCGTACGGGTTAGGATTAGGGGACGGGTGAGGGTCAGGCTTCGGGGAAGGGTTAGGGTTAGGGTTCGGGCTAGGGTTAGGGTTAGGGGACGGGGACGGTTTAGGGTCCAGGTGAGGGTACGACAACGCTTTAGGGGGAGCGTACGTGTGAGGGCGCGGGTTAGTGTTAGCGTACGGGTTAGGATTAGGGGACGGGTGAGGGTCAGGCTTCGGGGAAGTGTTAGGGTTAGGGTTCGGGCTAGGGTTAGGGTTAGGGGACGGGGACGGTTTAGGGTCCAGGTGAGGGCACGACAACGCTTTAGGGGGAGCGTACGTGTGACGGCGCGGGTTAGTGTCAGCGTACGGGTTAGGATTAGGGGACGGGTGAGGGTCAGGTTTCGGGGAAGCGTTAGGGTTAGGGTTCGGGCTAGGGTTAGGGTTAGGGGACGGGGACCCGGACGGTTTAGGGTCCAGGTGAGGGTATAACAACGCTTTAGGGTGAGCGTACGTGTGAGGGCGCGGGTTAGTGTCAGCGTACGGGTTAGGATTAGGGGACGGGTGAGGGTCAGGCTTCGGAGAAGGGTTAGGGTTAGGGTTCGGGCTAGGGTTAGCGTTATGGGACGGGGACGGTTTAGGGCCCAGGTGAGGGCACGACAACGCTTTAGGGGGAGCGTACGTGTGAGGGCGCGGGTTAGTGTCAGCGTACGGTTTAGGATTAGGGGACGAGTGAGGGTCAGGCTTCGGGGAAGGGTTAGGGTTAGGGTTCGGGCTAGGGTTAGGGTTAGGGGACGGGGACGGTTTAGGGCCCAGGTGAGGGCACGACAATGCTTTAGGGGCAGCGTACGTGTGAGGGCGCGGGTTAGTGTCAGCGTACGGGTTAGGATTAGGGGACGGGTGAGGGTCAGGCTTCGGGGAAGGGTTAGTGTTAGGGTTCCGGCTAGGGTTAGGGTTAGGGGACAGGGACGGTTTAGGGTCCAGGTGAGGGTACGACAACGCTTTAGGGGGAGCGTACGTGTGAGGGCGCGGGTTAGTGTCAGCGTACAGGTTAGCATTAGGGGACGGGTGAGGGTCAGACTTCGGGGAAGGGTTAGGGTTAGGGTTCGGGCTAGGGTTAGGGTTAGGGGATGGGGACGGTTTAGCGTCCAGGTGAGGGTACGACAACGATTTAGGGAGAGCGTACGTGTGAGGGTGCGGGTTAGTGTCAGCGTACGGGTTAGGATTAGTGGACGGGTGAGGGTCACGCTTCGGGGAAGGGTTAGGGTTAGGGTTCGGGCTAGGTTTAGGGTTAGGGGACGGGGACGGTTTAGGGTCCAAGTGAGGGCACGACAACGCTTTAGGGGGAGCGTACGTGTGAGGGCGCGGGTTAGTGTCAGCGTACGGGTTAGGATTAGGGGACGGGTGAGGGTCAGGCTTCGGGGAAGGGTTAGGGTTAGGGTTCGGGCTAGGGTTAGGGTTAGGGGACAGGGACGGTTTAGGGTCCAGGTGAGGGTACAACAACTCTTTAGAGGGAGTGTACGTGTGAGGCCACGGGTTAGTGTCACCGTACGGGTTAGGATTAGGGGACGGGTGAGGTTCAGGCTTCGGAGAAGGGTTAGGGTTAGGGTTCGGGATAGGGTTAGGGTTAGGGGACGGGGATGGTTTAGGGTCCAGGTGAGGGCACGACAACGCTTTAGGGGGAGCATACGTGTGAGGGCGCGGGTTACTGTCAGCGTACGGGTTAGGATTAGGGGACGGTTGAGAGTCAGGCTTCGGGGAAGGGTTAGGGTTAGGGTTCCGTCTAGGGTTAGGGTTAGGGGACGGCGACGGTTTAGGGTCCAGGTGAGGGTACGACAACGCTTTAGGGGGAGCGTACGTGTGAGGGCGCGGGATAGTGTCAGCGTACGGGTTAGGTTTAGGGGACGGGTGAGGGTCAGGCGTCGGGGAAGGATTAGGATTAGGGTTCGGGCTAGGGTTAGGGTTAGGGGACGGGGACGGTTTAGGGTCCAGGTGAGGGCACGACAACGCTTTAGGGGGAGCGTACGTGTGAGGGCGCGGGTTAGTGTCAGCGTACGGGTTAGGATTAGGGGACGGGTGAGGGTCAGGCTTCTGGGAAGGGTTAGGGTTAGGGTTCGGGCTAGGGTTAGGGTTAGGGGACGGGAACGGTTTAGGGTCCAGGTGAGGGCACGACAACGCTTTAGGGGGAGCGTACGTGTGAGGGCGCGGGTTAGTGTCAGCGTACGGGTTAGGATTAGGTGACGGGTGAGGGTCAGGCTTCGGGGAAGGGTTAGGGTTAGGGTTCGGGCTAGGGTTAGGGTTAGGGGACGGGGACGGTTTAGGGTACAGGTGAGGGTACGACAACGCTTTAGGGGGAGCGTACGTGTGAGGGCGCGGGTTAGTGTTAGCGTACGGGTTAGGATTAGGGGACGGGTGAGGGTCAGGCTTCGGGGAAGTGTTAGGGTTAGGGTTCGGGCTAGGGTTAGGGTTAGGGGACGGGGACGGTTTAGGGTCCAGGTGAGGGCACGACAACGCTTTAGGGGGAGCGTACGTGTGACGGCGCGGGTTAGTGTCAGCGTACGGGTTAGGATTAGGGGACGGGTGAGGGTCAGGTTTCGGGGAAGCGTTAGGGTTAGGGTTCGGGCTAGGGTTAGGGTTAGGGGACGGGGACCCGGACGGTTTAGGGTCCAGGTGAGGGTATAACAACGCTTTAGGGTGAGCGTACGTGTGAGGGCGCGGGTTAGTGTCAGCGTACGGGTTAGGATTAGGGGACGGGTGAGGGTCAGGCTTCGGAGAAGGGTTAGGGTTAGGGTTCGGGCTAGGGTTAGCGTTATGGGACGGGGACGGTTTAGGGCCCAGGTGAGGGCACGACAACGCTTTAGGGGGAGCGTACGTGTGAGGGCGCGGGTTAGTGTCAGCGTACGGTTTAGGATTAGGGGACGAGTGAGGGTCAGGCTTCGGGGAAGGGTTAGGGTTAGGGTTCGGGCTAGGGTTAGGGTTAGGGGACGGGGACGGTTTAGGGCCCAGGTGAGGGCACGACAACGCTTTAGGGGCAGCGTACGTGTGAGGGCGCGGGTTAGTGTCAGCGTACGGGTTAGGATTAGGGGACGGGTGAGGGTCAGGCTTCGGGGAAGGGTTAGTGTTAGGGTTCCGGCTAGGGTTAGGGTTAGGGGACAGGGACGGTTTAGGGTCCAGGTGAGGGTACGACAACGCTTTAGGGGGAGCGTACGTGTGAGGGCGCGGGTTATTGTCAGCGTACAGGTTAGCATTAGGGGACGGGTGAGGGTCAGACTTCGGGGAAGGGTTAGGGTTAGGGTTCGGGCTAGGGTTAGGGTTAGGGGATGGGGACGGTTTAGCGTCCAGGTGAGGGTACGACAACGATTTAGGGAGAGCGTACGTGTGAGGGTGCGGGTTAGTGTCAGCGTACGGGTTAGGATTAGTGGACGGGTGAGGGTCACGCTTCGGGGAAGGGTTAGGGTTAGGGTTCGGGCTAGGTTTAGGGTTAGGGGACGGGGACGGTTTAGGGTCCAAGTGAGGGCACGACAACGCTTTAGGGGGAGCGTACGTGTGAGGGCGCGGGTTAGTGTCAGCGTACGGGTTAGGATTAGGGGACGGGTGAGGGTCAGGCTTCGGGGAAGGGTTAGGGTTAGGGTTCGGGCTAGGGTTAGGGTTAGGGGACGGGGACGGGTTAGGGTCCAGGTGAGGGCACGACAACGCTTTAGGGGCAGCGTACGTGTGAGGGCGCGGGTTAGTGTCAGCGTACAGGTTAGGATTAGGGGACGGGTGAGGTTCAGGCTTTGGGGAAGGGTTAGGGTTAGGGTTCGGGCTAGAGTTAGGGTTAGGGGACGGGGACGGTTTAGGGTCCAGTTGAGGGGATGACAACGCTGCAGGGGGAGCGTACGTGTGACGGCGCGGGTTAGTGTCAAAGCACGGGTTAGGATTAGGGGACGGGTGAGGGTCAGGCTTCGTGGAAGGGTTAGGGTTAGGGTTCGGGCTAGGGTTAGGGTTAGGGGACGGGGACGGTTTAGGGTCCAGGTGAGGGCACGGCAACGCTTTAGGGGGAGCGTACGTGTGAGGGCGCGGGATAGTGTCAGCGTTCGGGTTAGGATTAGGGAACGGGTGAGGGTCAGGCTTGGGGGAAGGATTAGGATTAGGGTTCGGGCTAGGGTTAGGATTAGGGGACGGGGACGGTTTAGGGTCCAGGTGAGGGCACGACAACGCTTTAAGGGGAGCGTATGTGTGAGGGCGCGGGTTAGTGTCAGCGTACAGGTTAGCATTAGGGGACGGGTGAGGGTCAGACTTCGGGGAAGGGTTAGGGTTAGGGTTCGGGCTAGGGTTAGGGTTAGGGGACGGGGACGGTTTAGGGCCCAGGTGAGGGTACGACAACGCTTTAGGGGGAGCGTACGTGTGAGGGCGCGGGTTAGTGTCAGCGTACAGGTTAGCATTAGGGGACGGGTGAGGGTCAGACTTCGGGGAAGGGTTAGGGTTAGGGTTCGGGCTAGGGTTAGGGTTAGGTGATGGGGACGGTTTAGCGTCCAGGTGAGGGTACGACAACGATTTAGGGAGAGCGTACGTGTGAGGGTGCGGGTTAGTGTCAGCGTACGGGTTAGGATTAGTGGACGGGTGAGGGTCACGCTTCGGGGAAGGGTTAGGGTTAGGTTTCGGGCTAGGGTTAGGGTTAGGGGACGGGGACGGTTTAGGGTCCAAGTGAGGGCACGACAACGCTTTAGGGGGAGCGTACGTGTGAGGGCGCGGGTTAGTGTCAGCGTACGGGTTAGGATTAGGGGACGGGTGAGGGTCAGGCTTCGGGGAAGGGTTAGGGTTAGGGTTCCGGCTAGGGTTAGGGTTAGGGGACAGGGACGGTTTAGGGTCCAGGTGAGGGTACAACAACTCTTTAGAGAGAGTGTACGTGTGAGGCCACGGGTTAGTGTCACCGTACGGGTTAGGATTAGGGGACGGGTGAGGTTCAGGCTTCGGAGAAGGGTTAGGGTTAGGGTTCGGGATAGGGTTAGGGTTAGGGGACGGGGATGGTTTAGGGTCCAGGTGAGGGCACGACAACGCTTTAGGGGGAGCATACGTGTGAGGGCGCGGGTTACTGTCAGCGTACGGGTTAGGATTAGGGGACGGTTGAGGGTCAGGCTTCGGGGAAGGGTTAGGGTTAGGGTTCCGTCTAGGGTTAGGGTTAGGGGACGGCGACGGTTTAGGGTCCAGGTGAGGGTACGACAACGCTTTAGGGGGAGCGTACGTGTGAGGGCGCGGGTTAGTGTCAACGTACGGGTTAGCATTAGGGGATGGGTGAGGGTCAGCCTTCGGGGAAGGCTTAGGGTTAGGGTTTGGGCTAGGGTTAGGGTTAGGGGATGGGGACGGTTTAGGGTCCAGGTGAGGGTACGACAACGCTTTAGGGGGAGCGTACGTGTGAGCGTGCGGGTTAGTGTCAGCGTACGGGTTAGGATTAGGGGACGGTTGAGGGTCAGGCTTCGGGGAAGGGTTAGGGTTAGGGTTCGGGCTAGGGTTAGGCTTAGGGGACGGGGACGGTTTAGGGTCCAGGTGAGGGCACGACAACGCTTTAGGGGGAGAGTATGTGTGAGGGCGCGGGTTAGTGTCTGCGTACGGTTAGGATTAGGGGACGGGTGAGGGTCAGGCTTCGGGGAAGGGTTAGGGTTCGGGCTAGGTTTAGGGTTATGGGACGGGAACGGTTTAGGGTCCAGGTGAGGGTACGACTACGCTTTAGGGGGAGCGTACGTGTGAGGGCGCGGGTTAGTGTCAGCGTACGGGTTAGGATTAGGGCATGAGTGAGGGTCAGGCTTCGGGGAAGGGTTAGGGTTAGGGTTCGGGCTAGGGTTAGGGTTAGGGGACGGGGACGGTTTAGGGTCCAGGTGAGGGCATGACAACAATTTAGGGGGAGCGTACGTGTGAGGTCGCGGGTTAGTGTCAGCGTACGGGTTAGGATTAGGGGACGGGTGAGAGTCAGGCTTCGGGGAAGGGTTAGGGTTAGGGTTCGGGCTAGGGTTAGGGTTAGGGGACGGGGACGGTTTAGGGTCCAGGTGAGGGTACGACAAGGCTTTAGGGGGAGGGTACGTGTGAGGGCGCGGGTTAGTGTCAGCGTACGGGTTAGGATTAGGGGACGGGTGAGGGTCAGGCTTCGGGGAAGCGTTAGGGTTAGGGTTCGGGCTAGGGTTAGGGTTAGGGGACGGGGACGTTTTAGGGTCCAGGTGAGGGTACAACAACGCTTTAGGGGGAGCGTACGTGTGAGGGCGCGGGTTAGTGTCAGTGTACGGGTTAGGATTAGGGGACGGGTGAGGGTCAGGCTTCGGAGAAGGGTTAGGGTTAGGGTTCGGGCTAGGGTTAGGGTTAGGGGACGGGGACGGTTTAGGGTCCAGGTGAGGGCACGACAACGCTTTAGGGGGAGCGTACATGTGAGGGCGTGGGTTAGTGTCAGCGTATGGGTTAGCATTAGGGGACGGGTGAGGGTCAGGCTTCTGGGAAGGGTTAGGGTTAGGGTTCCGGCTACGGTTAGGGTTAGGGGACGGGGACGGTTTAGGGTCCAGGAGAGGGTACGACAACGCTTTAGGGGGAGCGTACGTGTGAGGTCGTGGGTTAGTGTCAGCGTACAGGTTAGCATTAGGGGACGGGTGAGGGTCAGGCTTCGGGGAAGGGTTAGGGTTAGGGTTCGGGCTAGGGTTAGGGTTAGGGGACGGGGACGGTTTAGGGTCCAGGTGAGCGCACGACAACGCTTTAGGGCGAGCATACGTGTGAGGGCGCGGGTTAGTGTCAGCGTACGGGTTAGGATTAGTGGACGTGTGAGGGTCAGGCTTCGGGGAAGGGTTAGGGTTAGGGTTCGGGCTAGGGTTAGGGTTAGGGGACGGGGACGGTTTAGGGTTCAGGTGAGGGTACGACAACGCTTTAGGGGGAGAGTACGTGTGAGGGCACGGGTTAGTGTCAGCGTACGGGTTAGGATTAGGGGACGGGTGAGGGTCAGGCTTCGGGGAAGGGTTAGGGTTAGGGTTCGGGCTAGGGTTAGGGTTAGGGGACGGGGACGGTTTAGGGTCCAGGTGAGGGTACGACAACGCTTTAGGGGGAGCGTACGTGTGAGGGCACGGGTTAGTGTCAGCGTACGGGTTAGGATTAGGGGACGGGTGAGGGTCAGGCTTAGGGGAAGTGTTAGGGTTAGGGTTCGGGCTAGGGTTAGGGTTAGGGGACGGGGACGGTTTAGGGTCCAGGTGAGGGCACGACAACGCTTTAGGGGGAGCGTACGTGTGAGGGCGCGGTTTAGTGTCAGCGTACGGGTTAGGATTAGGGGACGGGTGAGGGTCAGGCTTAGGGGAAGTGTTAGGGTTAGGGTTCGGGCTAGGGTTAGGGTTAGGGACGGGGACGGTTTAAGGTCCAGGTGAGGGTACAACAACGCTTTAGGGTGAGCGTACGTGTGAGGGCGCGGGTTAGTGTCAGCGTACGGGTTAGGATTAGGGGACGGGTGAGGGTCAGGCTTCGGAGAAGGGTTAGGGTTAGGGTTCGGGCTAGGATTATGGTTAGGTGACGGGGACGGTTTAGGGCCCAGGTGAGGGCACGACAACGCTTTAGGGGGAGCGTACGTGTGAGGGCGCGGGTTAGTGTCAGCGTACGGGTTAGGATTAGGGGCCGGGTGAGGGTCAGGCTTCGGGGAAGGGTTAGGGTTAGGGTTCGGGCTAGGGTTAGGGTTAGGGGACGGGGACGGTTTAGGGTTCAGGTGAGGGTTCGACAACGCTTTAGGGGGAGCGTACGTGTGAGGGCGCGGGTTAGTATCAGCGTACGGGTTAGGATTAGGGGACGGGTGAGGGTCAGGCTTCGGGGAAGGGTTAGGGTTAGGGTTCGGGCTAGGGTTAGCGTTAGGGGACGGGGACGGTTTAGGGTCCAGGTGAGGGTACGACAACGCTTTAGGGGGAGCGTACGTGTGAGGGCGCGGGTTAGTGTCAGCGTACGGGTTAGGATTAGGGGACGGGTGAGGGTCAGGCTTCGGGGAAGTGTTAGGGTTAGGGTTCGGGCTAGGGTTAGGGTTAGGGGACGGGGACGGTTTAGGGTCCAGGTGAGGGCACGACAACGCTTTAGGGGGAGCGTACGTGTGAGGGCGCGGGTTAGTGTCAGCGTACGGGTTAGGATTAGGGGACGGGTGAGGGTCAGGCTTCGGGGAAGGGTTAGGGTTAGGGTTCGGCCTAGGGTTAGAGTTAGGGACGGGGACGGTTTAAGGTCCAGGTGAGGGTACAACAACGCTTTAAGGTGAGCGTTCGTGTGAGGGCGCGGGTTAGTGTCAGCGTACGGGTTAGGATTAGGGGACGGGTGAGGGTCAGGCTTCGGAGAAGGGTTAGGGTTAGGGTTCGGGCTAGGATTATGGTTAGGTGACGGGGACGGTTTAGGGCCCAGGTGAGGGCACGACAACGCTTTAGGGGGAGCGTACGTGTGAGGGCGCGGGTTAGTGTCAGCGTACGGGTTAGGATTAGGGGACGGGTGAGGGTCAGGCTTCGGGGAAGGGTTAGGGTTAGGGTTCCGGCTAGGGTTAGGGTTAGGGGACGGGGACGGTTTAGGGTCCAGGTGAGGGTACGACAACGCTTTAGGGGGAGCGTACGTGTGAGAGCACGGGTTAGTGTCAGCGTACGGGTTAGGATTAGGGGACGGGTGAGGGTCAGGCTTCGGAGAAGGGTTAGGGTTAGGGTTCGGGCTAGGGTTAGGGTTAGGGGACGGGGACGGTTTAGGGTCCAGGTGAGGGCACGAGAACGCTTTAGGGGGAGCGTACGTGTGAGGGCGCGGGTTAGTGTCAGCGTACGGGTTAGGATTACCGGACGGGTGAGGGTCAGGCTTCGGGGAAGGGTTAGGGTTAGGGTTCCGGCTAGGGTTAGGGTTAGGGGACGGGGACGGTTTAGGGTCCAGGTGAGGGTACGACAACGCTTTAGGGGGAGTGTACGTGTGAGGGCGCGGGTTAGTGTCAGCGTACGGGTTAGGATTAGGGGATGGGTGAGGGTCAGGCTTCGGGGAAGGGTTAGGGTTAGGGTTCGGGATAGGGTTAGGGTTAGGGGACGGGGACGGTTTAGGGTCCAGGTGAGGGCACGACAACGCTTTAGGGGGAGCGTACGTGTGAGGGCGCGGGATAGTGTCAGCGTACGGGTTAGGTTTAGGGGACGGGTGAGGGTCAGGCGTCGGGGAAGGATTAGGATTAGGGTTCGGGCTAGGGTTAGGGTTAGGGGACGGGGACGGTTTAGGGTCCAGGTGAGGGCACGACAACGCTTTAGGGGGAGCGTACGTGTGAGGGCGCGGGTTAGTGTCAGCGTACGGGTTAGGATTAGGGGACGGGTGAGGGTCAGGCTTCTGGGAAGGGTTAGGGTTAGGGTTCGGGCTAGGGTTAGGGTTAGGGGACGGGAACGGTTTAGGGTCCAGGTGAGGGCACGACAACGCTTTAGGGGGAGCGTACGTGTGAGGGCGCGGGTTAGTGTCAGCGTACGGGTTAGGATTAGGGGACGGGTGAGGGTCAGGCTTCGGGGAAGGGTTAGGGTTAGGGTTCGGGCTAGGGTTAGGGTTAGGGGACGGGGACGGTTTAGGGTCCAGGTGAGGGTACGACAACGCTTTAGGGGGAGCGTACGTGTGAGGGCGCGGGTTAGTGTTAGCGTACGGGTTAGGATTAGGGGACGGGTGAGGGTCAGGCTTCGGGGAAGTGTTAGGGTTAGGGTTCGGGCTAGGGTTAGGGTTAGGGGACGGGGACGGTTTAGGGTCCAGGTGAGGGCACGACAACGCTTTAGGGGGAGCGTACGTGTGACGGCGCGGGTTAGTGTCAGCGTACGGGTTAGGATTAGGGGACGGGTGAGGGTCAGGTTTCGGGGAAGCGTTAGGGTTAGGGTTCGGGCTAGGGTTAGGGTTAGGGGACGGGGACCCGGACGGTTTAGGGTCCAGGTGAGGGTATAACAACGCTTTAGGGTGAGCGTACGTGTGAGGGCGCGGGTTAGTGTCAGCGTACGGGTTAGGATTAGGGGACGGGTGAGGGTCAGGCTTCGGAGAAGGGTTAGGGTTAGGGTTCGGGCTAGGGTTAGCGTTATGGGACGGGGACGGTTTAGGGCCCAGGTGAGGGCACGACAACGCTTTAGGGGGAGCGTACGTGTGAGGGCGCGGGTTAGTGTCAGCGTACGGTTTAGGATTAGGGGACGAGTGAGGGTCAGGCTTCGGGGAAGGGTTAGGGTTAGGGTTCGGGCTAGGGTTAGGGTTAGGGGACGGGGACGGTTTAGGGCCCAGGTGAGGGCACGACAACGCTTTAGGGGCAGCGTACGTGTGAGGGCGCGGGTTAGTGTCAGCGTACGGGTTAGGATTAGGGGACGGGTGAGGGTCAGGCTTCGGGGAAGGGTTAGTGTTAGGGTTCCGGCTAGGGTTAGGGTTAGGGGACAGGGACGGTTTAGGGTCCAGGTGAGGGTACGACAACGCTTTAGGGGGAGCGTACGTGTGAGGGCGCGGGTTAGTGTCAGCGTACAGGTTAGCATTAGGGGACGGGTGAGGGTCAGACTTCGGGGAAGGGTTAGGGTTAGGGTTCGGGCTAGGGTTAGGGTTAGGGGATGGGGACGGTTTAGCGTCCAGGTGAGGGTACGACAACGATTTAGGGAGAGCGTACGTGTGAGGGTGCGGGTTAGTGTCAGCGTACGGGTTAGGATTAGTGGACGGGTGAGGGTCACGCTTCGGGGAAGGGTTAGGGTTAGGGTTCGGGCTAGGTTTAGGGTTAGGGGACGGGGACGGTTTAGGGTCCAAGTGAGGGCACGACAACGCTTTAGGGGGAGCGTACGTGTGAGGGCGCGGGTTAGTGTCAGCGTACGGGTTAGGATTAGGGGACGGGTGAGGGTCAGGCTTCGGGGAAGGGTTAGGGTTAGGGTTCGGGCTAGGGTTAGGGTTAGGGGACAGGGACGGTTTAGGGTCCAGGTGAGGGTACAACAACTCTTTAGAGGGAGTGTACGTGTGAGGCCACGGGTTAGTGTCACCGTACGGGTTAGGATTAGGGGACGGGTGAGGTTCAGGCTTCGGAGAAGGGTTAGGGTTAGGGTTCGGGATAGGGTTAGGGTTAGGGGACGGGGATGGTTTAGGGTCCAGGTGAGGGCACGACAACGCTTTAGGGGGAGCATACGTGTGAGGGCGCGGGTTACTGTCAGCGTACGGGTTAGGATTAGGGGACGGTTGAGAGTCAGGCTTCGGGGAAGGGTTAGGGTTAGGGTTCCGTCTAGGGTTAGGGTTAGGGGACGGCGACGGTTTAGGGTCCAGGTGAGGGTACGACAACGCTTTAGGGGGAGCGTACGTGTGAGGGCGCGGGATAGTGTCAGCGTACGGGTTAGGTTTAGGGGACGGGTGAGGGTCAGGCGTCGGGGAAGGATTAGGATTAGGGTTCGGGCTAGGGTTAGGGTTAGGGAACGGGGACGGTTTAGGGTCCAGGTGAGGGCACGACAACGCTTTAGGGGGAGCGTACGTGTGAGGGCGCGGGTTAGTGTCAGCGTACGGGTTAGGATTAGGGGACGGGTGAGGGTCAGGCTTCTGGGAAGGGTTAGGGTTAGGGTTCGGGCTAGGGTTAGGGTTAGGGGACGGGAACGGTTTAGGGTCCAGGTGAGGGCACGACAACGCTTTAGGGGGAGCGTACGTGTGAGGGCGCGGGTTAGTGTCAGCGTACGGGTTAGGATTAGGGGACGGGTGAGGGTCAGGCTTCGGGGAAGGGTTAGGGTTAGGGTTCGGGCTAGGGTTAGGGTTAGGGGACGGGGACGGTTTAGGGTCCAGGTGAGGGTACGACAACGCTTTAGGGGGAGCGTACGTGTGAGGGCGCGGGTTAGTGTTAGCGTACGGGTTAGGATTAGGGGACGGGTGAGGGTCAGGATTCGGGGAAGTGTTAGGGTTAGGGTTCGGGCTAGGGTTAGGGTTAGGGGACGGGGACGGTTTAGGGTCCAGGTGAGGGCACGACAACGCTTTAGGGGGAGCGTACGTGTGACGGCGCGGGTTAGTGTCAGCGTACGGGTTAGGATTAGGGGACGGGTGAGGGTCAGGTTTCGGGGAAGCGTTAGGGTTAGGGTTCGGGCTAGGGTTAGGGTTAGGGGACGGGGACCCGGACGGTTTAGGGTCCAGGTGAGGGTATAACAACGCTTTAGGGTGAGCGTACGTGTGAGGGCGCGGGTTAGTGTCAGCGTACGGGTTAGGATTAGGGGACGGGTGAGGGTCAGGCTTCGGAGAAGGGTTAGGGTTAGGGTTCGGGCTAGGGTTAGCGTTATGGGACGGGGACGGTTTAGGGCCCAGGTGAGGGCACGACAACGCTTTAGGGGGAGCGTACGTGTGAGGGCGCGGGTTAGTGTCAGCGTACGGTTTAGGATTAGGGGACGAGTGAGGGTCAGGCTTCGGGGAAGGGTTAGGGTTAGGGTTCGGGCTAGGGTTAGGGTTAGGGGACGGGGACGGTTTAGGGCCCAGGTGAGGGCACGACAACGCTTTAGGGGCAGCGTACGTGTGAGGGCGCGGGTTAGTGTCAGCGTACGGGTTAGGATTAGGGGACGGGTGAGGGTCAGGCTTCGGGGAAGGGTTAGTGTTAGGGTTCCGGCTAGGGTTAGGGTTAGGGGACAGGGACGGTTTAGGGTCCAGGTGAGGGTACGACAACGCTTTAGGGGGAGCGTACGTGTGAGGGCGCGGGTTAGTGTCAGCGTACAGGTTAGCATTAGGGGACGGGTGAGGGTCAGACTTCGGGGAAGGGTTAGGGTTAGGGTTCGGGCTAGGGTTAGGGTTAGGGGATGGGGACGGTTTAGCGTCCAGGTGAGGGTACGACAACGATTTAGGGAGAGCGTACGTGTGAGGGTGCGGGTTAGTGTCAGCGTACGGGTTAGGATTAGTGGACGGGTGAGGGTCACGCTTCGGGGAAGGGTTAGGGTTAGGGTTCGGGCTAGGTTTAGGGTTAGGGGACGGGGACGGTTTAGGGTCCAAGTGAGGGCACGACAACGCTTTAGGGGGAGCGTACGTGTGAGGGCGCGGGTTAGTGTCAGCGTACGGGTTAGGATTAGGGGACGGGTGAGGGTCAGGCTTCGGGGAAGGGTTAGGGTTAGGGTTCGGGCTAGGGTTAGGGTTAGGGGACAGGGACGGTTTAGGGTCCAGGTGAGGGTACAACAACTCTTTAGAGGGAGTGTACGTGTGAGGCCACGGGTTAGTGTCACCGTACGGGTTAGGATTAGGGGACGGGTGAGGTTCAGGCTTCGGAGAAGGGTTAGGGTTAGGGTTCGGGATAGGGTTAGGGTTAGGGGACGGGGATGGTTTAGGGTCCAGGGGAGGGCACGACAACGCTTTAGGGGGAGCATACGTGTGAGGGCGCGGGTTACTGTCAGCGTACGGGTTAGGATTAGGGGACGGTTGAGAGTCAGGCTTCGGGGAAGGGTTAGGGTTAGGGTTCCGTCTAGGGTTAGGGTTAGGGGACGGCGACGGTTTAGGGTCCAGGTGAGGGTACGACAACGCTTTAGGGGGAGCGTACGTGTGAGGGCGCGGGTTAGTGTCAACGTACGGGTTAGCATTAGGGGATGGGTGAGGGTCACCTTCGGGGAAGGGTTAGGGTTAGGGTTTGGGCTAGGGTTAGGGTTAGGGGATGGGGACGGTTTAGGGTCCAGGTGAGGGTACGACAACGCTTTAGGGGGAGCGTACGTGTGAGCGTGCGGGTTAGTGTCAGCGTACGGGTTAGGATTAGGGGACGGGTGAGGGTCAGGCTTCGGGGAAGGGTTAGGGTTAGGGTTCGGGCTAGGGTTAGGCTTAGGGGACGGGGACGGGTTAGGGTCCAGGTGAGGGCACGACAACGCTTTAGGGGGAGAGTATGTGTGAGGGCGCGGGTTAGTGTCTGCGTACGGTTAGGATTAGGGGACGGGTGAGGGTCAGGCTTCGGGGAAGGGTTAGGGTTAGGGTTCGGGCTAGGTTTAGGGTTAGGGGACGGGAACGGTTTAGGGTCCAGGTGAGGGTACGACTACGCTTTAGGGGGAGCGTACGTGTGAGGGCGCGGGTTAGTGTCAGCGTACGGGTTAGGATTAGGGCATGAGTGAGGGTCAGGCTTCGGGGAAGGGTTAGGATTAGGGTTCGGGCTAGGGTTAGGGTTAGGGGACGGGGACGGTTTAGGGTCCAGGTGAGGGCACGACAACGCTTTAGGGGGAGCGTACGTGTGAGGGCGCGGGTCAGTGTCAGCGTACGGGTTAGGATTAGGGGACGGGTGAGGGTCAGGCTTCGGGGAAAGGTTAGGGATAGGGTTCGGGCTAGGGTTAGGGTTAGGGGACAGGGACGGTTTAGGGTCCAGGTGAGGGCACGACAACGCTTTAGGGGGAGCGTACGTGTGAGGGCGCGGGTTAGTGTCAGCGTACGGGTTAGAATTAGGGGACGGGTGAGTGTCAGGCTTCGGGGAAGGGTTAGGGTTAGGGTTCAGGCTATGGTTAGGGTTAGGGGACGGGGACGGTTTAGGGTCCAGGTGAGGGCACGACAACGCTTTAGGGGCAGCGTACGTGTGAGGGCGCGGGTTTGTGTCAGCGTACGGGTTAGGATTAGGGGACGGGTGAGGGTCAGGCTTCGGGGAAGGGTTAGTGTTAGGGTTCGGGCTAGGGTTAGGGTTAGGGGATGGGGACGGTTTAGGGTCCAGGTGAGGGCACGACAACGCTTTAGGGGGAGCGTACGTGTGAGGGCGCGGATTAGTGTCAGCGTACGGTTTAGGATTAGGGGATGGGTGAGGGTCAGGCTTCGGGGAAGGGTTAGGGTTAGTGTTCGGGCTAGGGTTAGGGTTAGGGGACGGGGACGGGTTAGGGTCCAGGTGAGGGCACGACAACGCTTTAGGGGCAGCGTACGTGTGAGGGCGCGGGTTAGTGTCAGCGTACAGGTTAGGATTAGGGGACGGGTGAGGTTCAGGCTTTGGGGAAGGGTTAGGGTTAGGGTTCGGGCTAGAGTTAGGGTTAGGGGACGGGGACGGTTTAGGGTCCAGTTGAGGGGATGACAACGCTGCAGGGGGAGCGTACGTGTGACGGCGCGGGTTAGTGTCAAAGCACGGGTTAGGATTAGGGGACGGGTGAGGGTCAGGCTTCGTGGAAGGGTTAGGGTTAGGGTTCGGGCTAGGGTTAGGGTTAGGGGACGGGGACGGTTTAGGGTCCAGGTGAGGGCACGGCAACGCTTTAGGGGGAGCGTACGTGTGAGGGCGCGGGATAGTGTCAGCGTTCGGGTTAGGATTAGGGAACGGGTGAGGGTCAGGCTTGGGGGAAGGATTAGGATTAGGGTTCGGGCTAGGGTTAGGATTAGGGGACGGGGACGGTTTAGGGTCCAGGTGAGGGCACGACAACGCTTTAAGGGGAGCGTATGTGTGAGGGCGCGGGTTAGTGTCAGCGTACGGGTTAGGATTAGGGGACGGGTGAGGGTCAGGCTTCGGGGAAGGGTTAGGGTTAGGGTTCGGGCTAGGGTTAGGGTTAGGGGACGGGGACGGTTTAGGGTCCAGGTGAGGGCACGACAACGCTTTAGGGGGAACGTACGTGTGAGGTCGTGGGTTAGTGTCAGCGTACAGGTTAGCATTAGGGGACGGGTGAGGGTCAGGCTTCGGGGAAGGCTTAGGGTTAGGGTTCGGGCTAGGGTTAGGGTTAGGGGACGGGGACGGGGACGGTTTAGGGTCCAGGTGAGGGTACAACAACGCTTTAGGGTGAGCGTACGTGTGAGGGCGCGGGTTAGTGTCAGCGTACGGGTTAGGATTAGGGGACGGGTGAGGGTCAGGCTTCGGAGAAGGGTTAGGGTTAGGGTTCGGGCTAGGATTATGGTTAGGTGACGGGGACGGTTTAGGGCCCAGGTGAGGGCACGACAACGCTTTAGGGGGAGCGTACGTGTGAGGGCGCGGGTTAGTGTCAGCGTACGGGTTAGGATTAGGGGACGGGTGAGGGTCAGGCTTCGGGGAAGTGTTAGGGTTAGGGTTCGGGCTAGGGTTAGGGTTAGGGGACGGGGACGGTTTAGGGTCCAGGTGAGGGCACGACAACGCTTTAGGGGGAGCGTACGTGTGAGGGCGCGGGTTAGTGTCAGCGTACGGGTTAGGATTAGGGGACGGGTGAGGGTCAGGCTTCGGGGAAGGGTTAGGGTTAGGGTTCGGGCTAGGGTTAGGGTTAGGGACGGGGACGGTTTAAGGTTCAGGTGAGGGTACAACAACGCTTTAGGGTGAGCGTTCGTGTGAGGGCGCGGGTTAGTGTCAGCGTACGGGTTAGGATTAGGGGACGGGTGAGGGTCAGGCTTCGGAGAAGGGTTAGGGTTAGGGTTCGGGCTAGGATTATGGTTAGGTGACGGGGACGGTTTAGGGCCCAGGTGAGGGCACGACAACGCTTTAGGGGGAGCGTACGTGTGAGGGCGCGGGTTAGTGTCAGCGTACGGGTTAGGATTAGGGGACGGGTGAAGGTCAGGCTTCGGGGAAGGGTTAGGGTTAGGGTTCCGGCTAGGGTTAGGGTTAGGGGACGGGGACGGTTTACGGTCCAGGTGAGGGTACGACAACGCTTTAGTGGGAGTGTACGTGTGAGGGCGCGGGTTAGTGTCAGCGTACGGGTTAGGATTAGGGGACGGGTGAGGGTCAGGCTTCGGGGAAGGGTTAGGGTTAGGGTTCGGGATAGGGTTAGGGTTAGGGGACGGGGACGGTTTAGGGTCCAGGTGAGGGCACGACAACGCTTTAGGGGGAGCGTACGTGTGAGGGCGCGGGATAGTGTCAGCGTACGGGTTAGGTTTAGGGGACGGGTGAGGGTCAGGCGTCGGGGAAGGATTAGGATTAGGGTTCGGGCTAGGGTTAGGGTTAGGGGACGGGGACGGTTTAGGATCCAGGTGAGGGCACGACAACGCTTTAGGGGGAGCGTACGTGTGAGGGCGCGGGTTAGTGTCAGCGTACGGGTTAGGATTAGGGGACGGGTGAGGGTCAGGCTTCTGGGAAGGGATAGGGTTAGGGTTCGGGCTAGGGTTAGGGTTGGGGACGGGAACGGTTTAGGGTCCAGGTGAGGGCACGACAACGCTTTAGGGGGAGCGTACGTGTGAGGGCGCGGGTTAGTGTCAGCGTACGGGTTAGGATTAGGGGACGGGTGAGGGTCAGGCTTCGGGGAAGTGTTAGGGTTAGGGTTCGGGCTAGGGTTAGGTTAGGGGACGGGGACGGTTTAGGGTCCAGGTGAGGACACGACAACGCTTTAGGGGGAGCGTACGTGTGAGGGCGTGGGTTAGTGTCAGCGTACGGGTTAGGATTAGGGGACGGGTGAGGGTCAGGCTTCGGGGAAGCGTTAGGGTTAGGGTTCGGGCTAGGGTTAGTGTTAGGGGACGGGGACGGGGACGGTTTAGGGTCCAGGTGAGGATACAACAACGCTTTAGGGTGAGCGTACGTGTGAGGGCGCGTGTTAGTGTCAGCGTACGGGTTAGGATTAGGGGACGGGTGAGGGTCAGGCTTCGGAGAAGGGTTAGGTTTAGGGTTCGGGCTAGGGTTAGCGTTAGGGGACGGGGACGGTTTAGGGCCCAGGTGAGGGCACGACAACGCTTTAGGGGGAGCGTACGTGTGAGGGCGCGGGTTAGTGTCAGCGTACGGGTTAGGATTAGGGGACGGGTGAGGGTCAGGCTTCGGGGAAGGGTTAGGGTTAGGGTTCGGGCTAGGGTTAGGGTTAGGGGACGGGGACGGTTTAGGGTCCAGGTGAGGGCACGAGAACGCTTTAGGGGGAGCGTACGTGTGAGGGCGCGGGTTAGTGTCAGCGTACGGGTTAGGATTAGGGGACGGGTGAGGGTCAGGCTTCGGGGAAGGGTTACGGTTAGGGTTTCGGCTAGGGTTAGGGTTAGGGGACGGGGACGGTTTAGGGTCCAGGTGAGGGTACGACAACGCTTTAGGGGGAGCGTACGTGTGAGGGCGCGGGTTAGTGTCAGCGTACGGGTTAGGATTAGGGGACGGGTGAGGGTCAGGCTTCGGGGAAGGGTTAGGGTTAGGGTTTGGGCTAGGGTTAGGGTTAGCGGATGGGGACGGTTTAGGGTCCAGGTGAGGGCACGAGAACGCTTTAGGGGGAGCGTACGTGTGAGGGCGCGGGATAGTGTCAGCGTACGGGTTAGGTTTAGGGGACGGGTGAGGGTCAGGCGTCGGGGAAGGATTAGGATTAGGGTTCGGGCTAGGGTTAGGGTTAGGGGACGGGGACGGTTTAGGGTCCAGGTGAGGGCACGACAACGCTTTAGGGGGAGCGTACGTGTGAGGGCGCGGGTTAGTGTCAGCGTACGGGTTAGGATTAGGGGACGGGTGAGGGTCAGGCTTCTGGGAAGGGTTAGGGTTAGGGTTCGGGCTAGGGTTAGGGTTAGGGGACGGGGACGGTTTAGGGCCCAGGTGAGGGCACGACAACGCTTTAGGGGGAGCGTACGTGTGAGGGCGCGGGTTAGTGTCAGCGTACGGGTTAGGATTAGGGGACGGGTGAGGGTCAGGCTTCGGAGAAGGGTTAGGGTTAGGGTTCGGGCTAGGATTATGGTTAGGTGACGGGGACGGTTTAGGGCCCAGGTGAGGGCACGACAACGCTTTAGGGGGAGCGTACGTGTGAGGGCGCGGGTTAGTGTCAGCGTACGGGTTAGGATTAGGGGACGGGTGAGGGTCAGGCTTCGGGGAAGCGTTAGGGTTAGGGTTCGGGCTAGGGTTAGTGTTAGGGGACGGGGACGGGGACGGTTTAGGGTCCAGGTGAGGATACAACAACGCTTTAGGGTGAGCGTACGTGTGAGGGCGCGTGTTAGTGTCAGCGTACGGGTTAGGATTAGGGGACGGGTGAGGGTCAGGCTTCGGAGAAGGGTTAGGTTTAGGGTTCGGGCTAGGGTTAGCGTTAGGGGACGGGGACGGTTTAGGGCCCAGGTGAGGGCACGACAACGCTTTAGGGGGAGCGTACGTGTGAGGGCGCGGGTTAGTGTCAGCGTACGGGTTAGGATTAGGGGACGGGTGAGGGTCAGGCTTCGGGGAAGGGTTAGGGTTAGGGTTCGGGCTAGGGTTAGGGTTAGGGGACGGGGACGGTTTAGGGTCCAGGTGAGGGCACGAGAACGCTTTAGGGGGAGCGTACGTGTGAGGGCGCGGGTTAGTGTCAGCGTACGGGTTAGGATTAGGGGACGGGTGAGGGTCAGGCTTCGGGGAAGGGTTAGGGTTAGGGTTCGGACTAGGGTTAGGGTTAGCGGATGGGGACGGTTTAGGGTCCAGGTGAGGGCACGAGAACGCTTTAGGGGGAGCGTACGTGTGAGGGCGCGGGATAGTGTCAGCGTACGGGTTAGGTTTAGGGGACGGGTGAGGGTCAGGCGTCGGGGAAGGATTAGGATTAGGGTTCGGGCTAGGGTTAGGGTTAGGGGCCGGGGACGGTTTAGGGTCCAGGTGAGGGCACGACAACGCTTTAGGGGGAGCGTACGTGTGAGGGCGCGGGTTAGTGTCAGCGTACGGGTTAGGATTAGGGGACGGGTGAGGGTCAGGCTTCTGGGAAGGGTTAGGGTTAGGGTTCGGGCTAGGGTTAGGGTTAGGGGACGGGAACGGTTTAGGGTCCAGGTGAGGGCACGACAGCGCTTTAGGGGGAGCGTACGTGTGAGGGCGCGGGTTAGTGTCAGCGTACGGGTTAGGATTAGGGGACGGTGAGGGTGAGGCTTCGGGGAATGATTAGGATTAGGGTTCGGGCTAGGGTTAGGGTTAGGGGACGGGGACGGTTTAGGGCCCAGGTGAGGGCACGACAACGCTTTAGGGGCAGCGTACGTGTGAGGGCGCGGGTTAGTGTCAGCGTACGGGTTAGGATTAGGGGACGGGTGAGGGTCAGGCTTCGGGGAAGGGTTAGTGTTAGGGTTCCGGCTAGGGTTAGGGTTAGGGGACAGGGACGGTTTAGGGTCCAGGTGAGGGTACGACAACGCTTTAGGGGGAGCGTACGTGTGAGGGCGCGGGTTAGTGTCAGCGTACAGGTTAGCATTAGGGGACGGTTGAGGGTCAGACTTCGGGGAAGGGTTAGGGTTAGGGTTCGGGCTAGGGTTAGGGTTAGGGGATGGGGACGGTTTAGCGTCCAGGTGAGGGTACGACAACGATTTAGGGAGAGCGTACGTGTGAGGGTGCGGGTTAGTGTCAGCGTACGGGTTAGGATTAGGGGACGGGTGAGGGTCACGCTTCGGAGAAGGGTTAGGGTTAGGGTTCGGGCTAGGGTTAGGGTTAGGGGACGGGGACGGTTTAGGGTCCAGGTGAGGGCACGACAACGCTTTAGGGGGAGCGTACGTGTGAGGGCGCGGGTTAGTGTCAGCGTACGGGTTAGGATTAGGGGACGGGTGAGGGTCAGGGTTCGGGGAAGGGTTAGGGTTAGGGTTCGGGCTAGGGTTAGGTTTAGGGGACAGGGACGGTTTAGGGTCCAGGTGAGGGTACAACAACGCTTTAGGGGGAGTGTACGTGTGAGGGCACGGGTTAGTGTCACCGTACGGGTTAGGATTAGGGGACGGGTGAGGGTCAGGCTTCGGAGAAGGGTTAGGGTTAGGGTTCGGGATAGGGTTAGGGTTAGGGGACGGGGATGGTTTAGGGTCCAGGTGAGGGCACGACAACGCTTTAGGGGAAGCATACTTGTGAGGGAGCGGGTTACTGTCAGCGTACGCGTTAGGATTAGGGGACGATTGAGGGTCAGGCTTCGGGGAAGGGTTAGGGTTAGGGTTCCGTCTAGGGTTAGGGTTAGGGGACGGCGACGGTTTAGCGTCCAGGTGAGGGTACGACAATGCTTTAGGGGGAGCGTACGTGTGAGGGCGCGGGTTAGTGTCAACGTACGGGTTAGCATTAGGGGACGGGTGAGGGTCAGCCTTCGGGGAAAGGTTAGGGTTAGGGTTTGGGCTAGGGTTAGGGTTACGGGATGGGGACGGTTTAGGGTCCAGGTGAGGGTACGACAACGCTTTAGGGGGAGCGTACGTGTGAGCGTGCGGGTTAGTGTCAGCGTACGGGTTAGGATTAGGGGACGGGTGAGGGTCACGCTTCGGGGAAGGGTTAAGGTTAGGGTTCGGGCTAGGGTTAGGCTTAGGGGACGGGGACGGGTTAGGGTCCAGGTGAGGGCACGACAACGCTTTAGGGGGAGCGTATGTGTGAGGGCGCGGGTTAGTGTCTGTGTACGGTTAGGATTAGGGGACGGGTGAGGGTCAGGCTTCGGGGAAGGGTTAGGGTTAGGGTTCGGGCTAGGGTTAGGGTTAGGGGACGGGAACGGTTTAGGATCCAGGTGAGGGTACGACTACGCTTTAGGGGCAGCGTACGTGTGAGGGCGCGGGTTAGTGTCAGCGTACGGGTTAGGATTAGGGCACGGGTGAGGGTCAGGCTTCGGGGAAGGGTTAGGGTTAGGGTTCGGGCTAGGGTTAGGGTTAGGGGACGGGGACGGTTTAGGGTCCAGGTGAGGGTACGAAAACGCTTTAGGGGGAGCGTACGTGTGAGGGCGCGGTTTAGTGTCAGCATACGGGTTAGGATTAGGGGACGGGTGAGGGTCAGGCTTCGGGGAAGGGTTAGGGTTAGGGTTCGGCCTAGGGTTAGGGTTAGGGGACGGGGACGGTTTAGGGTCCAGGTGAGAGCACGACAACGCTTTAGGGGGAGCGTACGTGTGAGGGCGCGGGTTAGTGTCAGCGTACGGGTTAGGATTAGGGGACGGGTGAGGGTCAGGCTTCGGGGAAGGGTTAGGGATAGGGTTCGGGCTAGGGTTAGGGTTAGGGGATGGGGACGGTTTAGGGTCCAGGTGAGGGCACGACAACGCTTTAGGGGGAGTGTACGTGTGAGGGCGCGGGTTAGTGTCAGCGTACGGGTTAGGATTAGGGGACGGGTGAGGGTCAGGCTTCGGGGAAGGGTTAGGGTTAGGGTTCGGGCTAGGGTTAGGCTTAGGGGATGGGGACGGGTTAGGATCCAGGTGAGGGTCCAGGTGAGGGCACGACAACGCTTTAGGGGGAGCGTACGTGTGAGGGCGCGGGTTAGTGTCAGCGTACGGTTTAGGATTAGGGGATGGGTGAGGGTCAGGCTTCGGGGAAGGGTTAGGGTTAGGGTTCGGGCTAGGGTTAGGGTTAGGGGACTGGGAAGGGTTAGGGTCCAGGTGAGGGCACGACAACGCTTTAGGGGGAGCGTACGTGTGAGGGCGCGGGTTAGTGTCAGCGTACGGTTTAGGATTAGGGGATGGGTGAGGGTCAGGCTTCGGGGAAGGGTTAGGGTTAGGGTTCGGGCTAGGGTTAGGGTTAGGGGACTGGGAAGGGTTAGGGTCCAGGTGAGGGCACGACAACGCTTTAGGGGCAGCGTACGTGTGAGGGCGCGGGTTAGTGTCAGCGTACGGGTTAGGATTAGGGGACGGGTGAGGGTCAGGCTTCTGGGAAGGGTTAGGGTTAGGGTTCGGGCTAGGGTTAGGGTTAGGGGACGGGGACGGTTTAGGGTCCAGGTGAGGGCACGAGAACGCTTTAGGGGGAGCGTACGTGTGAGGGCGCGGGTTAGTGTCAGCGTACGGGTTAGGATTAGGGGACGGGTGAGGGTCAGGCTTCGGGGAAGGGTTAGGGTTAGGGTTCGGGCTAGGGTTAGGGTTAGCGGATGGGGACGGTTTAGGGTCCAGGTGAGGGCACGAGAACGCTTTAGGGGGAGCGTACGTGTGAGGGCGCGGGATAGTGTCAGCGTACGGGTTAGGTTTAGGGGACGGGTGAGGGTCAGGCGTCGGGGAAGGATTAGGATTAGGGTTCGGGCTAGGGTTAGGGTTAGGGGCCGGGGACGGTTTAGGGTCCAGGTGAGGGCACGACAACGCTTTAGGGGGAGCGTACGTGTGAGGGCGCGGGTTAGTGTCAGCGTACGGGTTAGGATTAGGGGACGGGTGAGGGTCAGGCTTCTGGGAAGGGTTAGGGTTAGGGTTCGGGCTAGGGTTAGGGTTAGGGGACGGGAACGGTTTAGGGTCCAGGTGAGGGCACGACAACGCTTTAGGGGGAGCGTACGTGTGAGGGCGCGGGTTAGTGTCAGCGTACGGGTTAGGATTAGGGGACGGTGAGGGTGAGGCTTCGGGGAATGATTAGGATTAGGGTTCGGGCTAGGGTTAGGGTTAGGGGACGGGGATGGTTTAGGGCCCAGGTGAGGGCACGACAACGCTTTAGGGGCAGCGTACGTGTGAGGGCGCGGGTTAGTGTCAGCGTACGGGTTAGGATTAGGGGACGGGTGAGGGTCAGGCTTCGGGGAAGGGTTAGTGTTAGGGTTCCGGCTAGGGTTAGGGTTAGGGGACGGGGACGGTTTAGGGTCCAGGTGAGGGTACGACAACGCTTTAGGGGGAGCGTACGTGTGAGGGCGCGGGTTAGTGTCAGCGTACAGGTTAGCATTAGGGGACGGTTGAGGGTCAGACTTCGGGGAAGGGTTAGGGTTAGGGTTCGGGCTAGGGTTAGGGTTAGGGGATGGGGACGGTTTAGCGTCCAGGTGAGGGTACGACAACGATTTAGGGAGAGCGTACGTGTGAGGGTGCGGGTTAGTGTCAGCGTACGGGTTAGGATTAGGGGACGGGTGAGGATCACGCTTCGGAGAAGGGTTAGGGTTAGGGTTCGGGCTAGGGTTAGGGTTAGGGGACGGGGACGGTTTAGGGTCCAGGTGAGGGCACGACAACGCTTTAGGGGGAGCGTACGTGTGAGGGCGCGGGTTAGTGTCAGCGTACGGGTTAGGATTAGGGGACGGGTGAGGGTCAGGGTTCGGGGAAGGGTTAGGGTTAGGGTTCGGGCTAGGGTTAGGTTTAGGGGACAGGGACGGTTTAGGGTCCAGGTGAGGGTACAACAACGCTTTAGGGGGAGTGTACGTGTGAGGGCACGGGTTAGTGTCACCGTACGGGTTAGGATTAGGGGACGGGTGAGGGTCAGGCTTCGGAGAAGGGTTAGGGTTAGGGTTCGGGATAGGGTTAGGGTTAGGGGACGGGGATGGTTTAGGGTCCAGGTGAGGGCACGACAACGCTTTAGGGGAAGCATACGTGTGAGGGAGCGGGTTACTGTCAGCGTACGCGTTAGGATTAGGGGACGATTGAGGGTCAGGCTTCGGGGAAGGGTTAGGGTTAGGGTTCCGTCTAGGGTTAGGGTTAGGGGACGGCGACGGTTTAGCGTCCAGGTGAGGGTACGACAATGCTTTAGGGGGAGCGTACGTGTGAGGGCGCGGGTTAGTGTCAACGTACGGGTTAGCATTAGGGGACGGGTGAGGGTCAGCCTTCGGGGAAAGGTTAGGGTTAGGGTTTGGGCTAGGGTTAGGGTTACGGGATGGGGACGGTTTAGGGTCCAGGTGAGGGTACGACAACGCTTTAGGGGGAGCGTACGTGTGAGCGTGCGGGTTAGTGTCAGCGTACGGGTTAGGATTAGGGGACGGGTGAGGGTCACGCTTCGGGGAAGGGTTAGGGTTAGGGTTCGGGCTAGGGTTAGGCTTAGGGGATGGGGACGGGTTAGGGTCCAGGTGAGGGCACGACAACGCTTTAGGGGGAGCGTATGTGTGAGGGCGCGGGTTAGTGTCTGTGTACGGTTAGGATTAGGGGACGGGTGAGGGTCAGGCTTCGGGGAAGGGTTAGGGTTAGGGTTCGGGCTAGGGTTAGGGTTAGGGGACGGGAACGGTTTAGGATCCAGGTGAGGGTACGACTACGCTTTAGGGGCAGCGTACGTGTGAGGGCGCGGGTTAGTGTCAGCGTACGGGTTAGGATTAGGGCACGGGTGAGGGTCAGGCTTCGGGGAAGGGTTAGGGTTAGGGTTCGGGCTAGGGTTAGGGTTAGGGGACGGGGACGGTTTAGGGTCCAGGTGAGGGTACGAAAACGCTTTAGGGGGAGCGTACGTGTGAGGGCGCGGTTTAGTGTCAGCATACGGGTTAGGATTAGGGGACGGGTGAGGGTCAGGCTTCGGGGAAGGGTTAGGGTTAGGGTTCGGCCTAGGGTTAGGGTTAGGGGACGGGGACGGTTTAGGGTCCAGGTGAGAGCACGACAACGCTTTAGGGGGAGCGTACGTGTGAGGGCGCGGGTTAGTGTCAGCGTACGGGTTAGGATTAGGGGACGGGTGAGGGTCAGGCTTCGGGGAAGGGTTAGGGATAGGGTTCAGGCTAGGGTTAGGGTTAGGGGATGGGGACGGTTTAGGGTCCAGGTGAGGGCACGACAACGCTTTAGGGGGAGTGTACGTGTGAGGGCGCGGGTTAGTGTCAGCGTACGGGTTAGGATTAGGGGACGGGTGAGGGTCAGGCTTCGGGGAAGGGTTAGGGTTAGGGTTCGGGCTAGGGTTAGGCTTAGGGGATGGGGACGGGTTAGGGTCCAGGTGAGGGCACGACAACGCTTTAGGGGGAGAGTATGTGTGAGGGCGCGGGTTAGTGTCTGCGTACGGTTAGGATTAGGGGACGGGTGAGGGTCAGGCTTCGGGGAAGGGTTAGTGTTAGGGTTCGGGCTAGGGTTAGGGTTAGGGGATGGGGACGGTTTAGGGTCCAGGTGAGGGCACGACAACGCTTTAGGGGGAGCGTACGTGTGAGGGCGCGGGTTAGTGTCAGCGTACGGTTTAGGATTAGGGGATGGGTGAGGGTCAGGCTTCGGGGAAGGGTTAGGGTTAGGGTTCGGGCTAGGGTTAGGGTTAGGGGACTGGGAAGGGTTAGGGTCCAGGTGAGGGCACGACAACGCTTTAGGGGCAGCGTACGTGTGAGGGCGCGGGTTAGTGTCAGCGTACAGGTTAGGATTAGGGGACGGGTGAGGGTCAGGCTTTGGGGAAGGGTTAGGGTTAGGGTTCAGGCTAGAGTTAGGGTTAGGGGACGGGGACGGTTTAGGGTCCAGTTGAGGGGACGACAACGCTGCATGGGGAGCGTACGTGTGAGGGCGCGGGTTAGTGTCAGAGCACAGGTTAGGATTAGGGGACGGGTGAGGGTCAGGCTTCGTGGAAGGGTTAGGGTTAGGGTTCGGGCTAGGTTTAGGGTTAGGGGACGGGGACGGTTTAGGGTCCAGGTGAGGGTACGACAACGCTTTAGGGGGAGCGTACGTGTGAGGGCGCGGGTTAGTGTCAGCGTACGGGTTAGGATTAGGGGACGGGTGAGGGTCAGGCTTCGGGGATGGGTTAGGGTTAGGGTTCGGGCTAGGGTTAGGGTTAGGGGACGGGGACGGTTTAGGGTCCAGGTGAGGGCACGGCAACGCTTTAGGGGGAGCGTACGTGTGAGGGCGCGGGTTAGTGTCAGCGTACGGGTTAGGATTAGGGGACGGGTGAGGGTCAGGCTTCGGGGAAGGGTTAGGGTTAGGGTTCGGGCTAGGGTTAGGGTTAGGGACGGGGACGGTTTAAGGTCCAGGTGAGGGTACAACAACGCTTTAGGGTGAGCGTACGTGTGAGGGCGCGGGTTAGTGTCAGCGTACGGGTTAGGATTAGGGGACGGGTGAGGGTCAGGCTTCGGAGAAGGGTTAGGGTTAGGGTTCGGGCTAGGATTATGGTTAGGTGACGGGGACGGTTTAGGGCCCAGGTGAGGGCACGACAACGCTTTAGGGGGAGCGTACGTGTGAGGGCGCGGGTTAGTGTCAGCGTACGGGTTAGGATTAGGGGACGGGTGAAGGTCAGGCTTCGGGGAAGGGTTAGGGATAGGGTTCCGGCTAGGGTTAGGGTTAGGGGACGGGGACGGTTTAGGGTCCAGGTGAGGGTACGACAACGCTTTAGGGGGAGTGTACGTGTGAGGGCGCGGGTTAGTGTCAGCGTACGGGTTAGGATTAGGGGACGGGTGAGGGTCAGGCTTCGGGGAAGGGTTAGGGTTAGGGTTCGGGATAGGGTTAGGGTTAGGGGACGGGGACGGTTTAGGGTCCAGGTGAGGGCACGACAACGCTTTAGGGGAAGCGTACGTGTGAGGGCGCGGGATAGTGTCAGCGTACGGGTTAGGATTAGGGGACGGGTGAAGGTCAGGCTTCTGGGAAGGGTTAGGGTTAGGGTTCGGGCTAGGGTTAGGGTTAGGGGAAGGGAACGGTTTAGGGTCCAGGTGAGGGCACGACAACGCTTTAGGGGGAGCGTACGTGTGAGGGCGCGGGTTAGTGTCAGCGTACGGGTTAGGATTAGGGGACGGGTGAGGGTCAGGCTTCGGGGAAGTGTTAGGGTTAGGGTTCGGGCTAGGGTTAGGTTAGGGGACGGGGACGGTTTAGGGTCCAGGTGAGGGCACGACAACGCTTTAGGGGGAGCGTACGTGTGAGGGCGCGGGTTAGTGTCAGTGTACGGGTTAGGATTAGGGGACGGGTGAGGGTCAGGCTTCGGGGAAGCGTTAGGGTTAGGGTTCGGGCTAGGGTTAGGGTTAGGGGACGGGGACGGGGACGGTTTAGGGTCCAGGTGAGGGTACAACAACGCTTTAGGGTGAGCGTACGTGTGAGTGCGCGGGTTAGTGTCAGCGTACGGGTTAGGATTAGGGGACGGGTGAGGGTCAGGCTTCGGAGAAGGGTTAGGTTTAGGGTTCGGGCTAGGGTTAGCGTTATGGGACGGGGACGGTTTAGGGCCCAGGTGAGGGCACGACAACGCTTTAGGGGGAGCGTACGTGTGAGGGCGCGGGTTAGTGTCAGCGTACGGGTTAGGATTAGGGGACGGGTGAGGGTCAGGCTTCGGGGAAGGGTTAGGGTTAGGGTTCGGGCTAGGGTTAGGGTTAGGGGACGGGCACGGTTTAGGGTCCAGGTGAGGGCACGAGAACGCTTTAGGGGGAGCGTACGTGTGAGGGCGCGGGTTAGTGTCAGCGTACGGGTTAGGATTAGGGGACGGGTGAGGGTCAGGCTTCGGGGAAGGATTACGGTTAGGGTTCCGGCTAGGGTTAGGGTTAGGGGACGGGGACAGTTTAGGGTCCAGGTGAGGGTACGACAACGCTTTAGGGGGAGCGTACGTGTGAGGGCGCGGGTTAGTGTCAGCGTACGGGTTAGGATTAGGGGACGGGTGAGGGTCAGGCTTCGGGGAAGGGTTAGGGTTAGGGTTCGGGCTAGGGTTAGGGTTAGCGGATGGGGACGGTTTAGGGTCCAGGTGAGGGCACGACAACGCTTTAGGGGGAGCGTACGTGTGAGGGCGCGGGATAGTGTCAGCGTACGGGTTAGGTTTAGGGGACGGGTGAGGGTCAGGCGTCGGGGAAGGATTAGGATTAGGGTTCGGGCTAGGATTAGGGTTAGGGGACGGGGATGGTTTAGGGTCCAGGTGAGGGCACGACAACGCTTTAGGGGGAGCGTACGTGTGAGGGTGCGGGTTAGTGTCAGCGTACGGGTTAGGATTAGGGGACGGGTGAGGGTCAGGCTTCTGGGAAGGGTTAGGGTTAGGGTTCGGGCTAGGGTTAGGGTTAGGGGACGGGAACGGTTTAGGGTCCAGGTGAGGGCACGACAACGCTTTAGGGGGAGCGTACGTGTGAGGGCGCGGGTTAGTGGCAGCGTACGGGTTAGGATTAGGGGACGGGTGAGGGTCAGGCTTCGGAGAAGGGTTAGGGTTAGGGTTCGGGCTAGGGTTAGGGTTAGGGGACGGGGACGGTTTAGGGCCCAGGTGAGGGCACGACAACGCTTTAGGGGCAGCGTACGTGTGAGGGCGCGGGTTAGTGTCAGCGTACGGGTTAGGATTAGGGGACGGGTGAGGGTCAGGCTTCGGGGAAGGGTTAGTGTTAGGGTTCCGATTAGGGTTAGGGTTAGGGGACAGGGACGGATTAGGGTACAGGTGAGGGTACGACAACGCTTTAGGGGGAGCGTACGTGTGAGGGCGCGGGTTAGTGTCAGCGTACAGGTTAGCATTAGGGGACGGGTGAGGGTCAGACTTCGGGAAAGGGTTAGGGTTAGGGTTCGGGCTAGGGTTAGGGTTAGGGGATGGGGACGGTTTAGAGTCCAGGTGAGGGTACGACAACGATTTAGAGAGAGCGTACGTGTGAGGGTGCGGGTTAGTGTCAGCGTACGGGTTAGGATTAGGGGACGGGTGAGGGTCATGCTTCGGGGAAGGGTTAGGGTTAGGGTTCGGGCTAGGGTTAGGGTTAGGGGACGGGGACGGTTTAGGGTCCAGGTGAGGGCACGACAACGCTTTAGGGGGAGCGTACGTGTGAGGGCGCGGGTTAGTGTCAGCGTACGGGTTAGGATTAGGGGACGGGTGAGGGTCAGGCTTCGGGGAAGGGTTAGGGTTAGGGTTCGGGCTAGGGTTAGGGTTAGGGGACAGGGACGGTTTAGGGTCCAGGTGAGGGTACAACAACCCTTTAGGGGGAGTGTACGTGTGAGGGCACGGGTTAGTGTCACCGTACGGGTTAGGATTAGGGGACGGGTGAGGGTCAGGCTTCGGAGAAGGGTTAGGGTTAGGGTTCGGGATAGGGTTAGGGTTAGGGGACGGGGATGGTTTAGGGTCCAGGTGAGGGCACGACAACGCTTTAGGGGAAGCATACGTGTGAGGGAGCGGGTTACTGTCAGCGTACGGGTTAGGATTAGGGGACGATTGAGGGTCAGGCTTCGGGGAAGGGTTAGGGTTAGGGTTCCGTCTAGGGTTAGGGTTAGGGGACGGCGACGGTTTAGGGTCCAGGTGAGGGTACGTTAACGCTGCAGGAGGAGCGTACGTGTGAGGGCGCGGGTTAGTGTCAGCGTACGGGTTAGCATTAGGGGACGGGTGAGGGTCAGGCTTCTGGGAAGGGTTAGGGTTAGGGTTCGGGCTAGGGTTAGGGTTAGGGGACGGGGACGGTTTAGCGTCCAGTTGAGGGCACGACAACTCTTTAGGGGGAGCGTACGTGTGAGGGCGCGGGTTAGTGTCAGTGTACGGGTTAGGATTAGGGGACGGGTGAGGGTCAGGCTTCGGGGAAGGGTTAGGGTTAGGGTTCGGGCTAGGGTTAGGGTTAGGGGACGGGGACGGTTTAGGGTCCAGGTGAGGGCACGACAACGCTTTAGGGGGAGCGTACGTGTGAGGGCGCGGGATAGTGTCAGCGTACGGGTTAGGATTAGGGGACGGGTGAGGGTCAGGCTTCGGGGAAGGATTAGGATTAGTGTTCGGTCTAGGGTTAGGGTTAGGGGACGGGGATGGTTTAGGGTCCAGGTGAGGGCACGACAACGCTTTAGGGGGAGCGTACGTGTGAGGTCGCGGGTTAGTGTCAGCGTACGGATTAGGATTAGGGGACGGGTGAGGGTCAGGCTTCGGGGAAGGGTTAGGGTTAGGGTTCAGGCTAGGGTTAGGGTTAGGGGACGGGGACGGTTTAGGGTCCAGGTGAGGGCACGATAACGCTTTAGGGGGAGCGTACGTGTGAGGGCGCGGGTTAGTGTCAGCGTACGGGTTAGGATTAGGGGACGGGTGAGGGTCAGGCTTCGGGGAAGGGTTAGGGTTAGGGTTCGGGCTAGGGTTAGGGTTAGGGGACGGGGACGGTTTAGGGTCCAGGTGAGGGCACGACAACGCTTTAGGGGGAGCGTACGTGTGAGGGCGCGGATTAGTGTCAGCGTACGGGTTAGGATTAGTGGACGGGTGAAGGTCAGGCTTCGGGGAAGGGTTAGGGTTAGGGTTCCGGCTAGGGATAGGGTTAGGGGACGGGGACGGTTTAGGGTCCAGGTGAGGGCACGACAACGCTTTAAGGGGAGCGTACGTGTGAGGGCGCGGGTTAGTGTCAGCGTACGGGTTAGGATTAGGGGACGGGTGAGGGTCAGGCTTCGGGGAAGGGTTAGGGTTAGGGTTCGGGCTAGGGTTAGGGTTAGGGGACGGGGACGGTTTAGGGTCCAGGTGAGGGCACGACAACGCTTTAGGGGGAGCGTACGTGTGAGGACGCGGATTAGTGTCAGCGTACGGGTTAGGATTAGTGGACGGGTGAGGGTCAGGCTTCGGGGAAGGGTTAGGGTTAGGGTTCCGGCTAGGGATAGGGTTAGGGGACGGGGACGGTTTAGGGTTCAGGTGAGGGCACGACAACGCTTTAAGGGGAGCGTACGTGTGAGGGCGCGGGTTAGTGTCAGCGAACGGATTAGGATTAGGGGACGGGTGAGGGTCAGGCTTCGGGGAAGGGTTAGGGTTAGGGTTCGGGCTAGGGTTAGGGTTAGGGGATGGGGACGGTTTAGGGTCCAGGTGAGGGTACGACAACGCTTTAGGGGGAGCGTACGTGTGAGGTCGCGGGTTAGTGTCAGCGAACGGGTTAGGAATAGGGGACGGGTGAGGGTCAGGCTTCGGGGAAGGGTTAGGGTTAGGGTTCGGGCTAGGATTAGGGTTAGAGGACGGAGACGGTTTAGGGTCCAGGTGAGGGCATGACAACGCTTTAGGGGGAGCGTACGTGTGAGGTCGCGGGTTAGTGTCAGCGTACGGGTTAGGATTAGGGGACGGGTGAGGGTCAAGCTTCGGGGAAGGGTTAGGGTTAGGGTTCGGGCTAGGGTTAGGGTTAGGGGACGGGGACGGTTTAGGGTCCAGGTGAGGGCACGACAACGCTTTAGGGGGAGCGTACGTGTGAGGGCGTGGATTAGTGTCAGCGTACGGGTTAGGATTAGTGGTCGGGTGAGGGTCAGGCTTCGGGGAACGGTTAGGGTTAGGGTTCGGGCTAGGGTTAGGGTTAGGGGACGGGGACGGTTTAGGGTCCAGGTGAGGGCACGACAACGCTTTAAGGGGAGCGTACGTGTGAGGGCGCGGGTTAGTGTCAGCGTACGGATTAGGATTAGGGGACGGGTGAGGGTCAGGCTTCGGGGAAGGGTTAGGGTTAGGGTTCGGGCTAGGGTTAGGGTTAGGGGACGGGGACGGTTTAGAGTCCAGGTGAGGGCACGACAACGCTTCAGGGGGAGCGTACGTGTGAGGGCGCGGGTTAGTGTCAGCGTACGGGTTAGGATTAGGGGACGGGTGAGGGTCAGGCTTCGGGGAAGGTTTAGGGTTAGGATTCGGGCTAGGGTTAGGGTTAGGGGACGGGGACGATTTAGGGTCCAGGTGAGGGTACGACAACGCTTTAGGGGGAGCGTACGTGTGAGGGCGCGGGTTAGTGTCAGCGTACAGGTTAGCATTAGGGGACGGGTGAGTGTCAGGCTTCGGGGAAGGGTTAGGTTTAGGGTTCGGGTTAGGGTTAGGGTTAGGGGATGGGGACGGTTTAGGGTCCAGGTGAGGGTACGACAACGCTTTAGGGGGAGCGTACGTGGGAGGGTGCGGGTTAGTTTCAGCGTACGGTTTAGGATTAGGGGACGGGTGAGGGTCACGCTTCGGGGAAGGGTTAGGGTTAGGGTTCGGGCTAGGGTTAGGGTTAGGGGATGGAGACGGTTTAGGGTCCAGGTGAGGGTACGACAACGCTTTAGGGGGAGCGTACGTGTGAGGTCGCGGGTTAGTGTCAGCGAACGGGTTAGGAATAGGGGACGGGTGAGGGTCAGGCTTCGGGGAAGGGTTAGGGTTAGGGTTCGGGCTCGAATTAGGGTTAGGGGACGGAGACGGCTTAGGGTCCAGGTGAGGGCATGACAACGCTTTAGGGGGAGCGTACGTGTGAGGTCGCGGGTTAGTGGCAGCGTACGGGTTAGGATTAGTGGTCGTGTGAGGGTCAGGCTTCGGGGAAGGGATAGGGTTAGGGTTCGGGCTAGGGTTAGGGTTAGGGTTAGGGGACGGGGACGGTTTAGGGTCCAGGTGAGGGTACGACAACGCTTTAGGGGGAGCGTACGTGTGAGGGCGCGGGTTAGTGTCAACGTACGGGTTAGCATTAGGGGACGGGTGAGGGTCAGCCTTCGGGGAAGGGTTAGGGTTAGGGTTTGGGCTAGGGTTAGGGTTAGGGGATGGGGACGGTTTAGGGTCCAGGTGAGGGTACGACAACGCTTTAGGGGGAGCGTACGTGTGAGCGTGCGGGTTAGTGTCAGCGTACGGGTTAGGATTAGGGGACGGGTGAGGGTCACGCTTCGGGGTAGGGTTAGGGTTAGGGTTCGGGCTAGGGTTAGGGTTAGGGGACGGGGACGGTTTAGGGTCCAGGTGAGGGCACGACAACGCTTTAGGGGGAGCGTACGTGTGAGGGCGCGGGTTAGTGTCAGCGTACAGGTTAGGATTAGCGGACGGGTGAGGGTCAGGCTTCGGGGAAGGGTTAGGGATAGGGTTCGGGCTAGGGTTAGGGTTAGGGACGGGGACGGTTTAGGGTCCAGTTGAGGGCACGACAACGCTTTAGGGGCAGTGTACGTGTGACGGCGCGGGTTAGTGTCAGCGTACGGGTTAGGATTAGGGGACGGGTGAGGGTCAGGCTTCGGGGAAGGGTTAGGGTTAGGGTTCAGGCTAGGGTTAGGGTTAGGGGACGGGGACGGTTTAGGGTCCAGGTGAGGGCACGACAACGCTTTAGGGGGAGAGTACGTGTGAGGGCGCGGGTTAGTGTCAGCGTACGGTTTAGGATTAGGGGACGGGTGAGGGTCAGGCTTCGGGGAAGGGTTAGGGTTAGGGTTCGGGCTAGGGTTAGGCTTAGGGGACGGGGACGGGTTAGGGTCCAGGTGAGGGCACGACAACGCTTTAGGGGCAGCGTACGTGTGAGGTCGCTGGTTAGTGTCAGCGTACGGGTTAGGAATAAGGGACGGGTGAGGGTCAGGCTTCGGGGAAGGGTTAGGGTTAGGGTTCGGGCTAGGATTAGGGTTAGGGGATGGAGACGGTTTAGGTTCCAGGTGAGGGCACGACAACGCTTTAGGGGGAGCGTACGTGTGAGGGCCCGGGTTAGTGTCAGCGTACGGGTTAGGATTAGGGGACGGGTGAGGGTCAGGCTTCGGGGAAGGGTTAGGGTTAGGGTTCGGGCTAGGGTTAGGGTTAGGGGACGGGGACGGTTTAGGGTCCAGGTGAGGGCACGACAACTCTTTAGGGGGAGCGTACGTGTTAGGGCGCGGGTTAGTGTCAGCGTAGGGTTTAGGATTAGGGGATGGGTGAGGGTCAGGCTTCGGGGAAGGGTTAGGGTTAGGGTTCGGGCTAGGGTTAGGGTTAGGGGACGGGGACGGGTTAGGGTCCAGGTGAGGGCACGACAACGCTTTAGGGGCAGCGTACGAGTGAGGGCACGGGTTAGTGTCAGCGTACAGGTTAGGATTAGGGCACGGGTGAGGGTCAGGCTTCGGGGAAGGGTTAGGGTTAGGGTTCGGGCTAGGGTTAGGGTTAGGGGACGGGGACGGTTTAGGGTCCAGGTGAGGGCACGACAACGTTTTAGGGGGAGCGTACGTGTGAGGGCGCGGGTTAGTGTCAGCGTAAGGGTTAGGATTAGGGGACGGGTGAGGGTCAGGCTTCAGGGAAGGGTTAGGGTTAGGGTTCGGTGTAGGGTTAGGGTTAGGGGACGGGGACGGTTTAGGGTCCAGGTGAGGGCACGAGCACGCTTTAAGGGGAGCGTACGTGTGAGGGCGCGGGTTAGTGTCAGCGTACGGGTTAGGATTAGGGGACGGGTGAGGGTCAGTCTTCGGGGAATGGTTAGGGTTAGGGTTCGGGCTAGGGTTAGGGTTAGGGGACGGGGACGGTTTAAGGTCCAGTTGAGGGCACGACAACGCTGCAGTGGGAGCGTACGTGTGAGGGCGCGGGTTAGTGTCAGCGCACGGGTTAGGATTAGGGGACGGGTTAGGGTCAGGCTTCGGAGAAGGGTTAGGGTTAAGGTTCGGGCTAGGGTTAGGGTTAGGGGACCGGGACGGTTTAGAGTCCAGGTGAGGTTACGACAACGCTTTAGGGGGAGCGTACGTGTGAGGGCGCGGGTAAGTATCAGCGTACGGGTTAGGATTAGGGGACGGTTCAGGGTTAGGCTTCGGGGAAGGGTTAGGGTTAGGGTTCGGGCTAGGGTTAGGCTTACGGGACGGGGACGGTTTAGGGTCCAGGTGAGTGTACGACAACGCTTTAGGGGGAGCGTACGTGTGAGGGCACGGGTTACTGTCAGCGTACGGGTTAGGATTAGGGGACGGGTGAGGGTCAGGCTTCGGGGAAGGGTTAGGGTTAGTGTTCGGGCTAGGATTAGGGTTAGGGGACGGGGACGGTTTAGGGTCCAGGTGAGGGTACGACTACGCTTTAGGGGGAGCGTACATGTTAGGACGCGGGTTAGTGTCAGCGTACGGGTTAGGATTAGGGCACGGGTGATGGTCAGGCTTCGGGGAAGGGTTAGGGTTAGGGTTCGGGCTAGGGTTAGAGTTAGGGGACGGGGACGGTTTAGGGCCCAGGTGAGGGTACGACAACGCTTTAGGGGGAGCGTACATGTGAGGGCGCGGGTTAGTGTCAGCGTACGGTTCGGATTAGGGGACGGGTGAGGGTCAGGCTTTGGGGAAGGGTTAGGGTTAGGGTTCGGGCTACGGTTAGGGGACGGGGACGGTTTAGTGTCCAGGTGAGGATACGACAACGGTTTAGGGGGAGCGTACGTGTGAGGGCGCTGGTTAGTGTCAGCGTACGGATTAGGATTAGGGGACGGGTGAGGGTCAGGCTTCGGGAAAGGGTTAGGGTTAGGGTTCGGGCTAGGGTTAGGGTTAGGGGACGGGGACGGTTTAGGGTCCAGGTGAGGGCACGACAACGCTTTAGGGGGAGCGTACGTGTGAGGGCGCAGATTAGTGTCAGCGTACGGGTTAGGATTAGGGGACGGGTGAGGGTCAGGCTTCGGGGAAGGATTAGGATTAGGGTTCGGGCTAGGGTTAGGGTTAGGGGACGGGGACGGTTTAGGGTCCAGGTGAGGGCACGACAACGCTTTAGGGGGAGCGTACGTGTGAGGGCGCGGGTTAGTGTCAGCGTACGGGTTAGGATTAGGGGACGGGTGAGGGTCAGGCTTCGGGGAAGGGTTAGGGTTAGGGTTCCGGCTAGGGTTAGGGTTAGGGGACGGCGACGGTTTAGGGTCCAGGTGAGGGTACGACAACGCTTTAGGGGGAGCGTGCGTGTGAGGGCGCGGGTTAGTGTCAGCGTACGGGTTAGCATTAGGGGACGGGTGAGGGTCAGGCTTCGGGGAAGGGTTAGGGTTAGGGTTCGGGCTAGGGTTAGGGTTAGGGGACGGGGACGGTTTAGCGTCCAGGTGAGGGCACGACAACGCTTTAGGGGGAGCATACGTGTGAGGGCGCGGTATAGTGTCAGCGTACGGGTTAGGATTAGGGGACGGGTGAGGGTCAGGCTTCGGGGAAGGATTAGGATTAGGGTTCGGGCTAGGGTTAGGGTTAGGGGACGGGGACGGTTTAGGGTCCAGGTGAGGGCACGACAACGCTTTAGGGGGAGCGTACGTGTGAGGGCGCGGGTTAGTGTCTGCGTACGGGTGAGGATTAGCGGACGGCTGAGGGTCAGGCTTCCGGGAAGTGTTAGGGTTAGGGTTCGGGCTAGGGTTAGGGTTAGGGGACGGGGACGGTTTAGGGTGCAGGTGAGGGTACGACAACGCTTTAGGGGGAGCGTACGTGTGAGGGCGCGGGTTAGTGTCAGCGTACGGGTTAGGATTAGGGGACGGGTGAGTGTCAGGCTTCGGGGAAGGGTTAGGGTTAGGGTTCGGGCTAGGGTTAGGATTAGGGGACGGGGACGGTTTAGGGTCCAGGTGAGGGTACGACAACGCTTTAGGGGGAGCTTACGTGTGAGGGCGCGGGTTAGTGTCAGCGTACGGGTTAGGATTAGGGGACGGGTGAGGGTCAGGCTTCGGGGAAGGATTAGGATTAGGGTTCGGGCTAGGGTTAGGGTTAGGGGACGGGGACGGTTTAGGGTCCAGGTGAGGGCACGACAACGCTTTAGGGGGAGCGTACGTGTGAGGGCGCGGGTTAGTGTCAGCGTACGGGTTAGCATTAGGGGACGGGTGAGGGTCAGGCTTCGGGGAAGGGTTAGGGTTAGGGTTCGGGCTAGGGTTAGGGTTAGGGGATGGGGACGGTTTAGGGTCCAGGTGAGGGTACGACAACGCTTTAGGGGGAGCGTACGTGTGAGGGTGCGGGTTAGTGTCAGCGTACGGGTTAGGATTAGGGGACGGGTGAGGGTCACGCTTCGGGGAAGGGTTAGGGATAGGGTTCGGGCTAGGGTTAGGGTTAGGGGACGGGGACGGTTTAGGGTCCAGGTGAGGTCACGACAACGCTTTAGGGGGAGCGTATGTGTGAGGGCGCGGGTTAGTGTCAGCGTACGGTTTAGGATTAGGGGACGGGTGAGGGTCACGCTTCGGGGAAGGCTTAGGGTTAGGGTTCGGGCTAGGGTTAGGGTTAGGGGACGGGGACGGTTTAGGGTCCAGGTGAGGGCACGACAACGCTTTAGGGGGAGCGTACGTGTGAGAGCACGGGTTAGTGTCAGCGTACGGGTTAGGATTAGGGGACGGGTGAGGGTCAGGCTTCGGAGAAGGGTTAGGGTTAGGGTTCGGGCTAGGGTTAGGGTTAGGGGACGGGGACGGTTTAGGGTCCAGGTGAGGGTACGACAACGCTTTAGGGGGAGCGTACGTGTGAGAGCACGGGTTAGTGTCAGCGTACGGGTTAGGAATAGGGGACGGGTGAGGGTCAGGCTTCGGAGAAGGGTTAGGGTTAGGGTTCGGGCTAGGGTTAGGGTTAGGGGACGGGGACGGTTTAGGGTCCAGGTGAGGGCACGAGAACGCTTTAGGGGGAGCGTACGTGTGAGGGCGCGGGTTAGTGTCAGCGTACGGTTTAGGATTAGGGGATGGGTGAGGGTCAGGCTTCGGGGAAGGGTTAGGGTTAGGGTTCGGGCTAGGGTTAGGGTTAGGGGACGGGGCGTGTTAGGGTCCAGGTGAGGGCACGACAACGCTTTAGGGGCAGTGTACGTGTGAGGGCGCGGGTTAGTGTCAGCGTACAGGTTAGGATTAGGGGACGGGTGAGGGTCAGGCTTCTGGGAAGGGTTAGGTTTAGGGTTCGGGATAGGGTTAGGGTTAGGGGACGGGGACGGTTTAGCGTCCAGGTGAGGGCACGACAACGCTTTAGGGGGAGCGTACGTGTGAGGGCGTGGGTTAGTGTCAGCGTACGGGTTAGGATTAGGGGACGGGTGAGGGTCAGGCTTCGGGGAAGGGTTAGGGTTAGGGTTCGGGCTAGGGTTAGGGTTAGGGGACGGGGACGGTTTAGCGTCCAGGTGAGGGCACGACAACGCTTTAGGGGGAGCGTACGTGTGAGGGCGCGGTATAGTGTCAGCGTACGGGTTAGGATTAGGGGACGTGTGAGGGTCAGGCTTCGGAGAAGGGTTAGGGTTAGGGTTCGGGCTAGGGTTAGGGTTAGGGGCCGGGGACGGTTTAGGGTCCAGGTGAGGGCACGACAACGCTTTAGGGGGAGCGTACGTGTGAGGGCGCGGGTTAGTGTCAGCGTACGGGTTAGGATTAGGGGACGGTTGAGGGTCAGGCTTCGGGGAAGGGTTAGTGTTAGGGTTCCGGCTAGGGTTAGGGTTAGGGGACGGGGACGGTTTAGGGTCCAGGTGAGGGCACGACAACGCTTTAGGGGGAGCGTACGTGTGAGCGTGCGGGTTAGTGTCAGCGTACGGGTTAGGATTAGGGAACGGGTGAGGGTCACGCTTCGGGGAAGTGTTAGGATTAGGGTTCGGGCTAGGGTTAGGGTTAGAGGACGGGGACGGTTTAGGGTCCAGGTGAGAGCACGACAACGCTTTAGGGGGAGCGTACGTGTGAGGGCGCGGGTGTCAGCGTACGGGTTAGGATTAGGGGACGGGTGAGGGTCAGGCTTCGGGGAAGGGTTAGGGATAGGGTTCGGGCTAGGGTTAGGGTTAGGGGATGGGGACGGTTTAGGGTCCAGGTGAGGGCACGACAACGCTTTAGGGGGAGTGTACGTGTGAGGGCGCGGGTTAGTGTCAGCGTACGGGTTAGGATTAGGGGACGGGTGAGGGTCAGGCTTCGGGGAAGGGTTAGGGTTAGGGTTCGGGCTAGGGTTAGGCTTAGGGAATGGGGACGGGTTAGGGTCCAGGTGAGGGCACGACAACGCTTTAGGGGGAGAGTATGTGTGAGGGCGCGGGTTAGTGTCTGCGTACGGTTAGGATTAGGGGACGGGTGAGGGTCAGGCTTCTGGGAAGGGTTAGGGTTAGGGTTTCGGCTACGGTTAGGGTTAGGGGACGGGGACGGTTTAGGGTCCAGGAGAGGGTACGACAACGCTTTAGGGGGAGCGTACGTGTGAGGTCGTGGGTTAGTGTCAGCGTACAGGTTAGCATTAGGGGACGGGTGAGGGTCAGGCTTCGGGGAAGGGTTAGGGTTAGGGTTCGGGCTAGGGTTAGGGTTAGGGGACGGGGACGGTTTAGGGTCCAGGTGAGGGCACGACAACGCTTTAGGGGGAGCGTACGTGTGAGGGCGCGGGTTAGTGTCAGCGTACGGGTTAGGATTAGGGGACGTGTGAGTGTCAGGCTTCGGGGAAGGGTTAGGGTTAGGGTTCGGGCTAGGGTTAGGGTTAGGGGACGGGGACGGTTTAGGGTTCAGGTGAGGGTACGACAACGCTTTAGGGGGAGCGTACGTGTGAGGGCGCGGGTTAGTGTCAGCGTACGGGTTAGGATTAGGGGACGGGTGAGGGTCAGGCTTCGGGGAAGGGTTAGGGTTAGGGTTCGGGCTAGGGTTAGGGTTAGGGGACGGGGACGGTTTAGGGTCCAGGTGAGGGTACGACAACGCTTTAGGGGGAGCGTACGTGTGAGGGCGCGGGTTAGTGTCAGCGTACGGGTTAGGATTAGGGGACGGGTGAGGGTCAGTCTTTGGGGAAGTGTTAGGGTTAGGGTTCGGGCTAGGGTTAGGGTTAGGGGACGGGGACGGTTTAGGGTCCAGGTGAGGGCACGAGAACGCTTTAGGGGGAGCGTACGTGTGAGGGCGCGGGTTAGTGTCAGCGTACGGGTTAGGATTAGGGGACGTGTGAGTGTCAGGCTTCGGGGAAGGGTTAGGGTTAGGGTTCGGGCTAGGGTTAGGGTTAGGGGACGGGGTCGGTTTAGGGTCCAGGTGAGGGCACGACAACGCTTTAGGGGGAGCGTACGTGTGAGGGCGCGGGTTAGTGTCAGCGTACGGGTTAGGATTAGGGGACGGGTGAGGGTCAGGCTTCGGGGAAGGGTTAGGGTTAGGGTTCGGGCTAGGGTTAGAGTTAGGGGACGGGGACGGTTTAGGGTCCAGGTGAGGGCACGACAACGCTTTAGGGGGAGGGTACGTGTGAGGGCGCGGGTTAGTGTCAGCGTACGGGTTAGGATTAGGGGACGGGTGAGGGTCAGGCTTCGGGGAAGCGTTAGGGTTAGGGTTCGGGCTAGGGTTAGGGTTAGGGGACGGGGACGGTTTAGGGTCCAGGTGAGGGTACAACAACGCTTTAGGGGGAGCGTACGTGTGAGGGCGCGGGTTAGTGTCAGTGTACGGGTTAGGATTAGGGGACGGGTGAGGGTCAGGCTTCGGAGAAGGGTTAGGGTTAGGGTTCGGGCTAGGGTTAGGGTTAGGGGACGGGGACGGTTTAGGGTCCAGGTGAGGGCACGACAACGCTTTAGGGGGAGCGTACGTGTGAGGGCGTGGGTTAGTGTTAGCGTACGGGTTAGCATTAGGGGACGGGTGAGGGTCAGGCTTCTGGGAAGGGTTAGGGTTAGGGTTCCGGCTACGGTTAGGGTTAGGGGACGGGGACGGTTTAGGGTCCAGGAGAGGGTACGACAACGCTTTAGGGGGAGCGTACGTGTGAGGTCGTGGGTTAGTGTCAGCGTACAGGTTAGCATTAGGGGACGGGTGAGGGTCAGGCTTCGGGGAAGGGTTAGGGTTAGGGTTCGGGCTAGGGTTAGGGTTAGGGGACGGGGACGGTTTAGGGTCCAGGTGAGGGCACGACAACGCTTTAGGGGGAGCGTACGTGTGAGGGCGCGGGTTAGTGTCAGCGTACGGGTTAGGATTAGGGGACGGGTGAGGGTCAGTCTTCGGGGAAGTGTTAGGGTTAGGGTTCGGGCTAGGGTTAGGGTTAGGGGACGGGGACGGTTTAGGGTCCAGGTGAGGGCACGACAACGCTTTAGGGGGAGCGTACGTGTGAGGGCGCGGGTTAGTGTCAGCGTACGGGTTAGGATTAGGGGACGGGTGAAGGTCAGGCTTCGGGGAAGGTTTAGGGTTAGGGTTCGGGCTAGGGTTAGGGTTAGGGACGGGGACTGTTTAAGGTCCAGGTGAGGGTACAACAACGCTTTAGGGTGAGTGTACGTGTGAGGGCGCGGGTTAGTGTCAGCGTAAGGGTTAGGATTAGGGGACGGGTGAGGGTCAGGCTTCGGAGAAGGGTTAGGGTTAGGGTTCGGGCTAGGATTATGGTTAGGTGACGGGGACGGTTTAGGGCCCAGGTGAGGGCACGACAACGCTTTAGGGGAGCGTACGTGTGAGGGCGCGGGTTAGTGTCAGCGTACGGGTTAGGATTAGGGGACGGGTGAGGGTCAGGCTTCGGGGAAGGGTTAGGGTTAGGGTTCGGGCTAGGGTTAGGGTTAGGGGACGGGGACGGTTTAGGGTCCAGGTGAGGGTACGACAACGCTTTAGGGGGAGCGTACGTGTGAGGGCGCGGGTTAGTGTCAGCGTACGGGTTAGGATTAGGGGACGGGTGAGGGTCAGGCTTCGGGGAGGGGTAAGGGTTAGGGTTCGGGCTAGGGTTAGGGTTAGGGGACGGGGACGGTTTAGGGTCCAGGTGAGGGTACGACAACGCTTTAGGGGGAGCGTACGTGTGAGAGCGCGGGTTAGTGTCAGCGTACGGGTTAGGATTAGGGGACGGGTGAGGGTCAGGCTTCGGAGAAGGGTTAGGGTTAGGGTTTGGGCTAGGGTTAGGGTTAGGGGACGGGGACGGTTTAGGGTCCAGGTGAGGGCACGAGAACGCTTTAGGGGGAGCGTACGTGTGAGGGCGCGGGTTAGTGTCAGCGTACGGGTTAGGATTAGGGGACGGGTGAGGGTCAGGCTTCGGGGAAGGGTTAGGGTTAGGGTTCCGGCTAGGGTTAGGGTTAGGGGACGGGGACGGTTTAGGGTCCAGGTGAGGGTACGACAACGCTTTAGGGGGAGCGTACGTGTGAGAGCACGGGTTAGTGTCAGCGTACGGGTTAGGATTAGGGGACGGGTGAGGGTCAGGCTTCGGAGAAGGGTTAGGGTTAGGGTTCAGGCTAGGGTTAGGGTTAGGGGACGGGGACGGTTTAGGGTCCAGGTGAGGGCACGAGAACGCTTTAGGGGGAGCGTACGTGTGAGGGCGTGGGTTAGTGTCAGCGTACGGGTTAGGATTAGGGGACGGGTGAGGGTCAGGCTTCGGGGAAGGGTTAGGGTTAGGGTTCCGGCTAGGGTTAGGGTTAGGGGACGGGGACGGTTTAGGGTCCAGGTGAGGGTACGACAACGCTTTAGGGGGAGTGTACGTGTGAGGGCGCGGTTTAGTGTCAGCGTACAGGTTAGGATTAGGGGATGGGTGAGGGTCAGGCTTCGGGGAAGGGTTAGGGTTAGGGTTCGGGATAGGGTTAGGGTTAGGGGACGGGGACGGTTTAGGGTCCAGGTGAGGGCACGACAACGCTTTAGGGGGAGCGTACGTGTGAGGGCGCGGGATAGTGTCAGTGTACGGGTTAGGTTTAGGGGACGGGTGAGGGTCAGGCGTCGGGGAAGGATTAGGATTAGGGTTCGGGCTAGGGTTAGGGTTAGGGGACGGGGACGGTTTAGGGTCCAGGTGAGGGTACGAAAACGCTTTAAGGGGAGCGTACGTGTGAGGGCGCGGGTTAGTGTCAGCATACGGGTTAGGATTAGGGGACGGGTGAGGGTCAGGGTTCGGGGAAGGTTTAGGGTTAGGGTTCGGGCTAGGGTTAGGGTTAGGGGACGGGGATGGTTTAGGGTCCAGGTGAGCGCACCACAACGCTTTAGGGGGAGCATACGTGTGAGGGCGCAGATTAGTGTCAGCGTACGTGTTAGGATTAGGGGACGGGTGAGGGTCAGGCTTCGGGGAAGAGTTAGGGTTAGGGTTCGGGCTAGGGTTAGGGTTAGGGGACGGGGACGGTTTAGGGTCCAGGTGAGGGCACGACAACGCTTTAGGGGGAGCGTACGTGTGAGCGTGCGGGTTAGTGTCAGCGTACGGTTAGGATTAGGGAACGGGTGAGGGTCACGCTTCGGGGAAGGGTTAGGATTAGGGTTCGGGCTAGGGTTAGGGTTAGGGGACGGGGACGGTTTAGGGTCCAGGTGAGGGCACGACAACGCTTTAGGGGGAGCGTACGTGTGAGGGCGCGGGTTAGTGTCAGCGTACGGGTTAGGATTAGGGGACGGGTGAGGGTCAGGCTTCGGGGAAGGGTTAGGGATAGGGTTCGGGCTAGGGTTAGGGTTAGGGGACGGGGACGGTTTAGGGTCCAGGTGAGGGCACGACAACGCTTTAGGGGGAGCGTACGTGTGAGGGCGCGGGTTAGTGTCAGCGTACGGGTTAGGATTATGGGACGGGTGAGTGTCAGGCTTCGGGGAAGGGTTAGGGTTAGGGTTCGGGCTAGGGTTAGGGTTAGGGGACGGGGACGGTTTAGGGTCCAGGTGAGGGCACGACAACGCTTTAGGGGGAGCGTACGTGTGAGCGTGCGGGTTAGTGTCAGCGTACGGGTTAGGATTAGGGAACGGGTGAGGGTCACGCTTCGGGGAAGTGTTAGGATTAGGGTTCGGGCTAGGGTTAGGGTTAGGGGACGGGGACGGTTTAGGGTCCAGGTGAGAGCACGACAACGCTTTAGGGGGAGCGTACGTGTGAGGGCGCGGGTTAGTGTCAGCGTACGGGTTAGGATTAGGGGACGGGTGAGGGTCAGGCTTCGGGGAAGGGTTAGGGATAGGGTTCGGGCTAGGGTTAGGGTTAGGGGATGGGGACGGTTTAGGGTCCAGGTGAGGGCACGACAACGCTTTAGGGGGAGTGTACGTGTGAGGGCGCGGGTTAGTGTCAGCGTACGGGTTAGGATTAGGGGACGGGTGAGGGTCAGGCTTCGGGGAAGGGTTAGGGTTAGGGTTCGGGCTAGGGTTAGGCTTAGGGAATGGGGACGGGTTAGGGTCCAGGTGAGGGCACGACAACGCTTTAGGGGGAGAGTATGTGTGAGGGCGCGGGTTAGTGTCTGCGTACGGTTAGGATTAGGGGACGGGTGAGGGTCAGGCTTCGGGGAAGGGTTAGTGTTAGGGTTCGGGCTAGGGTTAGGGTTAGGGGATGGGGACGGTTTAGGGTCCAGGTGAGGGCACGACAACGCTTTAGGGGGAGCGTACGTGTGAGGGCGCGGGTTAGTGTCAGCGTACGGTTTAGGATTAGGGGATGGGTGAGGGTCAGGCTTCGGGGAAGGGTTAGGGTTAGGGTTCGGGCTAGGGTTAGGGTTAGGGGACGGGAACGGTTTAGGGTGCAGGTGAGGGCACGACAACGCTTTAGGAGGAGCGTACGTGTGAGGGCGCGGGTTAGTGTCAGCGTACGGGTTAGGATTAGGGGACGTGTGAGTGTCAGGCTTCGGGGAAGGGTTAGGGTTAGGGTTCGGGCTAGGGTTAGGGTTAGGGGACGGGGTCGGTTTAGGGTCCAGGTGAGGGCACGACAACGCTTTAGGGGGAGCGTACGTGTGAGGGCGCGGGTTAGTGTCAGCGTACGGGTTAGGATTAGGGGACGGGTGAGGGTCAGGCTTCGAGGAAGGGTTAGGGTTAGGGTTCGGGCTAGGGTTAGAGTTAGGGGACGGGGACGGTTTAGGGTCCAGGTGAGGGCACGACAACGCTTTAGGGGGAGGGTACGTGTGAGGGCGCGGGTTAGTGTCAGCGTACGGGTTAGGATTAGGGGACGGGTGAGGGTCAGGCTTCGGGGAAGTGTTAGGGTTAGGGTTCCGGCTACGGTTAGGGTTAGGGGACGGGGACGGTTTAGGGTCCAGGAGAGGGTACGACAACGCTTTAGGGGGAGCGTACGTGTGAGGTCGTGGGTTAGTGTCAGCGTACAGGTTAGCATTAGGGGACGGGTGAGGGTCAGGCTTTGGGGAAGCGTTAGGGTTAGGGTTCGGGCTAGGGTTAGGGTTAGGGGACGGGGACGGTTTAGGGTCCAGGTGAGGGCACGACAACGCTTTAGGGGGAGCGTACGTGTGAGGGCGCGGGTTAGTGTCAGCGTACGGGTTAGGATTAGGGGACGGGTGAGGGTCAGTCTTCGGGGAAGTGTTAGGGTTAGGGTTCGGGCTAGGGTTAGGTAGGGTTAGGGGACGGGGACGGTTTAGGGTCCAGGTGAGGGCACGACAACGCTTTAGGGGGAGCGTACGTGTGAGGGCGCGGGTTAGTGTCAGCGTACGGGTTAGGATTAGGGGACGGGTGAAGGTCAGGCTTCGGGGAAGGTTTAGGGTTAGGGTTCGGGCTAGGGTTAGGGTTAGGGACGGGGACTGTTTAAGGTCCAGGTGAGGGTACAACAACGCTTTAGGGTGAGTGTACGTGTGAGGGCGCGGGTTAGTGTCAGCGTAAGGGTTAGGATTAGGGGACGGGTGAGGGTCAGGCTTCGGAGAAGGGTTAGGGTTAGGGTTCGGGCTAGGATTATGGTTAGGTGACGGGGACGGTTTAGGGCCCAGGTGAGGGCACGACAACGCTTTAGGGGAGCGTACGTGTGAGGGCGCGGGTTAGTGTCAGCGTACGGGTTAGGATTAGGGGACGGGTGAGGGTCAGGCTTCGGGGAAGGGTTAGGGTTAGGGTTCGGGCTAGGGTTAGGGTTAGGGGACGGGGACGGTTTAGGGTCCAGGTGAGGGCACGACAACGCTTTAGGGGGAGCGTACGTGTGAGGGCGCGGGTTAGTGTCAGCGTACGGGTTAGGATTAGGGGACGGTTGAGGGTCAGGCTTCGGGGAAGGGTTAGTGTTAGGGTTCCGGCTAGGGTTAGGGTTAGGGGACGGGGACGGTTTAGGGTCCAGGTGAGGGCACGACAACGCTTTAGGGGGAGCGTACGTGTGAGCGTGCGGGTTAGTGTCAGCGTACGGGTTAGGATTAGGGAACGGGTGAGGGTCACGCTTCGGGGAAGTGTTAGGATTAGGGTTCGGGCTAGGGTTAGGGTTAGAGGACGGGGACGGTTTAGGGTCCAGGTGAGAGCACGACAACGCTTTAGGGGGAGCGTACGTGTGAGGGCGCGGGTGTCAGCGTACGGGTTAGGATTAGGGGACGGGTGAGGGTCAGGCTTCGGGGAAGGGTTAGGGATAGGGTTCGGGCTAGGGTTAGGGTTAGGGGATGGGGACGGTTTAGGGTCCAGGTGAGGGCACGACAACGCTTTAGGGGGAGTGTACGTGTGAGGGCGCGGGTTAGTGTCAGCGTACGGGTTAGGATTAGGGGACGGGTGAGGGTCAGGCTTCGGGGAAGGGTTAGGGTTAGGGTTCGGGCTAGGGTTAGGCTTAGGGAATGGGGACGGGTTAGGGTCCAGGTGAGGGCACGACAACGCTTTAGGGGGAGAGTATGTGTGAGGGCGCGGGTTAGTGTCTGCGTACGGTTAGGATTAGGGGACGGGTGAGGGTCAGGCTTCTGGGAAGGGTTAGGGTTAGGGTTTCGGCTACGGTTAGGGTTAGGGGACGGGGACGGTTTAGGGTCCAGGAGAGGGTACGACAACGCTTTAGGGGGAGCGTACGTGTGAGGTCGTGGGTTAGTGTCAGCGTACAGGTTAGCATTAGGGGACGGGTGAGGGTCAGGCTTCGGGGAAGGGTTAGGGTTAGGGTTCGGGCTAGGGTTAGGGTTAGGGGACGGGGACGGTTTAGGGTCCAGGTGAGGGCACGACAACGCTTTAGGGGGAGCGTACGTGTGAGGGCGCGGGTTAGTGTCAGCGTACGGGTTAGGATTAGGGGACGTGTGAGTGTCAGGCTTCGGGGAAGGGTTAGGGTTAGGGTTCGGGCTAGGGTTAGGGTTAGGGGACGGGGACGGTTTAGGGTTCAGGTGAGGGTACGACAACGCTTTAGGGGGAGCGTACGTGTGAGGGCGCGGGTTAGTGTCAGCGTACGGGTTAGGATTAGGGGACGGGTGAGGGTCAGGCTTCGGGGAAGGGTTAGGGTTAGGGTTCGGGCTAGGGTTAGGGTTAGGGGACGGGGACGGTTTAGGGTCCAGGTGAGGGTACGACAACGCTTTAGGGGGAGCGTACGTGTGAGGGCGCGGGTTAGTGTCAGCGTACGGGTTAGGATTAGGGGACGGGTGAGGGTCAGTCTTTGGGGAAGTGTTAGGGTTAGGGTTCGGGCTAGGGTTAGGGTTAGGGGACGGGGACGGTTTAGGGTCCAGGTGAGGGCACGACAACGCTTTAGGGGGAGCGTACGTGTGAGGGCGCGGGTTAGTGTCAGCGTACGGGTTAGGATTAGGGGACGGGTGAAGGTCAGGCTTCGGGGAAGGGTTAGGGTTAGGGTTCGGGCTAGGGTTAGGGTTAGGGACGGGGACTGTTTAAGGTCCAGGTGAGGGTACAACAACGCTTTAGGGTGAGTGTACGTGTGAGGGCGCGGGTTAGTGTCAGCGTACGGGTTAGGATTAGGGGACGGGTGAGGGTCAGGCTTCGGAGAAGGGTTAGGGTTAGGGTTCGGGCTAGGATTATGGTTAGGTGACGGGGACGGTTTAGGGCCCAGGTGAGGGCACGACAACGCTTTAGGGGAGCGTACGTGTGAGGGCGCGGGTTAGTGTCAGCGTACGGGTTAGGATTAGGGGACGGGTGAGGGTCAGGCTTCGGGGAGGGGTAAGGGTTAGGGTTCGGGCTAGGGTTAGGGTTAGGGGACGGGGACGGTTTAGGGTCCAGGTGAGGGTACGACAACGCTTTAGGGGGAGCGTACGTGTGAGAGCGCGGGTTAGTGTCAGCGTACGGGTTAGGATTAGGGGACGGGTGAGGGTCAGGCTTCGGAGAAGGGTTAGGGTTAGGGTTTGGGCTAGGGTTAGGGTTAGGGGACGGGGACGGTTTAGGGTCCAGGTGAGGGCACGAGAACGCTTTAGGGGGAGCGTACGTGTGAGGGCGCGGGTTAGTGTCAGCGTACGGGTTAGGATTAGGGGACGTGTGAGTGTCAGGCTTCGGGGAAGGGTTAGGGTTAGGGTTCGGGCTAGGGTTAGGGTTAGGGGACGGGGTCGGTTTAGGGTCCAGGTGAGGGCACGACAACGCTTTAGGGGGAGCGTACGTGTGAGGGCGCGGGTTAGTGTCAGCGTACGGGTTAGGATTAGGGGACGGGTGAGGGTCAGGCTTCGGGGAAGGGTTAGGGTTAGGGTTCGGGCTAGGGTTAGAGTTAGGGGACGGGGACGGTTTAGGGTCCAGGTGAGGGCACGACAACGCTTTAGGGGGAGGGTACGTGTGAGGGCGCGGGTTAGTGTCAGCGTACGGGTTAGGATTAGGGGACGGGTGAGGGTCAGGCTTCGGGGAAGCGTTAGGGTTAGGGTTCGGGCTAGGGTTAGGGTTAGGGGACGGGGACGGTTTAGGGTCCAGGTGAGGGTACAACAACGCTTTAGGGGGAGCGTACGTGTGAGGGCGCGGGTTAGTGTCAGTGTACGGGTTAGGATTAGGGGACGGGTGAGGGTCAGGCTTCGGAGAAGGGTTAGGGTTAGGGTTCGGGCTAGGGTTAGGGTTAGGGGACGGGGACGGTTTAGGGTCCAGGTGAGGGCACGACAACGCTTTAGGGGGAGCGTACGTGTGAGGGCGTGGGTTAGTGTTAGCGTACGGGTTAGCATTAGGGGACGGGTGAGGGTCAGGCTTCTGGGAAGGGTTAGGGTTAGGGTTCCGGCTACGGTTAGGGTTAGGGGACGGGGACGGTTTAGGGTCCAGGAGAGGGTACGACAACGCTTTAGGGGGAGCGTACGTGTGAGGTCGTGGGTTAGTGTCAGCGTACAGGTTAGCATTAGGGGACGGGTGAGGGTCAGGCTTCGGGGAAGGGTTAGGGTTAGGGTTCGGGCTAGGGTTAGGGTTAGGGGACGGGGACGGTTTAGGGTCCAGGTGAGGGCACGACAACGCTTTAGGGGGAGCGTACGTGTGAGGGCGCGGGTTAGTGTCAGCGTACGGGTTAGGATTAGGGGACGGGTGAGGGTCAGTCTTCGGGGAAGTGTTAGGGTTAGGGTTCGGGCTAGGGTTAGGGTTAGGGGACGGGGACGGTTTAGGGTCCAGGTGAGGGCACGACAACGCTTTAGGGGGAGCGTACGTGTGAGGGCGCGGGTTAGTGTCAGCGTACGGGTTAGGATTAGGGGACGGGTGAAGGTCAGGCTTCGGGGAAGGTTTAGGGTTAGGGTTCGGGCTAGGGTTAGGGTTAGGGACGGGGACTGTTTAAGGTCCAGGTGAGGGTACAACAACGCTTTAGGGTGAGTGTACGTGTGAGGGCGCAGGTTAGTGTCAGCGTAAGGGTTAGGATTAGGGGACGGGTGAGGGTCAGGCTTCGGAGAAGGGTTAGGGTTAGGGTTCGGGCTAGGATTATGGTTAGGTGACGGGGACGGTTTAGGGCCCAGGTGAGGGCACGACAACGCTTTAGGGGAGCGTACGTGTGAGGGCGCGGGTTAGTGTCAGCGTACGGGTTAGGATTAGGGGACGGGTGAGGGTCAGGCTTCGGGGAAGGGTTAGGGTTAGGGTTCGGGCTAGGGTTAGGGTTAGGGGACGGGGACGGTTTAGGGTCCAGGTGAGGGTACGACAACGCTTTAGGGGGAGCGTACGTGTGAGGGCGCGGGTTAGTGTCAGCGTACGGGTTAGGATTAGGGGACGGGTGAGGGTCAGGCTTCGGGGAGGGGTAAGGGTTAGGGTTCGGGCTAGGGTTAGGGTTAGGGGACGGGGACGGTTTAGGGTCCAGGTGAGGGTACGACAACGCTTTAGGGGGAGCGTACGTGTGAGAGCGCGGGTTAGTGTCAGCGTACGGGTTAGGATTAGGGGACGGGTGAGGGTCAGGCTTCGGAGAAGGGTTAGGGTTAGGGTTTGGGCTAGGGTTAGGGTTAGGGGACGGGGACGGTTTAGGGTCCAGGTGAGGGCACGAGAACGCTTTAGGGGGAGCGTACGTGTGAGGGCGCGGGTTAGTGTCAGCGTACGGGTTAGGATTAGGGGACGGGTGAGGGTCAGGCTTCGGGGAAGGGTTAGGGTTAGGGTTCCGGCTAGGGTTAGGGTTAGGGGACGGGGACGGTTTAGGGTCCAGGTGAGGGTACGACAACGCTTTAGGGGGAGCGTACGTGTGAGAGCACGGGTTAGTGTCAGCGTACGGGTTAGGATTAGGGGACGGGTGAGGGTCAGGCTTCGGAGAAGGGTTAGGGTTAGGGTTCAGGCTAGGGTTAGGGTTAGGGGACGGGGACGGTTTAGGGTCCAGGTGAGGGCACGAGAACGCTTTAGGGGGAGCGTACGTGTGAGGGCGTGGGTTAGTGTCAGCGTACGGGTTAGGATTAGGGGACGGGTGAGGGTCAGGCTTCGGGGAAGGGTTAGGGTTAGGGTTCCGGCTAGGGTTAGGGTTAGGGGACGGGGACGGTTTAGGGTCCAGGTGAGGGTACGACAACGCTTTAGGGGGAGTGTACGTGTGAGGGCGCGGTTTAGTGTCAGCGTACAGGTTAGGATTAGGGGATGGGTGAGGGTCAGGCTTCGGGGAAGGGTTAGGGTTAGGGTTCGGGATAGGGTTAGGGTTAGGGGACGGGGACGGTTTAGGGTCCAGGTGAGGGCACGACAACGCTTTAGGGGGAGCGTACGTGTGAGGGCGCGGGATAGTGTCAGTGTACGGGTTAGGTTTAGGGGACGGGTGAGGGTCAGGCGTCGGGGAAGGATTAGGATTAGGGTTCGGGCTAGGGTTAGGGTTAGGGGACGGGGACGGTTTAGGGTCCAGGTGAGGGTACGAAAACGCTTTAAGGGGAGCGTACGTGTGAGGGCGCGGGTTAGTGTCAGCATACGGGTTAGGATTAGGGGACGGGTGAGGGTCAGGGTTCGGGGAAGGTTTAGGGTTAGGGTTCGGGCTAGGGTTAGGGTTAGGGGACGGGGATGGTTTAGGGTCCAGGTGAGCGCACCACAACGCTTTAGGGGGAGCATACGTGTGAGGGCGCAGATTAGTGTCAGCGTACGTGTTAGGATTAGGGGACGGGTGAGGGTCAGGCTTCGGGGAAGAGTTAGGGTTAGGGTTCGGGCTAGGGTTAGGGTTAGGGGACGGGGACGGTTTAGGGTCCAGGTGAGGGCACGACAACGCTTTAGGGGGAGCGTACGTGTGAGCGTGCGGGTTAGTGTCAGCGTACGGTTAGGATTAGGGAACGGGTGAGGGTCACGCTTCGGGGAAGGGTTAGGATTAGGGTTCGGGCTAGGGTTAGGGTTAGGGGACGGGGACGGTTTAGGGTCCAGGTGAGGGCACGACAACGCTTTAGGGGGAGCGTACGTGTGAGGGCGCGGGTTAGTGTCAGCGTACGGGTTAGGATTAGGGGACGGGTGAGGGTCAGGCTTCGGGGAAGGGTTAGGGATAGGGTTCGGGCTAGGGTTAGGGTTAGGGGACGGGGACGGTTTAGGGTCCAGGTGAGGGCACGACAACGCTTTAGGGGGAGCGTACGTGTGAGGGCGCGGGTTAGTGTCAGCGTACGGGTTAGGATTATGGGACGGGTGAGTGTCAGGCTTCGGGGAAGGGTTAGGGTTAGGGTTCGGGCTAGGGTTAGGGTTAGGGGACGGGGACGGTTTAGGGTCCAGGTGAGGGCACGACAACGCTTTAGGGGGAGCGTACGTGTGAGCGTGCGGGTTAGTGTCAGCGTACGGGTTAGGATTAGGGAACGGGTGAGGGTCACGCTTCGGGGAAGTGTTAGGATTAGGGTTCGGGCTAGGGTTAGGGTTAGGGGACGGGGACGGTTTAGGGTCCAGGTGAGAGCACGACAACGCTTTAGGGGGAGCGTACGTGTGAGGGCGCGGGTTAGTGTCAGCGTACGGGTTAGGATTAGGGGACGGGTGAGGGTCAGGCTTCGGGGAAGGGTTAGGGATAGGGTTCGGGCTAGGGTTAGGGTTAGGGGATGGGGACGGTTTAGGGTCCAGGTGAGGGCACGACAACGCTTTAGGGGGAGTGTACGTGTGAGGGCGCGGGTTAGTGTCAGCGTACGGGTTAGGATTAGGGGACGGGTGAGGGTCAGGCTTCGGGGAAGGGTTAGGGTTAGGGTTCGGGCTAGGGTTAGGCTTAGGGAATGGGGACGGGTTAGGGTCCAGGTGAGGGCACGACAACGCTTTAGGGGGAGAGTATGTGTGAGGGCGCGGGTTAGTGTCTGCGTACGGTTAGGATTAGGGGACGGGTGAGGGTCAGGCTTCGGGGAAGGGTTAGTGTTAGGGTTCGGGCTAGGGTTAGGGTTAGGGGATGGGGACGGTTTAGGGTCCAGGTGAGGGCACGACAACGCTTTAGGGGGAGCGTACGTGTGAGGGCGCGGGTTAGTGTCAGCGTACGGTTTAGGATTAGGGGATGGGTGAGGGTCAGGCTTCGGGGAAGGGTTAGGGTTAGGGTTCGGGCTAGGGTTAGGGTTAGGGGACGGGAACGGTTTAGGGTGCAGGTGAGGGCACGACAACGCTTTAGGAGGAGCGTACGTGTGAGGGCGCGGGTTAGTGTCAGCGTACGGGTTAGGATTAGGGGACGTGTGAGTGTCAGGCTTCGGGGAAGGGTTAGGGTTAGGGTTCGGGCTAGGGTTAGGGTTAGGGGACGGGGTCGGTTTAGGGTCCAGGTGAGGGCACGACAACGCTTTAGGGGGAGCGTACGTGTGAGGGCGCGGGTTAGTGTCAGCGTACGGGTTAGGATTAGGGGATGGGTGAGGGTCAGGCTTCGAGGAAGGGTTAGGGTTAGGGTTCGGGCTAGGGTTAGAGTTAGGGGACGGGGACGGTTTAGGGTCCAGGTGAGGGCACGACAACGCTTTAGGGGGAGGGTACGTGTGAGGGCGCGGGTTAGTGTCAGCGTACGGGTTAGGATTAGGGGACGGGTGAGGGTCAGGCTTCGGGGAAGTGTTAGGGTTAGGGTTCCGGCTACGGTTAGGGTTAGGGGACGGGGACGGTTTAGGGTCCAGGAGAGGGTACGACAACGCTTTAGGGGGAGCGTACGTGTGAGGTCGTGGGTTAGTGTCAGCGTACAGGTTAGCATTAGGGGACGGGTGAGGGTCAGGCTTCGGGGAAGCGTTAGGGTTAGGGTTCGGGCTAGGGTTAGGGTTAGGGGACAGGGACGGTTTAGGGTCCAGGTGAGGGCACGACAACGCTTTAGGGGGAGCGTACGTGTGAGGGCGCGGGTTAGTGTCAGCGTACGGGTTAGGATTAGGGGACGGGTGAGGGTCAGTCTTCGGGGAAGTGTTAGGGTTAGGGTTCGGGCTAGGGTTAGGTAGGGTTAGGGGACGGGGACGGTTTAGGGTCCAGGTGAGGGCACGACAACGCTTTAGGGGGAGCGTACGTGTGAGGGCGCGGGTTAGTGTCAGCGTACGGGTTAGGATTAGGGGACGGGTGAAGGTCAGGCTTCGGGGAAGGTTTAGGGTTAGGGTTCGGGCTAGGGTTAGGGTTAGGGACGGGGACTGTTTAAGGTCCAGGTGAGGGTACAACAACGCTTTAGGGTGAGTGTACGTGTGAGGGCGCGGGTTAGTGTCAGCGTAAGGGTTAGGATTAGGGGACGGGTGAGGGTCAGGCTTCGGAGAAGGGTTAGGGTTAGGGTTCGGGCTAGGATTATGGTTAGGTGACGGGGACGGTTTAGGGCCCAGGTGAGGGCACGACAACGCTTTAGGGGAGCGTACGTGTGAGGGCGCGGGTTAGTGTCAGCGTACGGGTTAGGATTAGGGGACGGGTGAGGGTCAGGCTTCGGGGAAGGGTTAGGGTTAGGGTTCGGGCTAGGGTTAGGGTTAGGGGACGGGGACGGTTTAGGGTCCAGGTGAGGGTACGACAACGCTTTAGGGGGAGCGTACGTGTGAGGGCGCGGGTTAGTGTCAGCGTACGGGTTAGGATTAGGGGACGGGTGAGGGTCAGGCTTCGGGGAGGGGTAAGGGTTAGGGTTCGGGCTAGGGTTAGGGTTAGGGGACGGGGACGGTTTAGGGTCCAGGTGAGGGTACGACAACGCTTTAGGGGGAGCGTACGTGTGAGGGCGCGGGTTAGTGTCAGCGTACGGGTTAGGATTAGGGGACGGGTGAGGGTCAGGCTTCGGAGAAGGGTTAGGGTTAGGGTTTGGGCTAGGGTTAGGGTTAGGGGACGGGGACGGTTTAGGGTCCAGGTGAGGGCACGAGAACGCTTTAGGGGGAGCGTACGTGTGAGGGCGCGGGTTAGTGTCAGCGTACGGGTTAGGATTAGGGGACGGGTGAGGGTCAGGCTTCGGGGAAGGGTTAGGGTTAGGGTTCCGGCTAGGGTTAGGGTTAGGGGACGGGGACGGTTTAGGGTCCAGGTGAGGGTACGACAACGCTTTAGGGGGAGCGTACGTGTGAGAGCACGGGTTAGTGTCAGCGTACGGGTTAGGATTAGGGGACGGGTGAGGGTCAGGCTTCGGAGAAGGGTTAGGGTTAGGGTTCAGGCTAGGGTTAGGGTTAGGGGACGGGCACGGTTTAGGGTCCAGGTGAGGGCACGAGAACGCTTTAGGGGGAGCGTACGTGTGAGGGCGTGGGTTAGTGTCAGCGTACGGGTTAGGATTAGGGGACGGGTGAGGGTCAGGCTTCGGGGAAGGGTTAGGGTTAGGGTTCCGGCTAGTGTTAGGGTTAGGTGAAGGGGACGGTTTAGGGTCCAGGTGAGGGTACGACAACGCTTTAGGGGGAGCGTACGTGTGAGGGCGCGGGTTAGTGTCAGCGTACGGGTTAGGATTAGGGGACGGGTGAGGGTCAGGCTTCGGGGAAGGGTTAGGGTTAGGGTTCCGGCTAGGGTTAGGGTTAGGGGACGGGGACGGTTTAGGGTCCAGGTGAGGGTACGACAACGCTTTAGGGGGAGCGTACGTGTGAGAGCACGGGTTAGTGTCAGCGTACGGGTTGGATTAGGGGACGGGTGAGGGTCAGGCTTCGGAGAAGGGTTAGGGTTAGGGTTCGGGCTAGGGTTAGGGTTAGGGGACGGGGACGGTTTAGGGTCCAGGTGAGGGCACGAGAACGCTTTAGGGGGAGCGTACGTGTGAGGGCGCGGGTTAGTGTCAGCGTACGGGTTAGGATTACGGTACGGGTGAGGGTCAGGCTTCGGGGAAGGGTTAGGGTTAGGGTTCCGGCTAGGGTTAGGGTTAGGGGACGGGGACGGTTTAGGGTCCAGGTGAGGGTACGACAACGCTTTAGGGGGAGTGTACGTGTGAGGGCGCGGTTTAGTGTCAGCGTACGGGTTAGGATTAGGGGATGGGTGAGGGTCAGGCTTCGGGGAAGGGTTAGGGTTAGGGTTCGGGATAGGGTTAGGGTTAGGGGACGGGGACGGTTTAGGGTCCAGGTGAGGGCACGACAACGCTTTAGGGGGAGCGTACGTGTGAGGGCGCGGGATAGTGTCAGCGTACGGGTTAGGTTTAGGGGACGGGTGAGGGTCAGGCGTCGGGGAAGGATTAGGATTAGGGTTCGGGCTAGGGTTAGGGTTAGGGGACGGGGACGGTTTAGGGTCCAGGTGAGGGCACGACAACGCTTTAGGGGGAGCGTACGTGTGAGGGCGCGGGTTAGTGTCAGCGTACGGGTTAGGATTAGGGGACGGGTGAGGGTCAGGCTTCTGGGAAGGGTTAGGGTTAGGGTTCGGGCTAGGGTTAGGGTTAGGGGACGGGAACGGTTTAGGGTCCAGGTGAGGGCACGACAACGCTTTAGGGGGAGCGTACGTGTGAGGGCGCGGGTTAGTGTCAGCGTACGGGTTAGGATTAGGGGACGGGTGAGGGTCAGGCTTCGGGGAAGGGTTAGGGTTAGGGTTCGGGCTAGGGTTAGGGTTAGGGGACGGGGACGGTTTAGGGTCCAGGTGAGGGTACGACAACGCTTTAGGGGGAGCGTACGTGTGAGGGCGCGGGTTAGTGTTAGCGTACGGGTTAGGATTAGGGGACGGGTGAGGGTCAGGCTTCGGGGAAGTGTTAGGGTTAGGGTTCGGGCTAGGGTTAGGGTTAGGGGACGGGGACGGTTTAGGGTCCAGGTGAGGGCACGACAACGCTTTAGGGGGAGCGTACGTGTGAGGGCGCGGGTTAGTGTCAGCGTACGGGTTAGGATTAGGGGACGGGTGAGGGTCAGGTTTCGGGGAAGCGTTAGGGTTAGGGTTCGGGCTAGGGTTAGGGTTAGGGGACGGGGACGGGGACGGTTTAGGGTCCAGGTGAGGGTATAACAACGCTTTAGGGTGAGCGTACGTGTGAGGGCGCGGGTTAGTGTCAGCGTACGGGTTAGGATCAGGGGACGGGTGAGGGTCAGGCTTCGGAGAAGGGTTAGGTTTAGGGTTCGGGCTAGGGTTAGCGTTATGGGACGGGGACGGTTTAGGGCCCAGGTGAGGGCACGACAACGCTTTAGGGGGAGCGTACGTGTGAGGGCGCGGGTTAGTGTCAGCGTACGGTTTAGGATTAGGGGACGGGTGAGGGTCAGGCTTCGGGGAAGGGTTAGGGTTAGGGTTCGGGCTAGGGTTAGGGTTAGGGGACGGGGACGGTTTAGGGCCCAGGTGAGGGCACGACAACGCTTTAGGGGCAGCGTACGTGTGAGGGCGCGGGTTAGTGTCAGCGTACGGGTTAGGATTAGGGGACGGGTGAGGGTCAGGCTTCGGGGAAGGGTTAGTGTTAGGGTTCCGGCTAGGGTTAGGGTTAGGGGACAGGGACGGTTTAGGGTCCAGGTGAGGGTACGACAACGCTTTAGGGGGAGCGTACGTGTGAGGGCGCGGGTTAGTGTCAGCGTACAGGTTAGCATTAGGGGACGGGTGAGGGTCAGACTTCGGGGAAGGGTTAGGGTTAGGGTTCGGGCTAGGGTTAGGGTTAGGTGATGGGGACGGTTTAGCGTCCAGGTGAGGGTACGACAACGATTTAGGGAGAGCGTACGTGTGAGGGTGCGGGTTAGTGTCAGCGTACGGGTTAGGATTAGTGGACGGGTGAGGGTCACGCTTCGGGGAAGGGTTAGGGTTAGGGTTCGGGCTAGGCTTAGGGTTAGGGGACGGGGACGGTTTAGGGTCCAAGTGAGGGCACGACAACGCTTTAGGGGGAGCGTACGTGTGAGGGCGCGGGTTAGTGTCAGCGTACGGGTTAGGATTAGGGGACGGGTGAGGGTCAGGCTTCGGGGAAGGGTTAGGGTTAGGGTTCCGGCTAGGGTTAGTGTTAGAGGACAGGGACGGTTTAGGGTCCAGGTGAGGGTACAACAACTCTTTAGAGAGAGTGTACGTGTGAGGCCACGGGTTAGTGTCACCGTACGGGTTAGGATTAGGGGACGGGTGAGGTTCAGGCTTCGGAGAAGGGTTAGGGTTAGGGTTCGGGATAGGGTTAGGGTTAGGGGACGGGGATGGTTTAGGGTCCAGGTGAGGGCACGACAACGCTTTAGGGGGAGCATACGTGTGAGGGCGCGGGTTACTGTCAGCGTACGGGTTAGGATTAGGGGACGGTTGAGGGTCAGGCTTCGGGGAAGGGTTAGGGTTAGGGTTCCGTCTAGGGTTAGGGTTAGGGGACGGCGACGGTTTAGGGTCCAGGTGAGGGTACGACAACGCTTTAGGGGGAGCGTACGTGTGAGGGCGCGGGTTAGTGTCAACGTACGGGTTAGCATTAGGGGATGGGTGAGGGTCAGCCTTCGGGGAAGAGTTAGGGTTAGGGTTTGGGCTAGGGTTAGGGTTAGGGGATGGGGACGGTTTAGGGTCCAGGTGAGGGTACGACAACGCTTTAGGGGGAGCGTACGTGTGAGCGTGCGGGTTAGTGTCAGCGTACGGGTTAGGATTAGGGGACGGTTGAGGGTCAGGCTTCGGGGAAGGGTTAGGGTTAGGGTTCGGGCTAGGGTTAGGCTTAGGGGACGGGGACGGTTTAGGGTCCAGGTGAGGGCACGACAACGCTTTAGGGGGAGCGTACGTGTGAGGGCGCGGGTTAGTGTCAGCGTACGGGTTAGGATTAGGGGACGGGTGAGGGTCAGGCTTCGGGGAAGGGTTAGGGATAGGGTTCGGGCTAGGGTTAGGGTTAGGGGACGGGGACGGTTTAGGGTCCAGGTGAGGGCACGACAACGCTTTAGGGGGAGCGTACGTGTGAGGGCGCGGGTTAGTGTCAGCGTACGGGTTAGGATTATGGGACGGGTGAGTGTCAGGCTTCGGGGAAGGGTTAGGGTTAGGGTTCGGGCTAGGGTTAGGGTTAGGGGACGGGGACGGTTTAGGGTCCAGGTGAGGGCACGACAACGCTTTAGGGGCAGCGTACGTGTGAGGGCGCGGGTTTGTGTCAGCGTACGGGTTAGGATTAGGGGACGGGTGAGGGTCAGGCTTCGGGGAAGGGTTAGTGTTAGGGTTCGGGCTAGGGTTAGGGTTAGGGGATGGGGACGGTTTAGGGTCCAGGTGAGGGCACGACAACGCTTTAGGGGGAGCGTACGTGTGAGGGCGCGGGTTAGTGTCCGCGTACGGTTTAGGATTAGGGGATGGGTGAGGGTCAGGCTTCGGGGAAGGGTTAGGGTTAGTGTTCGGGCTAGGGTTAGGGTTAGGGGACGGGGACGGGTTAGGGTCCAGGTGAGGGCACGACAACGCTTTAGGGGCAGCGTACGTGTGAGGGCGCGGTTAGTGTCAGCGTACAGGTTAGGATTAGGGGACGGTTGAGGTTCAGGCTTTGGGGAAGGGTTAGGGTTAGGGTTCGGGCTAGAGTTAGGGTTAGGGGACGGGGACGGTTTAGGGTCCAGTTGAGGGGACGACAACGCTGCAGGGGGAGCGTACGTGTGAGGGCGCGGGTTAGTGTCAGCGTACGGGTTAGGATTAGGGGACGGGTGAGGGTCAGGCTTCGGGGATGGGTTAGGGTTAGGGTTCGGGCTAGGGTTAGGGTTAGGGGACGGGGACGGTTTAGGGTCCAGGTGAGGGCACGGCAACGCTTTAGGGGGAGCGTACGTGTGAGGGCGCGGGATAGTGTCAGCGTTCGGGTTACGATTAGGGAACGGGTGAGGGTCAGGCTTGGGGGAAGGATTAGGATTAGGGTTCGGGCTAGGGTTAGGATTAGGGGACGGGGACAGTTTAGGGTCCAGGTGAGAGCACGACAACGCTTTAAGGGGAGCGTACGTGTGAGGGCGCGGGTTAGTGTCAGCGTACGGGTTAGGATTAGGGGACGGGTGAGGGTCAGGATTCGGGGAAGGGTTAGGGTTAGGGTTCGGGCTAGGGTTAGGGTTAGGGGACGGGGACGGTTTAGGGTCCAGGTGAGGGTACGACAAGGCTTTAGGGGGAGGGTACGTGTGAGGGCGCGGGTTAGTGTCAGCGTACGGGTTAGGATTAGGGGACGGGTGAGGGTCAGGCTTCGGGGAAGCGTTAGGGTTAGGGTTCGGGCTAGGGTTAGGGTTAGGGGACGGGGACGTTTTAGGGTCCAGGTGAGGGTACAACAACGCTTTAGGGGGAGCGTACGTGTGAGGGCGCGGGTTAGTGTCGGTGTACGGGTTAGGATTAGGGGACGGGTGAGGGTCAGGCTTCCGAGAAGGGTTAGGGTTAGGGTTCGGGCTAGGGTTAGGGTTAGGGGACGGGGACGGTTTAGGGTCCAGGTGAGGGCACGACAACGCTTTAGGGGGAGCGTACATGTGAGGGCGTGGGTTAGTGTCAGCGTATGGGTTAGCATTAGGGGACGGGTGAGGGTCAGGCTTCTGGGAAGGGTTAGGGTTAGGGTTCCGGCTACGGTTAGGGTTAGGGGACGGGGACGGTTTAGGGTCCAGGAGAGGGTACGACAACGCTTTAGGGGGAGCGTACGTGTGAGGTCGTGGGTTAGTGTCAGCGTACAGGTTAGCATTAGGGGACGGGTGAGGGTCAGGCTTCGGGGAAGGGTTAGGGTTAGGGTTCGGGCTAGGGTTAGGGTTAGGGGACGGGGACGGTTTAGGGTCCAGGTGAGGGCACGACAACGCTTTAGGGCGAGCGTACGTGTGAGGGCGCGGGTTAGTGTCAGCGTACGGGTTAGGATTAGGGGACGTGTGAGGGTCAGGCTTCGGGGAAGGGTTAGGGTTAGGGTTCGGGCTAGGGTTAGGGTTAGGGGACGGGGACGGTTTAGGGTTCAGGTGAGGGTACGACAACGCTTTAGGGGGAGCGTACGTGTGAGGGCACGGGTTAGTGTCAGCGTACGGGTTAGGATTAGGGGACGGGTGAGGGTCAGGCTTCGGGGAAGGGTTAGGGTTAGGGTTCGGGCTAGGGTTAGGGTTAGGGGACGGGGACGGTTTAGGGTCCAGGTGAGGGTACGACAACGCTTTAGGGGGAGCGTACGTGTGAGGGCACGGGTTAGTGTCAGCGTACGGGTTAGGATTAGGGGACGGGTGAGGGTCAGGCTTAAGGGAAGTGTTAGGGTTAGGGTTCGGGCTAGGGTTAGGGTTAGGGGACGGGGATGGTTTAGGGTCCAGGTGAGGGCACGACAACGCTTTAGGGGGAGCGTACGTGTGAGGGCGCGGTTTAGTGTCAGCGTACGGGTTAGGATTAGGGGACGGGTGAGGGTCAGGCTTAGGGGAAGTGTTAGGGTTAGGGTTCGGGCTAGGGTTAGGGTTAGGGACGGGGACGGTTTAAGGTCCAGGTGAGGGTACAACAACGCTTTAGGGTGAGCGTACGTGTGAGGGCGCGGGTTAGTGTCAGCGTACGGGTTAGGATTAGGGGACGGGTGAGGGTCAGGCTTCGGAGAAGGGTTAGGGTTAGGGTTCGGGCTAGGATTATGGTTAGGTGACGGGGACGGTTTAGGGCCCAGGTGAGGGCACGACAACGCTTTAGGGGGAGCGTACGTGTGAGGGCGCGGGTTAGTGTCAGCGTACGGGTTAGGATTAGGGGCCGGGTGAGGGTCAGGCTTCGGGGAAGGGTTAGGGTTAGGGTTCGGGCTAGGGTTAGGGTTAGGGGACGGGGACGGTTTAGGGTTCAGGTGAGGGTTCGACAACGCTTTAGGGGGAGCGTACGTGTGAGGGAGCGGGTTAGTATCAGCGTACGGGTTAGGATTAGGGGACGGGTGAGGGTCAGGCTTCGGGGAAGGGTTAGGGTTAGGGTTCGGGCTAGGGTTAGCGTTAGGGGACGGGGACGGTTTAGGGTCCAGGTGAGGGTACGACAACACTTTAGGGGGAGCGTACGTGTGAGGGCGCGGGTTAGTGTCAGCGTACGGGTTAGGATTAGGGGACGGGTGAGGGTCAGGCTTCGGGGAAGTGTTAGGGTTAGGGTTCGGGCTAGGGTTAGGGTTAGGGGACGGGGACGGTTTAGGGTCCAGGTGAGGGCACGACAACGCTTTAGGGGGAGCGTACGTGTGAGGGCGCGGGTTAGTGTCAGCGTACGGGTTAGGATTAGGGGACGGGTGAGGGTCAGGCTTCGGGGAAGGGTTAGGGTTAGGGTTCGGGCTAGGGTTAGAGTTAGGGACGGGGACGGTTTAAGGTCCAGGTGAGGGTACAACAACGCTTTAGGGTGAGCGTTCGTGTGAGGGCGCGGGTTAGTGTCAGCGTACGGGTTAGGATTAGGGGACGGGTGAGGGTCAGGCTTCGGAGAAGGGTTAGGGTTAGGGTTCGGGCTAGGATTATGGTTAGGTGACGGGGACGGTTTAGGGCCCAGGTGAGGGCACGACAACGCTTTAGGGGGAGCGTACGTGTGAGGGCGCGGGTTAGTGTCAGCGTACGGGTTAGGATTAGGGGACGGGTGAGGGTCAGGCTTCGGGGAAGGGTTAGGGTTAGGGTTCTGGCTAGGGTTAGGTTTAGGGGACGGGGACGGTTTAGGGTCCAGGTGAGGGTACGACAACGCTTTAGGGGGAGCGTACGTGTGAGAGCACGGGTTAGTGTCAGCGTACGGGTTAGGATTAGGGGACGGGTGAGGGTCAGGCTTCGGAGAAGGGTTAGGGTTAGGGTTCGGGCTAGGGTTAGGGTTAGGGGACGGGGACGGTTTAGGGTCCAGGTGAGGGCACGAGAACGCTTTAGGGGGAGCGTACGTGTGAGGGCGCGGGTTAGTGTCAGCGTACGGGTTAGGATTACCGGACGGGTGAGGGTCAGGCTTCGGGGAAGGGTTAGGGTTAGGGTTCCGGCTAGGGTTAGGGTTAGGGGACGGGGACGGTTTAGGGTCCAGGTGAGGGTACGACAACGCTTTAGGGGGAGCGTACGTGTGAGGGCGCGGGTTAGTGTTAGCGTACGGGTTAGGATTAGGGGACGGGTGAGGGTCAGGCTTCGGGGAAGTGTTAGGGTTAGGGTTCGGGCTAGGGTTAGGGTTAGGGGACGGGGACGGTTTAGGGTCCAGGTGAGGGCACGACAACGCTTTAGGGGGAGCGTACGTGTGAGGGCGCGGGTTAGTGTCAGCGTACGGGTTAGGATTAGGGGACGGGTGAGGGTCAGGTTTCGGGGAAGCGTTAGGGTTAGGGTTCGGGCTAGGGTTAGGGTTAGGGGACGGGGACGGGGACGGTTTAGGGTCCAGGTGAGGGTATAACAACGCTTTAGGGTGAGCGTACGTGTGAGGGCGCGGGTTAGTGTCAGCGTACGGGTTAGGATTAGGGGACGGGTGAGGGTCAGGCTTCGGAGAAGGGTTAGGGTTAGGGTTCGGGCTAGGGTTAGCGTTATGGGACGGGGACGGTTTAGGGCCCAGGTGAGGGCACGACAACGCTTTAGGGGGAGCGTACGTGTGAGGGCGCGGGTTAGTGTCAGCGTACGGTTTAGGATTAGGGGACGAGTGAGGGTCAGGCTTCGGGGAAGGGTTAGGGTTAGGGTTCGGGCTAGGGTTAGGGTTAGGGGACGGGGACGGTTTAGGGCCCAGGTGAGGGCACGACAACGCTTTAGGGGCAGCGTACGTGTGAGGGCGCGGGTTAGTGTCAGCGTACAGGTTAGCATTAGGGGACGGGTGAGGGTCAGACTTCGGGGAAGGGTTAGGGTTAGGGTTCGGGCTAGGGTTAGGGTTAGGGGATGGGGACGGTTTAGCGTCCAGGTGAGGGTACGACAACGATTTAGGGAGAGCGTACGTGTGAGGGTGCGGGTTAGTGTCAGCGTACGGGTTAGGATTAGTGGACGGGTGAGGGTCACGCTTCGGGGAAGGGTTAGGGTTAGGGTTCGGGCTAGGTTTAGGGTTAGGGGACGGGGACGGTTTAGGGTCCAAGTGAGGGCACGACAACGCTTTAGGGGGAGCGTACGTGTGAGGGCGCGGGTTAGTGTCAGCGTACGGGTTAGGATTAGGGGACGGGTGAGGGTCAGGCTTCGGGGAAGGGTTAGGGTTAGGGTTCGGGCTAGGGTTAGGGTTAGGGGACAGGGACGGTTTAGGGTCCAGGTGAGGGTACAACAACTCTTTAGAGGGAGTGTACGTGTGAGGCCACGGGTTAGTGTCACCGTACGGGTTAGGATTAGGGGACGGGTGAGGTTCAGGCTTCGGAGAAGGGTTAGGGTTACGGTTCGGGATAGGGTTAGGGTTAGGGGACGGGGATGGTTTAGGGTCCAGGTGAGGGCACGACAACGCTTTAGGGGGAGCATACGTGTGAGGGCGCGGGTTACTGTCAGCGTACGGGTTAGGATTAGGGGACGGTTGAGAGTCAGGCTTCGGGGAAGGGTTAGGGTTAGGGTTCCGTCTAGGGTTACGGTTAGGGGACGGCGACGGTTTAGGGTCCAGGTGAGGGTACGACAACGCTTTAGGGGGAGCGTACGTGTGAGGGCGCGGGTTAGTGTCAACGTACGGGTTAGCATTAGGGGATGGGTGAGGGTCAGCCTTCGGGGAAGGGTTAGGGTTAGGGTTTGGGCTAGGGTTAGGGTTAGGGGATGGGGACGGTTTAGGGTCCAGGTGAGGGTACGACAACGCTTTAGGGGGAGCGTACGTGTGAGCGTGCGGGTTAGTGTCAGCGTACGGGTTAGGATTAGGGGACGGGTGAGGGTCAGGCTTCGGGGAAGGGTTAGGGTTAGGGTTCGGGCTAGGGTTAGGCTTAGGGGACGGGGACGGGTTAGGGTCCAGGTGAGGGCACGACAACGCTTTAGGGGGAGAGTATGTGTGAGGGCGCGGGTTAGTGTCTGCGTACGGTTAGGATTAGGGGACGGGTGAGGGTCAGGCTTCGGGGAAGGGTTAGGGTTAGGGTTCGGGCTAGGTTTAGGGTTAGGGGACGGGAACGGTTTAGGGTCCAGGTGAGGGTACGACTACGCTTTAGGGGGAGCGTACGTGTGAGGGCGCGGGTTAGTGTCAGCGTACGGGTTAGGATTAGGGCAGGAGTGAGGGTCAGGCTTCGGGGAAGGGTTAGGGTTAGGGTTCGGGCTAGGGTTAGGGTTAGGGGACGGGGACGGTTTAGGGTCCAGGTGAGGGTACGAAAACGCTTTAGGGGGAGCGTACGTGTGAGGGCGCGGGTTAGTGTCAGCATACGGGTTAGGATTAGGGGACGGGTGAGGGTCAGGGTTCGGGGAAGGTTTAGGGTTAGGGTTCGGGCTAGGGTTCGGGTTAGGGGACGGGGACGGTTTAGGGTCCAGGTGAGCGCACGACAACGCTTTAGGGGGAGCATACGTGTGAGGGCTCAGATTAGTGTCAGCGTACGTGTTAGGATTAGGGGACGGGTGAGGGTCAGGCTTCGGGGAAGAGTTAGGGTTAGGGTTCGGGCTAGGGTTAGGGTTAGGGGACGGGGACGGTTTAGGGTCCAGGTGAGGGCACGACAACGCTTTAGGGGGAGCGTACGTGTGAGCGTGCGGGTTAGTGTCAGCGTACGGTTAGGATTAGGGAACGGGTGAGGGTCACGCTTCGGGGAAGGGTTAGGATTAGGGTTCGGGCTAGGGTTAGGGTTAGGGGACGGGGACGGTTTAGGGTCCAGGTGAGGGCACGACAACGCTTTAGGGGGAGCGTACGTGTGAGGGCGCGGGTTAGTGTCAGCGTACGGGTTAGGATTAGGGGACGGGTGAGGGTCAGGCTTCGGGGAAGGTTTAGGGATAGGGTTCGGGCTAGGGTTAGGGTTAGGGGACGGGGACCGTTTAGGGTCCAGGTGAGGGCACGACAACGCTTTAGGGGGAGCGTACGTGTGAGGGCGCGGGTTAGTGTCAGCGTACGGGTTAGAATTAGGGGACGGGTGAGTGTCAGGCTTCGGGGAAGGGTTAGGGTTAGGGTTCGGGCTAGGGTTAGGGTTAGGGGACGGGGACGGGTTAGGGTCCAGGTGAGGGCACGACAACGCTTTAGGGGCAGCGTACGTGTGAGGGCGCGGGTTTGTGTCAGCGTACGGGTTAGGATTAGGGGACGGGTGAGGGTCAGGCTTCGGGGAAGGGTTAGTGTTAGGGTTCGGGCTAGGGTTAGGGTTAGGGGATGGGGACGGTTTAGGGTCCAGGTGAGGGCACGACAACGCTTTAGGGGGAGCGTACGTGTGAGGGCGCGGGTTAGTGTCCGCGTACGGTTTAGGATTAGGGGATGGGTGAGGGTCAGGCTTCGGGGAAGGGTTAGGGTTAGTGTTCGGGCTAGGGTTAGGGTTAGGGGACGGGGACGGGTTAGGGTCCCAGGTGAGGGCACGACAACGCTTTAGGGGCAGCGTACGTGTGAGGGCGCGGTTAGTGTCAGCGTACAGGTTAGGATTAGGGGACGGTTGAGGTTCAGGCTTTGGGGAAGGGTTAGGGTTAGGGTTCGGGCTTAGAGTTAGGGTTAGGGGACGGGGACGGTTTAGGGTCCAGTTGAGGGGACGACAACGCTGCAGGGGGAGCGTACGTGTGAGGGCGCGGGTTAGTGTCAGCGTACGGGTTAGGATTAGGGGACGGGTGAGGGTCAGGCTTCGGGGATGGGTTAGGGTTAGGGTTCGGGCTAGGGTTAGGGTTAGGGGACGGGGACGGTTTAGGGTCCAGGTGAGGGCACGGCAACGCTTTAGGGGGAGCGTACGTGTGAGGGCGCGGGATAGTGTCAGCGTTCGGGTTACGATTAGGGAACGGGTGAGGGTCAGGCTTGGGGGAAGGATTAGGATTAGGGTTCGGGCTAGGGTTAGGATTAGGGGACGGGGACAGTTTAGGGTCCAGGTGAGAGCACGACAACGCTTTAAGGGGAGCGTACGTGTGAGGGCGCGGGTTAGTGTCAGCGTACGGGTTAGGATTAGGGGACGGGTGAGGGTCAGGATTCGGGGAAGGGTTAGGGTTAGGGTTCGGGCTAGGGTTAGGGTTAGGGGACGGGGACGGTTTAGGGTCCAGGTGAGGGTACGACAAGGCTTTAGGGGGAGGGTACGTGTGAGGGCGCGGGTTAGTGTCAGCGTACGGGTTAGGATTAGGGGACGGGTGAGGGTCAGGCTTCGGGGAAGCGTTAGGGTTAGGGTTCGGGCTAGGGTTAGGGTTAGGGGACGGGGACGTTTTAGGGTCCAGGTGAGGGTACAACAACGCTTTAGGGGGAGCGTACGTGTGAGGGCGCGGGTTAGTGTCGGTGTACGGGTTAGGATTAGGGGACGGGTGAGGGTCAGGCTTCCGAGAAGGGTTAGGGTTAGGGTTCGGGCTAGGGTTAGGGTTAGGGGACGGGGACGGTTTAGGGTCCAGGTGAGGGCACGACAACGCTTTAGGGGGAGCGTACATGTGAGGGCGTGGGTTAGTGTCAGCGTATGGGTTAGCATTAGGGGACGGGTGAGGGTCAGGCTTCTGGGAAGGGTTAGGGTTAGGGTTCCGGCTACGGTTAGGGTTAGGGGACGGGGACGGTTTAGGGTCCAGGAGAGGGTACGACAACGCTTTAGGGGGAGCGTACGTGTGAGGTCGTGGGTTAGTGTCAGCGTACAGGTTAGCATTAGGGGACGGGTGAGGGTCAGGCTTCGGGGAAGGGTTAGGGTTAGGGTTCGGGCTAGGGTTAGGGTTAGGGGACGGGGACGGTTTAGGGTCCAGGTGAGGGCACGACAACGCTTTAGGGCGAGCGTACGTGTGAGGGCGCGGGTTAGTGTCAGCGTACGGGTTAGGATTAGGGGACGTGTGAGGGTCAGGCTTCGGGGAAGGGTTAGGGTTAGGGTTCGGGCTAGGGTTAGGGTTAGGGGACGGGGACGGTTTAGGGTTCAGGTGAGGGTACGACAACGCTTTAGGGGGAGCGTACGTGTGAGGGCACGGGTTAGTGTCAGCGTACGGGTTAGGATTAGGGGACGGGTGAGGGTCAGGCTTCGGGGAAGGGTTAGGGTTAGGGTTCGGGCTAGGGTTAGGGTTAGGGGACGGGGACGGTTTAGGGTCCAGGTGAGGGTACGACAACGCTTTAGGGGGAGCGTACGTGTGAGGGCACGGGTTAGTGTCAGCGTACGGGTTAGGATTAGGGGACGGGTGAGGGTCAGGCTTAAGGGAAGTGTTAGGGTTAGGGTTCGGGCTAGGGTTAGGGTTAGGGGACGGGGATGGTTTAGGGTCCAGGTGAGGGCACGACAACGCTTTAGGGGGAGCGTACGTGTGAGGGCGCGGTTTAGTGTCAGCGTACGGGTTAGGATTAGGGGACGGGTGAGGGTCAGGCTTAGGGGAAGTGTTAGGGTTAGGGTTCGGGCTAGGGTTAGGGTTAGGGACGGGGACGGTTTAAGGTCCAGGTGAGGGTACAACAACGCTTTAGGGTGAGCGTACGTGTGAGGGCGCGGGTTAGTGTCAGCGTACGGGTTAGGATTAGGGGACGGGTGAGGGTCAGGCTTCGGAGAAGGGTTAGGGTTAGGGTTCGGGCTAGGATTATGGTTAGGTGACGGGGACGGTTTAGGGCCCAGGTGAGGGCACGACAACGCTTTAGGGGGAGCGTACGTGTGAGGGCGCGGGTTAGTGTCAGCGTACGGGTTAGGATTAGGGGCCGGGTGAGGGTCAGGCTTCGGGGAAGGGTTAGGGTTAGGGTTCGGGCTAGGGTTAGGGTTAGGGGACGGGGACGGTTTAGGGTTCAGGTGAGGGTTCGACAACGCTTTAGGGGGAGCGTACGTGTGAGGGAGCGGGTTAGTATCAGCGTACGGGTTAGGATTAGGGGACGGGTGAGGGTCAGGCTTCGGGGAAGGGTTAGGGTTAGGGTTCGGGCTAGGGTTAGCGTTAGGGGACGGGGACGGTTTAGGGTCCAGGTGAGGGTACGACAACACTTTAGGGGGAGCGTACGTGTGAGGGCGCGGGTTAGTGTCAGCGTACGGGTTAGGATTAGGGGACGGGTGAGGGTCAGGCTTCGGGGAAGTGTTAGGGTTAGGGTTCGGGCTAGGGTTAGGGTTAGGGGACGGGGACGGTTTAGGGTCCAGGTGAGGGCACGACAACGCTTTAGGGGGAGCGTACGTGTGAGGGCGCGGGTTAGTGTCAGCGTACGGGTTAGGATTAGGGGACGGGTGAGGGTCAGGCTTCGGGGAAGGGTTAGGGTTAGGGTTCGGGCTAGGGTTAGAGTTAGGGACGGGGACGGTTTAAGGTCCAGGTGAGGGTACAACAACGCTTTAGGGTGAGCGTTCATGTGAGGGCGCGGGTTAGTGTCAGCGTACGGGTTAGGATTAGGGGACGGGTGAGGGTCAGGCTTCGGAGAAGGGTTAGGGTTAGGGTTCGGGCTAGGATTATGGTTAGGTGACGGGGACGGTTTAGGGCCCAGGTGAGGGCACGACAACGCTTTAGGGGGAGCGTACGTGTGAGGGCGCGGGTTAGTGTCAGCGTACGGGTTAGGATTAGGGGACGGGTGAGGGTCAGGCTTCGGGGAAGGGTTAGGGTTAGGGTTCTGGCTAGGGTTAGGTTTAGGGGACGGGGACGGTTTAGGGTCCAGGTGAGGGTACGACAACGCTTTAGGGGGAGCGTACGTGTGAGAGCACGGGTTAGTGTCAGCGTACGGGTTAGGATTAGGGGACGGGTGAGGGTCAGGCTTCGGAGAAGGGTTAGGGTTAGGGTTCGGGCTAGGGTTAGGGTTAGGGGACGGGGACGGTTTAGGGTCCAGGTGAGGGCACGAGAACGCTTTAGGGGGAGCGTACGTGTGAGGGCGCGGGTTAGTGTCAGCGTACGGGTTAGGATTACCGGACGGGTGAGGGTCAGGCTTCGGGGAAGGGTTAGGGTTAGGGTTCCGGCTAGGGTTAGGGTTAGGGGACGGGGACGGTTTAGGGTCCAGGTGAGGGTACGACAACGCTTTAGGGGGAGCGTACGTGTGAGGGCGCGGGTTAGTGTTAGCGTACGGGTTAGGATTAGGGGACGGGTGAGGGTCAGGCTTCGGGGAAGTGTTAGGGTTAGGGTTCGGGCTAGGGTTAGGGTTAGGGGACGGGGACGGTTTAGGGTCCAGGTGAGGGCACGACAACGCTTTAGGGGGAGCGTACGTGTGAGGGCGCGGGTTAGTGTCAGCGTACGGGTTAGGATTAGGGGACGGGTGAGGGTCAGGTTTCGGGGAAGCGTTAGGGTTAGGGTTCGGGCTAGGGTTAGGGTTAGGGGACGGGGACGGGGACGGTTTAGGGTCCAGGTGAGGGTATAACAACGCTTTAGGGTGAGCGTACGTGTGAGGGCGCGGGTTAGTGTCAGCGTACGGGTTAGGATTAGGGGACGGGTGAGGGTCAGGCTTCGGAGAAGGGTTAGGGTTAGGGTTCGGGCTAGGGTTAGCGTTATGGGACGGGGACGGTTTAGGGCCCAGGTGAGGGCACGACAACGCTTTAGGGGGAGCGTACGTGTGAGGGCGCGGGTTAGTGTCAGCGTACGGTTTAGGATTAGGGGACGAGTGAGGGTCAGGCTTCGGGGAAGGGTTAGGGTTAGGGTTCGGGCTAGGGTTAGGGTTAGGGGACGGGGACGGTTTAGGGCCCAGGTGAGGGCACGACAACGCTTTAGGGGCAGCGTACGTGTGAGGGCGCGGGTTAGTGTCAGCGTACAGGTTAGCATTAGGGGACGGGTGAGGGTCAGACTTCGGGGAAGGGTTAGGGTTAGGGTTCGGGCTAGGGTTAGGGTTAGGGGATGGGGACGGTTTAGCGTCCAGGTGAGGGTACGACAACGATTTAGGGAGAGCGTACGTGTGAGGGTGCGGGTTAGTGTCAGCGTACGGGTTAGGATTAGTGGACGGGTGAGGGTCACGCTTCGGGGAAGGGTTAGGGTTAGGGTTCGGGCTAGGTTTAGGGTTAGGGGACGGGGACGGTTTAGGGTCCAAGTGAGGGCACGACAACGCTTTAGGGGGAGCGTACGTGTGAGGGCGCGGGTTAGTGTCAGCGTACGGGTTAGGATTAGGGGACGGGTGAGGGTCAGGCTTCGGGGAAGGGTTAGGGTTAGGGTTCGGGCTAGGGTTAGGGTTAGGGGACAGGGACGGTTTAGGGTCCAGGTGAGGGTACAACAACTCTTTAGAGGGAGTGTACGTGTGAGGCCACGGGTTAGTGTCACCGTACGGGTTAGGATTAGGGGACGGGTGAGGTTCAGGCTTCGGAGAAGGGTTAGGGTTACGGTTCGGGATAGGGTTAGGGTTAGGGGACGGGGATGGTTTAGGGTCCAGGTGAGGGCACGACAACGCTTTAGGGGGAGCATACGTGTGAGGGCGCGGGTTACTGTCAGCGTACGGGTTAGGATTAGGGGACGGTTGAGAGTCAGGCTTCGGGGAAGGGTTAGGGTTAGGGTTCCGTCTAGGGTTACGGTTAGGGGACGGCGACGGTTTAGGGTCCAGGTGAGGGTACGACAACGCTTTAGGGGGAGCGTACGTGTGAGGGCGCGGGTTAGTGTCAACGTACGGGTTAGCATTAGGGGATGGGTGAGGGTCAGCCTTCGGGGAAGGGTTAGGGTTAGGGTTTGGGCTAGGGTTAGGGTTAGGGGATGGGGACGGTTTAGGGTCCAGGTGAGGGTACGACAACACTTTAGGGGGAGCGTACGTGTGAGCGTGCGGGTTAGTGTCAGCGTACGGGTTAGGATTAGGGGACGGGTGAGGGTCAGGCTTCGGGGAAGGGTTAGGGTTAGGGTTCGGGCTAGGGTTAGGCTTAGGGGACGGGGACGGGTTAGGGTCCAGGTGAGGGCACGACAACGCTTTAGGGGGAGAGTATGTGTGAGGGCGCGGGTTAGTGTCTGCGTACGGTTAGGATTAGGGGACGGGTGAGGGTCAGGCTTCGGGGAAGGGTTAGGGTTAGGGTTCGGGCTAGGTTTAGGGTTAGGGGACGGGAACGGTTTAGGGTCCAGGTGAGGGTACGACTACGCTTTAGGGGGAGCGTACGTGTGAGGGCGCGGGTTAGTGTCAGCGTACGGGTTAGGATTAGGGCAGGAGTGAGGGTCAGGCTTCGGGGAAGGGTTAGGGTTAGGGTTCGGGCTAGGGTTAGGGTTAGGGGACGGGGACGGTTTAGGGTCCAGGTGAGGGTACGAAAACGCTTTAGGGGGAGCGTACGTGTGAGGGCGCGGGTTAGTGTCAGCATACGGGTTAGGATTAGGGGACGGGTGAGGGTCAGGGTTCGGGGAAGGTTTAGGGTTAGGGTTCGGGCTAGGGTTCGGGTTAGGGGACGGGGACGGTTTAGGGTCCAGGTGAGCGCACGACAACGCTTTAGGGGGAGCATACGTGTGAGGGCTCAGATTAGTGTCAGCGTACGTGTTAGGATTAGGGGACGGGTGAGGGTCAGGCTTCGGGGAAGAGTTAGGGTTAGGGTTCGGGCTAGGGTTAGGGTTAGGGGACGGGGACGGTTTAGGGTCCAGGTGAGGGCACGACAACGCTTTAGGGGGAGCGTACGTGTGAGCGTGCGGGTTAGTGTCAGCGTACGGTTAGGATTAGGGAACGGGTGAGGGTCACGCTTCGGGGAAGGGTTAGGATTAGGGTTCGGGCTAGGGTTAGGGTTAGGGGACGGGGACGGTTTAGGGTCCAGGTGAGGGCACGACAACGCTTTAGGGGGAGCGTACGTGTGAGGGCGCGGGTTAGTGTCAGCGTACGGGTTAGGATTAGGGGACGGGTGAGGGTCAGGCTTCGGGGAAGGTTTAGGGATAGGGTTCGGGCTAGGGTTAGGGTTAGGGGACGGGGACCGTTTAGGGTCCAGGTGAGGGCACGACAACGCTTTAGGGGGAGCGTACGTGTGAGGGCGCGGGTTAGTGTCAGCGTACGGGTTAGAATTAGGGGACGGGTGAGTGTCAGGCTTCGGGGAAGGGTTAGGGTTAGGGTTCAGGCTATGGTTAGGGTTAGGGGACGGGGACGGTTTAGGGTCCAGGTGAGGGCACGACAACGCTTTAGGGGCAGCGTACGTGTGAGGGCGCGGGTTTGTGTCAGCGTACGGGTTAGGATTAGGGGACGGGTGAGGGTCAGGCTTCGGGGAAGGGTTAGTGTTAGGGTTCGGGCTAGGGTTAGGGTTAGGGGATGGGGACGGTTTAGGGTCCAGGTGAGGGCACGACAACGCTTTAGGGGGAGCGTACGTGTGAGGGCGCGGGTTAGTGTCAGCGTACGGTTTAGGATTAGGGGATGGGTGAGGGTCAGGCTTCGGGGAAGGGTTAGGGTTAGTGTTCGGGCTAGGGTTAGGGTTAGGGGACGGGGACGGGTTAGGGTCCAGGTGAGGGCACGACAACGCTTTAGGGGCAGCGTACGTGTGAGGGCGCGGGTTAGTGTCAACGTACAGGTTAGGATTAGGGGACGGGTGAGGTTCAGGCTTTGGGGAAGGGTTAGGGTTAGGGTTCGGGCTAGAGTTAGGGTTAGGGGACGGGGACGGTTTAGGGTCCAGTTGAGGGGACGACAGCGCTGCAGGGGGAGCGTACGTGTGACGGCGCGGGTTAGTGTCAAAGCACGGGTTAGGATTAGGGGACGGGTGAGGGTCAGGCTTCGTGGAAGGGTTAGGGTTAGGGTTCGGGCTAGGGTTAGGGTTAGGGGACGGGGACGGTTTAGGGTCCAGGTGAGGGTACGACAACGCTTTAGGGGGAGCGTACGTGTGAGGGCGCGGGTTAGTGTCAGCGTACGGGTTAGGATTAGGGGACGGGTGAGGGTCAGGCTTCGGGGATGGGTTAGGGTTAGGGTTCGGGCTAGGGTTAGGGTTAGGGGACGGGGACGGTTTAGGGTCCAGGTGAGGGCACGGCAACGCTTTAGGGGGAGCGTACGTGTGAGGGCGCGGGATAGTGTCAGCGTTCGGGTTAGGATTAGGGAACGGGTGAGGGTCAGGCTTGGGGGAAGGATTAGGATTAGGGTTCGGGCTAGGGTTAGGATTAGGGGACGGGGACGGTTTAGGGTCCAGGTGAGGGCACGACAACGCTTTAAGTGGAGCGTATGTGTGAGGGCGCGGGTTAGTGTCAGCGTACGGGTTAGGATTAGGGGACGGGTGAGGGTCAGGCTTCGGGGAAGGGTTAGGGTTAGGGTTCGGGCTAGGGTTAGGGTTAGGGGACGGGGACGGTTTAGGGTCCAGGTGAGGGCACGACAACGCTTTAGGGGGAACGTACGTGTGAGTGTGCGGGATAGTGTCAGCGTACGGGTTAGGATTAGGGGACGGGTGAGGGTCAGGCTTCGGGGAAGCGTTAGGGTTAGGGTTCGGGCTAGGGTTAGGGTTAGGGGACGGGGACGTTTTAGGGTCCAGGTGAGGGTACAACAACGCTTTAGGGGGAGCGTACGTGTGAGGGCGCGGGTTAGTGTCAGTGTACGCGTTAGGATTAGGGGACGGGTGAGGGTCAGGCTTCGGAGAAGGGTTAGGGTTAGGGTTCGGGCTAGGGTTAGGGTTAGGGGACGGGGACGGTTTAGGGTCCAGTTGAGGGCACGACAACGCTTTAGGGGGAGCGTACGTGTGAGGGCGTGGGTTAGTGTCAGCGTACGGGTTAGCATTAGGGGACGGGTGAGGGTCAGGCTTCTGGGAAGGGTTAGGGTTAGGGTTCCGGCTACGGTTAGGGTTAGGGGACGGGGACGGTTTAGGGTCCAGGAGAGGGTACGACAACGCTTTAGGGGGAGCGTACGTGTGAGGTCGTGGGTTAGTGTCAGCGTACAGGTTAGCCTTAGGGGACGGGTGAGGGTCAGGCTTCGGGGAAGGGTTAGGGTTAGGGTTCGGGCTAGGGTTAGGGTTAGGGGACGGGGACGGTTTAGGGTCCAGGTGAGGGCACGACAACGCTTTAGGGCGAGCGTACGTGTGAGGGCGCGGGTTAGTGTCAGCGTACGGGTTAGGATTAGGGGACGGGTGAGGGTCAGGCTTAGGGGAAGTGTTAGGGTTAGGGTTCGGGCTAGGGTTAGGGTTAGGGGACGGGGACGGTTTAGGGTCCAGGTGAGGGCACGACAACGCTTTAGGGGGAGCGTACGTGTGAGGGCGCGGTTTAGTGTCAGCGTACGGGTTAGGATTAGGGGACGGGTGAGGGTCAGGCTTAGGGGAAGTGTTAGGGTTAGGGTTCGGGCTAGGGTTAGGGTTAGGGACGGGGACGGTTTAAGGTCCAGGTGAGGGTACAACAACGCTTTAGGGTGAGCGTACGTGTGAGGGCGCGGGTTAGTGTCAGCGTACGGGTTAGGATTAGGGGACGGGTGAGGGTCAGGCTTCGGAGAAGGGTTAGGGTTAGGGTTCGGGCTAGGATTATGGTTAGGTGACGGGGACGGTTTAGGGCCCAGGTGAGGGCACGACAACGCTTTAGGGGGAGCGTACGTGTGAGGGCGCGGGTTAGTGTCAGCGTACGGGTTAGGATTAGGGGACGGGTGAGGGTCAGGCTTCGGGGAAGGGTTAGGGTTAGGGTTCGGGCTAGGGTTAGGGTTAGGGGACGGGGACGGTTTAGGGTTCAGGTGAGGGTACGACAACGCTTTAGGGGGAGCGTACGTGTGAGGGCGCGGGTTAGTATCAGCGTACGGGTTAGGATTAGGGGACGGGTGAGGGTCAGGCTTCGGGGAAGGGTTAGGGTTAGGGTTCGGGCTAGGGTTAGCGTTAGGGGACGGGGACGGTTTAGGGTCCAGGTGAGGGCACGACAACGCTTTAGGGGGAGCGTACGTGTGAGGGCGCGGGTTAGTGTCAGCGTACGGGTTAGGATTAGGGGACGGGTGAGGGTCAGGCTTCGGGGAAGGGTTAGGGTTAGGGTTCGGGCTAGGGTTAGGGTTAGGGACGGGGACGGTTTAAGGTCCAGGTGAGGGTACAACAACGCTTTAGGGTGAGCGTTCGTGTGAGGGCGCGGGTTAGTGTCAGCGTACGGGTTAGGATTAGGGGACGGGTGAGGGTCAGGCTTCGGAGAAGGGTTAGGGTTAGGGTTCGGGCTAGGATTATGGTTAGGTGACAGGGACGGTTTAGGGCCCAGGTGAGGGCACGACAACGCTTTAGGGGGAGCGTACGTGTGAGGGCGCGGGTTAGTGTCAGCGTACGGGTTAGGATTAGGGGACGGGTGAAGGTCAGGCTTCGGGGAAGGGTTAGGGTTAGGGTTCCGGCTAGGGTTAGGGTTAGGGGACGGGGACGGTTTACGGTCCAGGTGAGGGTACGACAACGCTTTAGTGGGAGTGTACGTGTGAGGGCGCGGGTTAGTGTCAGCCTACGGGTTAGGATTAGGGGACGGGTGAGGGTCAGGCTTCGGGGAAGGGTTAGGGTTAGGGTTCGGGATAGGGTTAGGGTTAGGGGACGGGGACGGTTTAGGGTCCAGGTGAGGGCACGACAACGCTTTAGGGGGAGCGTACGTGTGAGGGCGCGGGATAGTGTCAGCGTACGGGTTAGGTTTAGGGGACGGGTGAGGGTCAGGCGTCGGGGAAGGATTAGGATTAGGGTTCGGGCTAGGGTTAGGGTTAGGGGACGGGGACGGTTTAGGATCCAGGTGAGGGCACGACAACGCTTTAGGGGGAGCGTACGTGTGAGGGCGCGGGTTAGTGTCAGCGTACGGGTTAGGATTAGGGGACGGGTGAGGGTCAGGCTTCTGGGAAGGGTTAGGGTTAGGGTTCGGGCTAGGGTTAGGGTTGGGGACGGGAACGGTTTAGGGTCCAGGTGAGGGCACGACAACGCTTTAGGGGGAGCGTAAGTGTGAGGGCGCGGGTTAGTGTCAGCGTACGGGTTAGGATTAGGGGACGGGTGAGGGTCAGGCTTCGGGGAAGTGTTAGGGTTAGGGTTCGGGCTAGGGTTAGGTTAGGGGACGGGGACGGTTTAGGGTCCAGGTGAGGGCACGACAACGCTTTAGGGGGAGCGTACGTGTGAGGGCGCGGGTTAGTGTCAGCGTACGGGTTAGGATTAGGGGACGGGTGAGGGTCAGGCTTCGGGGAAGCGTTAGGGTTAGGGTTCGGGCTAGGGTTAGTGTTAGGGGACGGGGACGCGGACGGTTTAGGGTCCAGGTGAGGGTACAACAACGCTTTAGGGTGAGCGTACGTGTGAGGGCGCGTGTTAGTGTCAGCGTACGGGTTAGGATTAGGGGACGGGTGAGGGTCAGGCTTCGGAGAAGGGTTAGGTTTAGGGTTCGGGCTAGGGTTAGCGTTAGGGGACGGGGACGGTTTAGGGCCCAGGTGAGGGCACGACAACGCTTTAGGGGGAGCGTACGTGTGAGGGCGCGGGTTAGTGTCAGCGTACGGGTTAGGATTAGGGGACGGGTGAGGGTCAGGCTTCGGGGAAGGGTTAGGGTTAGGGTTCGGGCTAGGGTTAGGGTTAGGGGACGGGGACGGTTTAGGGTCCAGGTGAGGGCACGAGAACGCTTTAGGGGGAGCGTACGTGTGAGGGCGCGGGTTAGTGTCAGCGTACGGGTTAGGATTAGGGGACGGGTGAGGGTCAGGCTTCGGGGAAGGGTTACGGTTAGGGTTTCGGCTAGGGTTAGGGTTAGGGGACGGGGACGGTTTAGGGTCCAGGTGAGGGTACGACAACGCTTTAGGGGGAGCGTACGTGTGAGGGCGCGGGTTAGTGTCAGCGTACGGGTTAGGATTAGGGGACGGGTGAGGGTCAGGCTTCGGGGAAGGGTTAGGCTTAGGGTTCGGGCTAGGGTTAGGGTTAGCGGATGGGGACGGTTTAGGGTCCAGGTGAGGGCACGAGAACGCTTTAGGGGGAGCGTACGTGTGAGGGCGCGGGATAGTGTCAGCGTACGGGTTAGGTTTAGGGGACGGGTGAGGGTCAGGCGTCGGGGAAGGATTAGGATTAGGGTTCGGGCTAGGGTTAGGGTTAGGGGACGGGGACGGTTTAGGGTCCAGGTGAGGGCACGACAACGCTTTAGGGGGAGCGTACGTGTGAGGGCGCGGGTTAGTGTCAGCGTACGGGTTAGGATTAGGGGACGGGTGAGGGTCAGGCTTCTGAGAAGGGTTAGGGTTAGGGTTCGGGCTAGGGTTAGGGTTAGGGGACGGGAACGGTTTAGGGTCCAGGTGAGGGCACGACAACGCTTTAGGGGGAGCGTACGTGTGAGGGCGCGGGTTAGTGTCAGCGTACGGGTTAGGATTAGGGGACGGGTGAGGGTGAGGCTTCGGGGAATGATTAGGATTAGGGTTCGGGCTAGGGTTAGGGTTAGGGGACGGGGACGGTTTAGGGCCCAGGTGAGGGCACGACAACGCTTTAGGGGCAGCGTACGTGTGAGGGCGCGGGTTAGTGTCAGCGTACGGGTTAGGATTAGGGGACGGGTGAGGGTCAGGCTTCGGGGAAGGGTTAGTGTTAGGGTTCCGGCTAGGGTTAGGGTTAGGGGACAGGGACGGTTTAGGGTCCAGGTGAGGGTACGACAACGCTTTAGGGGGAGCGTACGTGTGAGGGCGCGGGTTAGTGTCAGCGTACACGTTAGCATTAGGGGACGGTTGAGGGTCAGACTTCGGGGAAGGGTTAGGGTTAGGGTTCGGGCTAGGGTTAGGGTTAGGGGATGGGGACGGTTTAGCGTCCAGGTGAGGGTACGACAACGATTTAGGGAGAGCGTACGTGTGAGGGTGCGGGTTAGTGTCAGCGTACGGGTTAGGATTAGGGGACGGGTGAGGGTCACGCTTCGGGGAAGGGTTAGGGTTAGGGTTCGGGCTAGGGTTAGGGTTAGGGGACGGGGACGGTTTAGGGTCCAGGTGAGGGCACGACAACGCTTTAGGGGGAGCGTACGTGTGAGGGCGCGGGTTAGTGTCAGCGTACGGGTTAGGATTAGGGGACGGGTGAGGGTCAGGGTTCGGGGAAGGGTTAGGGTTAGGGTTCGGGCTAGGGTTAGGGTTAGGGGACAGGGACGGTTTAGGGTCCAGGTGAGGGTACAACAACGATTTAGGGGGAGTGTACGTGTGAGGGCACGGGTTAGTGTCACCGTACGGGTTAGGATTAGGGGACGGGTGAGGGTCAGGCTTCGGAGAAGGGTTAGGGTTAGGGTTCGGGATAGGGTTAGGGTTAGGGGACGGGGATGGTTTAGGGTCCAGGTGAGGGCACGACAACGCTTTAGGGGAAACATACGTGTGAGGGAGCGGGTTACTGTCAGCGTACGCGTTAGGATTAGGGGACGATTGAGGGTCAGGCTTCGGGGAAGGGTTAGGGTTAGGGTTCCGTCTAGGGTTAGGGTTAGGGGACGGCGACGGTTTAGCGTCCAGGTGAGGGTACGACAATGCTTTAGGGGGAGCGTACGTGTGAGGGCACGGGTTAGTGTCAACGTACGGGTTAGCATTAGGGGACGGGTGAGGGCCAGCCTTCGGGGAAAGGTTAGGGTTAGGGTTTGGGCTAGGGTTAGGGTTACGGGATGGGGACGGTTTAGGGTCCAGGTGAGGGTACGACAACGCTTTAGGGGGAGCGTACGTGTGAGCGTGCGGGTTAGTGTCAGCGTACGGGTTAGGATTAGGGGACGGGTGAGGGTCACGCTTCGGGGAAGGGTTAGGGTTAGGGTTCGGGCTAGGGTTAGGCTTAGGGGACGGGGACGGGTTAGGGTCCAGGTGAGGGCACGACAACGCTTTAGGGGGAGCGTATGTGTGAGGGCGCGGGTTAGTGTCTGCGTACGGTTAGGATTAGGGGACGGGTGAGGGTCAGGCTTCGGGGAAGGGTTAGGGTTAGGGTTCGGGCTAGGGTTAGGGTTAGGGGACGGGAACGGTTTAGGATCCAGGTGAGGGTACGACTACGCTTTAGGGGGAGCGTACGTGTGAGGGCGCGGGTTAGTGTCAGCGTACGGGTTAGGATTAGGGCACGGGTGAGGGTCAGGCTTCGGGGAAGGGTTAGGGTTAGGGTTCGGGCTAGGGTTAGGGTTAGGGGACGGGGACGGTTTAGGGTCCAGGTGAGGGTACGAAAACGCTTTAGGGGGAGCGTACGTGTGAGGGCGCGGTTTAGTGTCAGCATACGGGTTAGGATTAGGGGACGGGTGAGGGTCAGGCTTCGGGGAAGGGTTAGGGTTAGGGTTCGGCCTATGGTTAGGGTTAGGGGACGGGGATGGTTTAGGGTCCAGGTGAGAGCACGACAAAGCTTTAGGGGGAGCGTACGTGTGAGGGCGCGGGTTAGTGTCAGCGTACGGGTTAGGATTAGGGGACGGGTGAGGGTCAGGCTTCGGGGAAGGGTTAGGGATAGGGTTCGGGCTAGGGTTAGGGTTAGGGGATGGGGACGGTTTAGGGTCCAGGTGAGGGCACGACAACGCTTTAGGGGGAGTGTACGTGTGAGGGCGCGGGTTAGTGTCAGCGTACGGGTTAGGATTAGGGGACGGGTGAGGGTCAGGCTTCGGGGAAGGGTTAGGGTTAGGGTTCGGGCTAGGGTTAGGCTTAGGGGATGGGGACGGGTTAGGGTCCAGGTGAGGGCACGACAACGCTTTAGGGGGAGAGTATGTGTGAGGGCGCGGGTTAGTGTCTGCGTACGGTTAGGATTAGGGGACGGGTGAGGGTCAGGCTTCGGGGAAGGGTTAGTGTTAGGGTTCGGGCTAGGGTTAGGGTTAGGGGATGGGGACGGTTTAGGGTCCAGGTGAGGGCACGACAACGCTTTAGGGGGAGCGTACGTGTGAGGGCGCGGGTTAGTGTCAGCGTACGGTTTAGGATTAGGGGATGGGTGAGGGTCAGGCTTCGGGGAAGGGTTAGGGTTAGGGTTCGGGCTAGGGTTAGGGTTAGGGGACTGGGACGGGTTAGGGTCCAGGTGAGGGCACAACAACGCTTTAGGGGCAGCGTACGTGTGAGGGCGCGGGTTAGTGTCAGCGTACAGGTTAGGATTAGGGGACGGGTGAGGGTCAGGCTTTCGGGAAGGGTTAGGGTTAGGGTTCAGGCTAGAGTTAGGGTTAGGGGACGGGGACGGTTTAGGGTCCAGTTGAGGGGACGACAACGCTGCATGGGGAGCGTACGTGTGAGGGCGCGGGTTAGTGTCAGAGCACAGGTTAGGATTAGGGGACGGGTGAGGGTCAGGCTTCGTGGAAGGGTTAGGGTTAGGGTTCGGGCTAGGTTTAGGGTTAGGGGACGGGGACGGTTTAGGGTCCAGGTGAGGGTATGACAACGCTTTAGGGGGAGCGTACGTGTGAGGGCGCGGGTTAGTGTCAGCGTACGGGTTAGGATTAGGGGACGGGTGAGGGTCAGGCTTCGGGGATGGGTTAGGGTTAGGGTTCGGGCTAGGGTTAGGGTTAGGGGATGGGGACGGTTTAGGGTCCAGGTGAGGGCACGTAAACGCTGCAGGAGGAGCGTACGTGTGAGGGCGCGGGTTAGTGTCAGCGTACGGGTTAGCATTAGGGGACGGGTGAGGGTCAGGCTTCGGGGAAGGGTTAGGGTTAGGGTTCGGGCTAGGGTTAGGGTTAGGGGACGGGGACGGTTTAGGGTCCAGGTGAGGGCACGACAACGCTTTAGGGGGAGCGTACGTGTGAGGGCGCGGGATAGTGTCAGCATACGGGTTAGGATTAGGGGACGGGTGAGGGTCAGGCTTCGGCGAAGGATTAGGATTAGTGTTCGGGCTAGGGTTAGGGTTAGGGGACGGGGATGGTTTAGGGTCCAGGTGAGGGCACGACAACGCTTTAGGGGGAGCGTACGTGTGAGGTCGCGGGTTAGTGTCAGCGTACGGATTAGGATTAGGGGACGGGTGAGGGTCAGGCTTCGGGGAAGGGTTAGGGTTAGGGTTCAGGCTAGGGTTAGGGTTAGGGGACGGGGACGGTTTAGGGTCCAGGTGAGGGCACGATAACGCTTTAGGGGGAGCGTACGTGTGAGGGCGCGGGTTAGTGTCAGCGTACGGGTTAGGATTAGGGGACGGGTGAGGGTCAGGCTTCGGGGAAGGGTTAGGGTTAGGGTTCGGGCTAGGGTTAGGGTTAGGGGACGGGGACGGTTTAGGGTCCAGGTGAGGGCACGACAACGCTTTAGGGGGAGCGTACGTGTGAGGGCGCGGATTAGTGTCAGCGTACGGGTTAGGATTAGTGGACGGGTGAGGGTCAGGCTTCGGGGAAGGGTTAGGGTTAGGGTTCCGGCTAGGGATAGGGTTAGGGGACGGGGACGGTTTAGGGTCCAGGTGAGGGCACGACAACGCTTTAAGGGGAGCGTACGTGTGAGGGCGCGGGTTAGTGTCAGCGTACGGGTTAGGATTAGGGGACTGGTGAGGGTCAGGCTTCGGGGAAGGGTTAGGGTTAGGGTTCGGGCTAGGGTTAGGGTTAGGGGACGGGGACGGTTTAGGGTCCAGGTGAGGGCACGACAACGCTTTAGGGGGAGCGTACGTGTGAGGACGCGGATTAGTGTCAGCGTACGGGTTAGGATTAGTGGACGGGTGAGGGTCAGGCTTCGGGGAAGGGTTAGGGTTAGGGTTCCGGCTAGGGATAGGGTTAGGGGACGGGGACGGTTTAGGGTTCAGGTGAGGGCACGACAACGCTTTAAGGGGAGCGTACGTGTGAGGGCGCGGGTTAGTGTCAGCGTACGGATTAGGATTAGGGGACGGGTGAGGGTCAGGCTTCGGGGAAGGGTTAGGGTTAGGGTTCGGGCTAGGGTTAGGGTTAGGGGATGGGGACGGTTTAGGGTCCAGGTGAGGGTACGACAACGCTTTAGGGGGAGCGTACGTGTGAGGTCGCGGGTTAGTGTCAGCGAACGGGTTAGGAATAGGGGACGGGTGAGGGTCAGGCTTCGGGGAAGGGTTAGGGTTAGGGTTCGGGCTAGGATTAGGGTTAGGGGACGGAGACGGTTTAGGGTCCAGGTGAGGGCATGACAACGCTTTAGGGGGAGCGTACGTGTGAGGTCGCGGGTTAGTGTCAGCGTACGGGTTAGGATTAGGGGACGGGTGAGGGTCAAGCTTCGGGGAAGGGTTAGGGTTAGGGTTCGGGCTAGGGTTAGGGTTAGGGGACGGGGACGGTTTAGGGTCCAGGTGAGGGCACGACAACGCTTTAGGGGGAGAGTACGTGTGAGGGCGCGGGTTAGTGTCAGCGTACGGGTTAGGATTAGGGGACGGGTGAGGGTCAGGCTTCGGGGAAGGGTTAGGGTTAGGGTTCGGGCTAGGGTTAGGGTTAGGGGACGGGGACGGTTTAGGGTCCAGGTGAGGGCACGACAACGCTTTAGGGGGAGCGTACGTGTGAGGGCGTGGATTAGTGTCAGCGTACGGGTTAGGATTAGTGGTCGGGTGAGGGTCAGGCTTCGGGGAACGGTTAGGGTTAGGTTTCGGGCTAGGGTTAGGGTTAGGGGACGGGGACGGTTTAGGGTCCAGGTGAGGGCACGACAACGCTTTAAGGGGAGCGTACGTGTGAGGGCGCGGGTTAGTGTCAGCGTACGGATTAGGATTAGGGGACGGGTGAGGGTCAGGCTTCGGGGAAGGGTTAGGGTTAGGGTTCGGGCTAGGGTTAGGGTTAGGGGACGGGGACGGTTTAGAGTCCAGGTGAGGGCACGACAACGCTTCAGGGGGAGCGTACGAGTGAGGGCGCGGGTTAGTGTCAGCGTACAGGTTAGGATTAGGGGACGGGTGAGGGTCAGGCTTCGGGGAAGGGTTAGGTTTAGGGTTCGGGTTAGGGTTAGGGTTAGGGGATGGGGACGGTTTAGGGTCCAGGTGAGGGTACGACAACGCTTTAGGGGGAGCGTACGAGGGAGGGTGCGGGTTAGTTTCAGCGTACGGTTTAGGATTAGGGGACGGGTGAGGGTCACGCTTCGGGGAAGGGTTAGGGTTAGGGTTCGGGCTAGGGTTAGGGTTAGGGGATGGAGACGGTTTAGGGTCCAGGTGAGGGTACGACAACGCTTTAGGGGGAGCGTACGTGTGAGGTCGCGGGTTAGTGTCAGCGAACGGGTTAGGAATAGGGGACGGGTGAGGGTCAGGCTTCGGGGAAGGGTTAGGGTTAGGGTTCGGGCTAGAATTAGGGTTAGGGGACGGAGACGGTTTAGGGTCCAGGTGAGGGCATGACAACGCTTTAGGGGGAGCGTACGTGTGAGGTCGCGGGTTAGTGTCAGCGTACGGGTTAGGATTAGTGGTCGTGTGAGGGTCAGGCTTCGGGGAAGGGATAGGGTTAGGGTTCGGGCTAGGGTTAGGGTTAGGGTTAGGGGACGGGGACGGTTTAGGGTCCAGATGAGGGAACGACAACGCTTTAGGGGGAGCGTACGTGTGAGGGCGCGGGTTAGTGTCAGCGTACGTGTTAGGATTAGGGGACGGGTGAGGGTCAGGCTTCGGGGAAGGGTTAGGGTTAGGGTTCGGGCTAGGGTTAGGCTTAGGGGACGGGGACGGGTTAGGGTCCAGGTGAGGGCACGACAACGCTTTAGGGGCAGCGTACGTGTGAGGTCGCTGGTTAGTGTCAGCGTACGGGTTAGGAATAAGGGACGGGTGAGGGTCAGGCTTCGGGGAAGGGTTAGGGTTAGGGTTCGGGCTAGGATTAGGGTTAGGGGATGGAGACGGTTTAGGGTCCAGGTGAGGGCACGACAACGCTTTAGGGGGAGCGTACGTGTGAGGGCGCGGGTTAGTGTCAGCGTACGGGTTAGGATTAGGGGACGGGTGAGGGTCAGGCTTCGGGAAAGGGTTAGGGTTAGGGTTCGGGCTAGGGTTAGGGTTAGGGGACGGGGACGGTTTAGGGTCCAGGTGAGGGCACGACAACTCTTTAGGGGGAGCGTACGTGTTAGGGCGCGGGTTAGTGTCAGCGTAGGGTTTAGGATTAGGGGATGGGTGAGGGTCAGGCTTCGGGGAAGGGTTAGGGTTAGGGTTCGGGCTAGGGTTAGGGTTAGGGGACGGGGACGGGTTAGGGTCCAGGTGAGGGCACGACAACGCTTTAGGGGCAGCGTACGAGTGAGGGCATGGGTTAGTGTCAGCGTACAGGTTAGGATTAGGGCACGGGTGAGGGTCAGGCCTCGGGGAAGGGTTAGGGTTAGGGTTCGGGCTAGGGTTAGGGTTAGGGGACGGGGACGGTTTAGGGTCCAGGTGAGGGCACGACAACGTTTTAGGGGGAGCGTACGTGTGAGGGCGCGGGTTAGTGTCAGCGTACGGGTTAGGATTAGGGGACGTGTGAGGGTCAGGCTTCGGGGAAGGGTTAGGGTTAAGGTTCGGTGTAGGGTTAGGGTTAGGGGACGGGGACGATTTAGGGTCCAGGTGAGGGCACGAGCACGCTTTAAGGGGAGCGTACGTGTGAGGGCGCGGGTTAGTGTCAGCGTACGGGTTAGGATTAGGGGACGGGTGAGGGTCAGTCTTCGGGGAATGGTTAGGGTTAGGGTTCGGGCTAGGGTTAGGGTTAGGGGACGGGGACGGTTTAAGGTCCAGTTGAGGGCACGACAACGCTGCAGTGGGAGCGTACGTGTGAGGGCGCGGGTTAGTGTCAGCGCACGGGTTAGGATTAGGGGACGGGTTAGGGTCAGGCTTCGGAGAAGGGTTAGGGTTAAGGTTCGGGCTAGGGTTAGGGTTAGGGGACCGGGACGGTTTAGAGTCCAGGTGAGGTTACGACAACGCTTTAGGGGGAGCGTACGTGTGAGGGCGCAGGTAAGTATCAGCGTACGGGTTAGGATTAGGGGACGGTTCAGGGTTAGGCTTCGGGGAAGGGTTAGGGTTAGGGTTCGGGCTAGGGTTAGGCTTACGGGACGGGGATGGTTTAGGGTCCAGGTGAGTGTACGACAACGCTTTAGGGGGAGCGTACGTGTGAGGGCACGGGTTACTGTCAGCGTACGGGTTAGGATTAGGGGACGGGTGAGGGTCAGGCTTCGGGGAAGGGTTAGGGTTAGTGTTCGGGCTAGGATTAGGGTTAGGGGACGGGGACGGTTTAGGGTCCAGGTGAGGGTACGACTACGCTTTAGGGGGAGCGTACATGTTAGGACGCGGGTTAGTGTCAGCGTACGGGTTAGGATTAGGGCACGGGTGATGGTCAGGCTTCGGGGAAGGGTTAGGGTTAGGGTTCGGGCTAGGGTTAGGGTTAGGGGAAGGGGACGGTTTAGGGCCCAGGTGAGGGTACGACAACGCTTTAGGGGGAGCGTACATGTGAGGGCGTGGGTTAGTGTCAGCGTACGGGTTCGGATTAGGGGACGGGTGAGGGTCAGGCTTTGGGGAAGGGTTAGGGTTAGGGTTCGGGCTACGGTTAGGGGACGGGGACGGTTTAGTGTCCAGGTGAGGATACGACAACGGTTTAGGGGGAGCGTACGTGTGAGGGCGCTGGTTAGTGTCAGCGTACGGATTAGGATTAGGGGACGGGTGAGGGTCAGGCTTCGGGAAAGGGTTAGGGTTAGGGTTCGGGCTAGGGTTAGGGTTAGGGGACGGGGACGGTTTAGGGTCCAGGTGAGGGCACGACAACGCTTTAGGGGGAGCGTACGTGTGAGGGCGCAGATTAGTGTCAGCGTACGGGTTAGGATTAGGGGACGGGTGAGGGTCAGGCTTCGGGGAAGGATTAGGATTAGGGTTCGGGCTAGGGTTAGGGTTAGGGGACGGGGACGGTTTAGGGTCCAGGTGAGGGCACGACAACGCTTTAGGGGGAGCGTACGTGTGAGGGCGCGGGTTAGTGTCAGCGTACGGGTTAGGATTAGGGGACGGGTGAGGGTCAGGCTTCGGGGAAGGGTTAGGGTTACGGTTCCGGCTAGGGTTAGGGTTAGGGGACGGCGACGGTTTAGGGTCCAGGTGAGGGTACGACAACGCTTTAGGGGGAGCGTGCGTGTGAGGGCGCGGGTTAGTGTCAGCGTACGGGTTAGCATTAGGGGACGGGTGAGGGTCAGGCTTCGGGGAAGGGTTAGGGTTAGGGTTCGGGCTAGGGTTAGGGTTAGGGGACGGGGACGGTTTAGCGTCCAGGTGAGGGCACGACAACGCTTTAGGGGGAGCATACGTGTGAGGGCGCGGTATAGTGTCAGCGTACGGGTTAGGATTAGGGGACGGGTGAGGGTCAGGCTTCGGGGAAGGATTAGGATTAGGGTTCGGGCTAGGGTTAGGGTTAGGGGACGGGGACGGTTTAGGGTCCAGGTGAGGGCACGACAACGCTTTAGGGGGAGCGTACGTGTGAGGGCGCGGGTTAGTGTCTGCGTACGGGTGAGGATTAGCGGACGGCTGAGGGTCAGGCTTCCGGGAAGGGTTAGGGTTAGGGTTCGGGCTAGGGTTAGGGTTAGGGGACGGGGACGGTTTAGGGTGCAGGTGAGGGTACGACAACGCTTTAGGGGGAGCGTACGTGTGAGGGCGCGGGTTAGTGTCAGTGTACGGGTTAGGATTAGGGGACGGGTGAGTGTCAGGCTTCGGGGAAGGGTTAGGGTTAGGGTTCAGGCTAGGGTTAGGATTAGGGGACGGGGACGGTTTAGGGTCCAGGTGAGGGTACGACAACGCTTTAGGGGGAGCTTACGTGTGAGGGCGCGGGTTAGTGTCAGCGTACGGGTTAGGATTAGGGGACGGGTGAGGGTCAGGCTTCGGGGAAGGATTAGGATTAGGGTTCGGGCTAGGGTTAGGGTTAGGGGACGGGGACGGTTTAGGGTCCAGGTGAGGGCACGACAACGCTTTAGGGGGAGCGTACGTGTGAGGGCGCGGGTTAGTGTCAGCGTACAGGTTAGCATTAGGGGACGGGTGAGGGTCAGGCTTCGGGGAAGGGTTAGGGTTAGGGTTCGGGCTAGGGTTAGGGTTAGGGGATGGGGACGGTTTAGGTTCCAGGTGAGAGTACGACAACGCTTTAGGGGGAGCGTACGTGTGAGGGTGCGGGTTAGTGTCAGCGTACGGGTTAGGATTAGGGGACGGGTGAGGGTCACGCTTCGGGGAAGGGTTAGGGATAGGGTTCGGGCTAGGGTTAGGGTTAGGGGACGGGGACGGTTTAGGGTCCAGGTGAGGTCACGACAACGCTTTAGGGGGAGCGTATGTGTGAGGGCGCGGGTTAGTGTCAGCGTACGGTTTAGGATTAGGGGACGGGTGAGGGTCAGGCTTCGGGGAAGGGTTAGGGTTAGGGTTCGGGCTAGGGTTAGGGTTAGGGGACGGGGACGGTTTAGGGTCCAGGTGAGGGCACGACAACGCTTTAGGGGGAGCGTACGTGTGAGGGCGCGCGTTAGTGTCAGCGTACGGTTTAGGATTAGGGGATGGGTGAGGGTCAGGCTTCGGGGAAGGGTTAGGGTTAGGGTTCGGGCTAGGGTTAGGGTTAGGGGACGGGGCGTGTTAGGGTCCAGGTGAGGGCACGACAACGCTTTAGGGGCAGCGTACGTGTGAGGGCGCGGGTTAGTGTCAGCGTACAGGTTAGGATTAGGGGACGGGTGAGGGTCAGGCTTCTGGGAAGGGTTAGGTTTAGGGTTCGGGATAGGGTTAGGGTTAGGGGACGGGGACGGTTTAGCGTCCAGGTGAGGGCACGACAACGCTTTAGGGGGAGCGTACGTGTGAGGGCGTGGGTTAGTGTCAGCGTACGGGTTAGGATTAGGGGACGGGTGAGGGTCAGGCTTCGGGGAAGGGTTAGGGTTAGGGTTCGGGCTAGGGTTAGGGTTAGGGGACGGGGACGGTTTAGCGTCCAGGTGAGGGCACGACAACGCTTTAGGGGGAGCGTACGTGTGAGGGCGCGGTATAGTGTCAGCGTACGGGTTAGGATTAGGGGACGTGTGAGGGTCAGGCTTCGGAGAAGGGTTAGGGTTAGGGTTCGGGCTAGGGTTAGGGTTAGGGGCCGGGGACGGTTTAGGGTCCAGGTGAGGGCACGACAACGCTTTAGGGGGAGCGTACGTGTGAGGGCGCGGGTTAGTGTCAGCGTACGGGTTAGGATTAGGGGACGGTTGAGGGTCAGGCTTCGGGGAAGGGTTAGTGTTAGGGTTCCGGCTAGGGTTAGGGTTAGGGGACGGGGACGGTTTAGGGTCCAGGTGAGGGCACGACAACGCTTTAGGGGGAGCGTACGTGTGAGCGTGCGGGTTAGTGTCAGGGTACGGGTTAGGATTAGGGAACGGGTGAGGGTCACGCTTCGGGGAAGTGTTAGGATTAGGGTTCGGGCTAGGGTTAGGGTTAGGGGACGGGGACGGTTTAGGGTCCAGGTGAGAGCACGACAACGCTTTAGGGGGAGCGTACGTGTGAGGGCGCGGGTTAGTGTCAGCGTACGGGTTAGGATTAGGGGACGGGTGAGGGTCAGGCTTCGGGGAATGGTTAGGGATAGGGTTCGGGCTAGGGTTAGGGTTAGGGGATGGGGACGGTTTAGGGTCCAGGTGAGGGCACGACAACGCTTTAGGGGGAGTGTACGTGTGAGGGCGCGGGTTAGTGTCAGCGTACGGGTTAGGATTAGGGGACGGGTGAGGGTCAGGCTTCGGGGAAGGGTTAGGGTTAGGGTTCGGGCTAGGGTTAGGCTTAGGGGATGGGGACGGGTTAGGGTCCAGGTGAGGGCACGACAACGCTTTAGGGGGAGAGTATGTGTGAGGGCGCGGGTTAGTGTCTGCGTACGGTTAGGATTAGGGGACGGGTGAGGGTCAGGCTTCGGGGAAGGGTTAGTGTTAGGGTTCGGGCTAGGGTTAGGGTTAGGGGATGGGGACGGTTTAGGGTCCAGGTGAGGGCACGACAACGCTTTAGGGGGAGCGTACGTGTGAGGGCGCGGGTTAGTGTCAGCGTACGGTTTAGGATTAGGGGATGGGTGAGGGTCAGGCTTCGGGGAAGGGTTAGGGTTAGGGTTCGGGCTAGGGTTAGGGTTAGGGGACGGGGACGGGTTAGGGTCCAGGTGAGGGCACGACAACGCTTTAGGGGCAGCGTACGTGTGAGGGCGCGGGTTAGTGTCAGCGTACAGGTTAGGATTAGGGGACGGGTGAGGGTCAGGCTTTGGGGAAGGGTTAGGGTTAGGGTTCAGGGTAGAGTTAGGGTTAGGGGACGGGGACGGTTTAGGGTCCAGTTGAGGGGACGACAACGCTGCAGGGGGAGTGTACGTGTGAGGGCGCGGGTTAGTGTCAGAGCATGGGTTAGGATTAGGGGACGGGTGAGGGTCAGGCTTCGTGGAAGGGTTAGGGTTAGGGTTCGGGCTAGGTTTAGGGTTAGGGGACGGGGACGGTTTAGGGTCCAGGTGAGGGTACGACAACGCTTTAGGGGGAGCGTACGTGTGAGGGCGCGGGTTAGTTTCAGCGTACGGGTTAGGATTAGGGGACGGGTGAGGGTCAGGCTTCGGGGATGGGTTAGGGTTAGGGTTCGGGCTAGGGTTAGGGTTAGGGGACGGGGACGGTTTAGGGTCCAGGTGAGGGCACGGCAACGCTTTAGGGGGAGCGTACGTGTGAGGGCGCGGGTTAGTGTCAGCGTACGGGTTAGGATTAGGGGACGGGTGAGGGTCAGGCTTCGGGGAAGGGTTAGGGTTAGGGTTCGGGCTAGGGTTAGGGTTAGGGACGGCGACGGTTTAAGGTCCAGGTGAGGGTACAACAACGCTTTAGGGTGAGCGTACGTGTGAGGGCGCGGGTTAGTGTCAGCGTACGGGTTAGGATTAGGGGACGGGTGAGGGTCAGGCTTCGGAGAAGGGTTAGGGTTAGGGTTCGGGCTAGGATTATGGTTAGGTGACGGGGACGGTTTAGGGCCGAGGTGAGGGCACGACAATGCTTTAGGGGGAGCGTACGTGTGAGGGCGCAGGTTAGTGTCAGCGTACGTGTTAGGATTAGGGGACGGGTGAAGGTCAGGCTTCGGGGAAGGGTTAGGGTTAGGGTTCCGGCTAGGGTTAGGGTTAGGGGACGGGGACGGTTTAGGGTCCAGGTGAGGGTACGACAACGCTTTAGGGGGAGTGTACGTTTGAGGGCGCGGGTTAGTGTCAGCGTACGGGTTAGGATTAGGGGACGGGTGAGGGTCAGGCTTCGGGGAAGGGTTAGGGTTAGGGTTCGGGCTAGGGTTAGGGTTAGGGGACGGGGACGGTTTAGCGTCCAGGTGAGGGCACGACAACGCTTTAGGGGGAGCGTACGTGTGAGGGCGCGGTATAGTGTCAGCGTACGGGTTAGGATTAGGGGACGTGTGAGGGTCAGGCTTCGGAGAAGGGTTAGGGTTAGGGTTCGGGCTAGGGTTAGGGTTAGGGGCCGGGGACGGTTTAGGGTCCAGGTGAGGGCACGACAACGCTTTAGGGGGAGCGTACGTGTGAGGGCGCGGGTTAGTGTCAGCGTACGGGTTAGGATTAGGGGACGGTTGAGGGTCAGGCTTCGGGGAAGGGTTAGTGTTAGGGTTCCGGCTAGGGTTAGGGTTAGGGGACGGGGACGGTTTAGGGTCCAGGTGAGGGCACGACAACGCTTTAGGGGGAGCGTACGTGTGAGCGTGCGGGTTAGTGTCAGCGTACGGGTTAGGATTAGGGAACGGGTGAGGGTCACGCTTCGGGGAAGTGTTAGGATTAGGGTTCGGGCTAGGGTTAGGGTTAGGGGACGGGGACGGTTTAGGGTCCAGGTGAGAGCACGACAACGCTTTAGGGGGAGCGTACGTGTGAGGGCGCGGGTTAGTGTCAGCGTACGGGTTAGGATTAGGGGACGGGTGAGGGTCAGGCTTCGGGGAAGTGTTAGGGATAGGGTTCGGGCTAGGGTTAGGGTTAGGGGATGGGGACGGTTTAGGGTCCAGGTGAGGGCACGACAACGCTTTAGGGGGAGTGTACGTGTGAGGGCGCGGGTTAGTGTCAGCGTACGGGTTAGGATTAGGGGACGGGTGAGGGTCAGGCTTCGGGGAAGGGTTAGGGTTAGGGTTCGGGCTAGGGTTAGGCTTAGGGGATGGGGACGGGTTAGGGTCCAGGTGAGGGCACGACAACGCTTTAGGGGGAGAGTATGTGTGAGGGCGCGGGTTAGTGTCTGCGTACGGTTAGGATTAGGGGACGGGTGAGGGTCAGGCTTCGGGGAAGGGTTAGTGTTAGGGTTCGGGCTAGGGTTAGGGTTAGGGGATGGGGACGGTTTAGGGTCCAGGTGAGGGCACGACAACGCTTTAGGGGGAGCGTACGTGTGAGGGCGCGGGTTAGTGTCAGCGTACGGTTTAGGATTAGGGGATGGGTGAGGGTCAGGCTTCGGGGAAGGGTTAGGGTTAGGGTTCGGGCTAGGGTTAGGGTTAGGGGACGGGGACGGGTTAGGGTCCAGGTGAGGGCACGACAACGCTTTAGGGGCAGCGTACGTGTGAGGGCGCGGGTTAGTGTCAGCGTACAGGTTAGGATTAGGGGACGGGTGAGGGTCAGGCTTTGGGGAAGGGTTAGGGTTAGGGTTCAGGCTAGAGTTAGGGTTAGGGGACGGGGACGGTTTAGGGTCCAGTTGAGGGGACGACAACGCTGCAGGGGGAGCGTACGTGTGAGGGCGCGGGTTAGTGTCAGAGCACGGGTTAGGATTAGGGGACGGGTGAGGGTCAGGCTTCGTGGAAGGGTGAGGGTTAGGGTTCGGGCTAGGTTTAGGGTTAGGGGACGGGGACGGTATAGGGTCCAGGTGAGGGTACGACAACGCTTTAGGGGGAGCGTACGTGTGAGGGCGCGGGTTAGTGTCAGCGTACGGGTTAGGATTAGGGGACGGGTTAGGGTCAGGCTTCGGAGAAGGGTTAGGGTTAAGGTTCGGGCTAGGGTTAGGGTTAGGGGACGGGAACGGTTTAGGGTCCAGGTGAGGGCACGACAACGCTTTAGGGGGAGCGTACGTGTGAGGGCGCGGGTTAGTGTCAGCGTACGGGTTAGGATTAGGGGACGGGTGAGGGTCAGGCTTCGGGGAAGGGTTAGGGTTAGGGTTCGGGCTAGGGTTAGGGTTAGGGGACGGGAACGGTTTAGGGTCCAGGTGAGGGCACGACAACGCTTTAGGGGGAGCGTACGTGTGAGGGCGCGGGTTAGTGTCAGCGTACGGGTTAGGATTAGGGGACGGGTGAGGGTCAGGCTTCGGGGAAGTGTTAGGGTTAGGGTTCGTGCTAGGGTTAGGTTAGGGGACGGGGACGGTTTAGGGTCCAGGTGAGGGCACGACAACGCTTTAGGGGGAGCGTACGTGTGAGGGCGCGGGTTAGTGTCAGCGTACGGGTTAGGATTAGGGGAAGGGTGAGGGTCAGGCTTCGGGGAAGCGTTAGGGTTAGGGTTCGGGCTAGGGTTAGGGTTAGGGGACGGGGACGGGGACGGTTTAGGGTCCAGGTGAGGGTACAACAACGCTTTAGGGTGAGCGTACGTGTGAGGGCGCGGGTTAGTGTCAGCGTACGGGTTAGGATTAGGGGACGGGTGAGGGTCAGGCTTCGGAGAAGGGTTAGGTTTAGGGTTCGGGCTAGGGTTAGCGTTAGGGGACGGGGACGGTTTAGGGCCCAGGTGAGGGCACGACAACGCTTTAGGGGGAGCGTACGTGTGAGGGCGCGGGTTAGTGTCAGCGTACGGGTTAGGATTAGGGGACGGGTGAGGGTCAGGCTTCGGGGAAGGGTTAGGGTTAGGGTTCGGGCTAGGGTTAGGGTTAGGGGACGGGGACGGTTTAGGGTCCAGGTGAGGGCACGAGAACGCTTTAGGGGGAGCGTACGTGTGAGGGCGCGGGTTAGTGTCAGCGTACGGGTTAGGATTAGGGCACGGGTGAGGGTCAGGCTTCGGGGAAGGGTTACGGTTAGGGTTCCGGCTAGGGTTAGGGTTAGGGGACGGGGACGGTTTAGGGTCCAGGTGAGGGTACGACAACGCTTTAGGGGGAGCGTACGTGTGAGGGCGCGGGTTAGTGTCAGCGTACGGGTTAGGATTAGGGGACGGGTGAGGGTCAGGCTTCGGGGAAGGGTTAGGGTTAGGGTTCGGGCTAGGGTTAGAGTTAGCGGACGGGGACGGTTTAGGGTCCAGGTGAGGGCACGACAACGCTTTAGGGGGAGCGTACGTGTGAGGGCGCGGGATAGTGTCAGCGTACGGGTTAGGATTAGGGGACGGGTGAGGGTCAGGCTTCTGGGAAGGGTTAGGGTTAGGGTTCGGGCTAGGGTTCGGGTTAGGGGACGGGAACGGTTTAGGGTCCAGGTGAGGGCACGACAACGCTTTAGGGGGAGCGTACGTGTGAGGGCGCGCGTTAGTGTCAGCGTACGGGTTAGGATTAGGGGACGGGTGAGGGTCAGGCTTCGGGGAAGTGTTAGGGTTAGGGTTCGTGCTAGGGTTAGGTTAGGGGACGGGGACGGTTTAGGGTCCAGGTGAGGGCACGAGAACGCTTTAGGGGGAGCGTACGTGTGAGGGCGCGGGTTAGTGTCAGCGTACGGGTTAGGATTAGGGGACGGGTGAGGGTCAGGCTTTGGGGAAGCGTTAGGGTTAGGGTTCGGGCTAGGGTTAGGGTTAGGGGACGGGGACGGGGACGGTTTAGGGTCCAGGTGAGGGTACAACAACGCTTTAGGGTGAGCGTACGTGTGAGGGCGCGGGTTAGTGTCAGCGTACGGGTTAGGATTAGGGGACGGGTGAGGGTCAGGCTTCGGAGAAGGGTTAGGTTTAGGGTTCGGGCTAGGGTTAGCGTTAGGGGACGGGGACGGTTTAGGGCCCAGGTGAGGGCACGACAACGCTTTAGGGGGAGCGTACGTGTGAGGGCGCGGGTTAGTGTCAGCGTACGGGTTAGGATTAGGGGACGGGTGAGGGTCAGGCTTCGGGGAAGGGTTAGGGTTAGGGTTCGGGCTAGGGTTAGGGTTAGGGGACGGGGACGGTTTAGGGTCCAGGTGAGGGCACGAGAACGCTTTAGGGGGAGCGTACGTGTGAGGGCGCGGGTTAGTGTCAGCGTACGGGTTAGGATTAGGGGACGGGTGAGGGTCAGGCTTCGGGGAAGGGTTACGGTTAGGGTTCCGGCTAGGGTTAGGGTTAGGGGACGGGGACGGTTTAGGGTCCAGGTGAGGGCACGACAACGCTTTAGGGGGAGCGTACGTGTGAGGGCGCGGGATAGTGTCAGCGTACAGGTTAGGTTTAGGGGACGGGTGAGGGTCAGGCGTCGGGGAAGGATTAGGATTAGGGTTCGGGCTAGGGTTAGGGTTAGGGGACGGGGACGGTTTAGGGTCCAGGTGAGGGCACGACAACGCTTTAGGGGGAGCGTACGTGTGAGGGCGCGGGTTAGTGTCAGCGTACGGGTTAGGATTAGGGGACGGGTGAGGGTCAGGCTTCTGGGAAGGGTTAGGGTTAGGCTTCGGGCTAGGGTTAGGGTTAGGGGACGGGAACGGTTTAGGGTCCAGGTGAGGGCACGACAACGCTTTAGGGGGAGCGTACGTGTGAGGGCGCGGGTTAGTGGCAGCGTACGGGTTAGGATTAGGGGACGGGTGAGGGTCAGGCTTCGGGGAAGGGTTAGGGTTAGGGTTCGGGCTAGGGTTAGGGTTAGGGGACGGGGACGGTTTAGGGCCCAGGTGAGGGCACGACAACGCTTTAGGGGCAGCGTACGTGTGAGGGCGCGGGTTAGTGTCAGCGTACGGGTTAGGATTAGGGGACGGGTGAGGGTCAGGCTTCGGGGAAGGGTTAGGGTTAGGGTTCGGGCTAGGGTTAGGGTTAGGGGACGGGGACGGTTTAGGGTCCAGGTGAGGGTACGACAACGCTTTAGGGGGAGCGTACGTGTGAGGTCGCGGGTTAGTGTCAGCGAACGGGTTAGGAATAGGGGACAGGTGAGGGTCAGGCTTCGGGGAAGGGTTAGGGTTAGGGTTCGGGCTAGGATTAGGGTTAGGGGACGGAGACGGTTTAGGGTCCAGGTGAGGGCATGACAACGCTTTAGGGGGAGCGTACGTGTGAGGTCGCGGGTTAGTGTCAGCGTACGGGTTAGGATTAGGGGACGGGTGAGGGTCAAGCTTCGGGGAAGGGTTACGGTTAGGGTTCGGGCTAGGGTTAAGGTTAGGGGACGGGGACGGTTTAGGGTCCAGGTGAGGGCACGACAACGCTTTAGGGGGAGAGTACGTGTGAGGGCGCGGGTTAGTGTCAGCGTACGGGTTAGGATTAGGGGACGGGTGAGGGTCAGGCTTCGGGGAAGGGTTAGAGTTAGGTTTCGGGCTAGGGTTAGGGTTAGGGGACGGGGACGGTTTAGGGTCCAGGTGAGGGCACGACAACGCTTTAGGGGGAGCGTACGTGTGAGGGCGTGGATTAGTGTCAGCGTACGGGTTAGGATTAGTGGTCGGGTGAGGGTCAGGCTTCGGGGAAGTGTTAGGGTTAGGGTTCGGGCTAGGGTTTGGGTTAGGGGACGGGGACGGTTTAGGGTCCAGGTGAGGGCACGACAACGCTTTAAGGGGAGTGTACGTGTGAGGGCGCGGGTTAGTGTCAGCGTACGGATTAGGATTAGGGGACGGGTGAGGGTCAGGCTTCGGGGAAGGGTTAGGGTTAGGGTTCGGGCTAGGGTTAGGGTTAGGGGACGGGGACGGTTTAGAGTCCAGGTGAGGGCATGACAACGCTTTAGGGGGAGCGTACGTGTGAGGGCGCGGGTTAGTGTCAGCGTACGGGTTAGGATTAGGGGACGGGTGAGGGTCAGGCTTCGGGGAAGGTTTAGGGTTAGGATTCGGGCTAGGGTTAGGGTTAGGGGACGGGGACGATTTAGGGTCCAGGTGAGGGTACGACAACGCTTTAGGGGGAGCGTACGTGTGAGGGCGCGGGTTAGTGTCAGCGTACAGGTTAGCATTAGGGGACGGGTGAGTGTCAGGCTTCGGGGAAGGGTTAGGTTTAGGGTTCGGGTTAGGGTTAGGGTTAGGGGATGGGGACGGTTTAGGGTCCAGGTGAGGGTACGACAACGCTTTAGGGGGAGCGTACGTGGGAGGGTGCGGGTTAGTGTTAGCGTACGGTTTAGGATTAGGGGACGGGTGAGGGTCAGGCTTCGGGGAAGGGTTAGGGTTAGGGTTCGGGCTAGGGTTAGGGTTAGGGGATGGGGACGGTTTAGGGTCCAGGTGAGGGTACGACAACGCTTTGGGGGGAGCGTACGTGTGAGGTCGCGGGTTAGTGTCAGCGAACGGGTTAGGAATAGGGGACGGGTGAGGGTCAGGCTTCGGGGAAGGGTTAGGGTTAGGGTTCGGGCTAGGATTAGGGTTAGGGGACGGAGACGGTTTAGGGTCCAGGTGAGGGCATGACAACGCTTTAGGGGGAGCGTACGTGTGAGGTCGCGGGTTAGTGTCAGCGTACGGGTTAGGATTAGGGGACGGGTGAGGGTCAAGCTTCGGGGAAGGGTTAGGGTTAGGGTTCGGGCTAGGGTTAGGGTTAGGGGACGGGGACGGTTTAGGGTCCAGGTGAGGGCACGACAACGCTTTAGGGGGAGAGTACGTGTGAGGGCGCGGGTTAGTGTCAGCGTACGGATTAGGATTAGGGGACGGGTGAGGGTCAGGGTTCGGGGAAGGGTTAGGGTTAGGGTTCGGGCTAGGGTTAGGGTTAGGGGACGGGGACGGTTTAGGGTCCAGGTGAGGGCACGACAACGCTTTAGGGGGATTGTACGTGTGAGGGCGTGGATTAGTGTCAGCGTACGGGTTAGGATTAGTGGTCGGGTGAGGTTCAGGCTTCGGGGAAGGGTTAGGGTTAGGGTTCGGGCTAGGGTTAGGGTTAGGGGACGGGGACGGTTTAGGGTCCAGGTGAGGGCACGACAACGCTTTAGGGGGAGCATACGTGTGAGGGCGCGGGTTAGTGTCAGCGTACGTGTTAGGATTAGGGGACGGGTGAGGGTCAGGCTTCGGGGAAGGGTTAGGGTTAGGGTTCGGGCTACGGTTAGGGTTAGGGGACAGGGACGGTTTAGGGTCCAGGTGAGGGTACAACAACGCTTTAGGGGGAGTGTACGTGTAAGGGCACGGGTTAGTGTCACCGTACGGGTTAGGATTAGGGGACGGGTGAGGGTCAGGCTTCGGAGAAGGGTTAGGGTTAGGGTTCGGGATAGGGTTAGGGTTAGGGGACGGCGACGGTTTAGGGTCCAGGTGAGGGTACGACAACGCTTTAGGGGGAGCGTACGTGTGAGGGCGCGGGTTAGTGTCAACGTACGGGTTAGCATTAGGGGACGGGTGAGGGTCAGCCTTCGGGGAAGGGTTAGGGTTAGGGTTTGGGCTAGGGTTAGGGTTAGGGGATGGGGACGGTTTAGGGTCCAGGTGAGGGTACGACAACGCTTTAGGGGGAGCGTACGTGTGAGCGTGCGGGTTAGTGTCAGCGTACGGGTTAGGATTAGGGGACGGGTGAGGGTCACGCTTCGGGGAAGGGTTAGGGTTAGGGTTCGGGCTAGGGTTAGGGTTAGGGGACGGGGACGGTTTAGGGTCCAGGTGAGGGCACGACAACGCTTTAGGGGGAGCGTACGTGTGAGGGCGCGGGTTAGTGTCAGCGTACAGGTTAGGATTAGGGGACGGGTGAGGGTCAGGCTTCGGGGAAGGGTTAGGGATAGGGTTCGGGCTAGGGTTAGGGTTAGGGGACGGGGATGGTTTAGGGTCCAGGTGAGGGCACGACAACGCTTTAGGGGCAGTGTACGTGTGAGGGCGCGGGTTAGTGTCAGCGTACGGGTTAGGATTAGGGGACGGGTGAGGGTCAGGCTTCGGGGAAGGGTTAGGGTTAGGGTTCAGGCTAGGGTTAGGGTTAGGGGACGGGGACGGTTTAGGGTCCAGGTGAGGGCACGACAACGCTTTAGGGGGAGCGTACGTGTAAGGGCGCGGGTTAGTGTCAGCGTACGGTTTAGGATTAGGGGACGGGTGAGGGTCAGGCTTCGGGGAAGGGTTAGGGTTAGGGTTCGGGCTAGGGTTAGGCTTAGGGGACGGGGCCGGGTTAGGGTCCAGGTGAGGGCACGACAACGCTTTAGGGGCAGCGTACGTGTGAGGTCGCTGGTTAGTGTCAGCGTACGGGTTAGGAATAAGGGACGGGTGAGGGTCAGGCTTCGGGGAAGGGTTAGGGTTAGGGTTCGGGCTAGGATTAGGGTTAGGGGATGGAGACGGTTTAGGGTCCAGGTGAGGGCACGACAACGCTTTAGGGGGAGCGTACGTGTGAGGGCGCGGGTTAGTGTCAGCGTACGGGTTAGGATTAGGGGACGGGTGAGGGTCAGGCTTCGGGGAAGGGTTAGGGTTAGGGTTCGGGCTAGGGTTAGGGTTAGGGGACGGGGACGGTTTAGGGTCCAGGTGAGGGCACGACAACTCTTTAGGGGGAGCGTACGTGTGAGGGCGCGGGTTAGTGTCAGCGTAGGGTTTAGGATTAGGGGATGGGTGAGGGTCAGGCTTCGGGGAAGGGTTAGGGTTAGGGTTCGGGCTAGGGTTAGGGTTAGGGGACGGGGACGGGTTAGGGTCCAGGTGAGGGCACGACAACGCTTTAGGGGCAGCGTACGAGTGAGGGCACGGGTTAGTGTCAGCGTACAGGTTAGGATTAGGGGACGGGTGAGGGTCAGGCTTCGGGGAAGGGTTAGGGTTAGGGTTCGGCCTAGGGTTAGGGTTAGGGGACGGGGACGGTTTAGGGTCCAGGTGAGGGCACGACAACGTTTTAGGGGGAGCGTACGTGTGAGGGCGCGGGTTAGTGTCAGCGTACGGGTTAGGATTAGGGGACGGGTGAGGGTCAGGCTTCGGGGAAGGGTTAGGGATAGGGTTCGGGCTAGGGTTAGGGTTAGGGGACGGGGACGGTTTAGGGACCAGGTGACGGCACGAGCACGCTTTAAGCGGAGCGTACGTGTGAGGGCGCGGGTTAGTGTCAGCGTACGGGTTAGGATTAGGGGACGGGTGAGGGTCAGTCTTCGGGGAATGGTTAGGGTTAGGGTTCGGGCTAGGGTTAGGGTTGGGGGACGGGGACGGTTTAAGGTCCAGTTGAGGGCACGACAACGCTGCAGTGGGAGCGTACGTGTGAGGGCGCGGGTTAGTGTCAGCGTACGGGTTAGGATTAGGGGACGGGTGAGGGTCAGGCTTTGGGGAAGGGTTAGGGTTAGGGTTCGGGCTAGGGTTAGGGGACGGGGACGGTTTACTGTCCAGGTGAGGAGACGACAACGGTTTAGGGGGAGCGTACGTGTGAGGGCGCTGGTTAGTGTCAGCGTACGGATTAGGATTAGGGGACGGGTGAGGGTCAGGCTTCGGGGAAGGGTTAGGGTTAGGGTTCGGGCTAGGGTTAGGGTTAGGGGACGGGGACGGTTTAGGGTCCAGGTGAGGGCACGACAACGCTTTAGGGGGATTGTACGTGTGAGGGCGTGGATTAGTGTCAGCGTACGGGTTAGGATTAGTGGTCGGGTGAGGTTCAGGCTTCGGGGAAGGGTTAGGGTTAGGGTTCGGGCTAGGGTTAGGGTTAGGGGACGGGGACGGTTTAGGGTCCAGGTGAGGGCACGACAACGCTTTAGGGGGAGCGTACGTGTGAGGGCGCGGGTTAGTGTCAGCGTACGTGTTAGGATTAGGGGACGGGTGAGGGTCAGGCTTCGGGGAAGGGTTAGGGTTAGGGTTCGGGCTACGGTTAGGGTTAGGGGACAGGGACGGTTTAGGGTCCAGGTGAGGGTACGACAACGCTTTAGGGGGAGTGTACGTGTAAGGGCACGGGTTAGTGTCACCGTACGGGTTAGGATTAGGGGACGGGTGAGGGTCAGGCTTCGGAGAAGGGTTAGGGTTAGGGTTCGGGATAGGGTTAGGGTTAGGGGACGGCGACGGTTTAGGGTCCAGGTGAGGGTACGACAACGCTTTAGGGGGAGCGTACGTGTGAGGGCGCGGGTTAGTGTCAACGTACGGGTTAGCATTAGGGGACGGGTGAGGGTCAGCCTTCGGGGAAGGGTTAGGGTTAGGGTTTGGGCTAGGGTTAGGGTTAGGGGATGGGGACGGTTTAGGGTCCAGGTGAGGGTACGACAACGCTTTAGGGGGAGCGTACGTGTGAGCGTGCGGGTTAGTGTCAGCGTACGGGTTAGGATTAGGGGACGGGTGAGGGTCACGCTTCGGGGAAGGGTTAGGGTTAGGGTTCGGGCTAGGGTTAGGGTTAGGGGACGGGGACGGTTTAGGGTCCAGGTGAGGGCACGACAACGCTTTAGGGGGAGCGTACGTGTGAGGGCGCGGGTTAGTGTCAGCGTACAGGTTAGGATTAGGGGACGGGTGAGGGTCAGGCTTCGGGGAAGGGTTAGGGATAGGGTTCGGGCTAGGGTTAGGGTTAGGGGACGGGGATGGTTTAGGGTCCAGGTGAGGGCACGACAACGCTTTAGGGGCAGTGTACGTGTGAGGGCGCGGGTTAGTGTCAGCGTACGGGTTAGGATTAGGGGACGGGTGAGGGTCAGGCTTCGGGGAAGGGTTAGGGTTAGGGTTCAGGCTAGGGTTAGGGTTAGGGGACGGGGACGGTTTAGGGTCCAGGTGAGGGCACGACAACGCTTTAGGGGGAGCGTACGTGTGAGGGCGCGGGTTAGTGTCAGCGTACGGTTTAGGATTAGGGGACGGGTGAGGGTCAGGCTTCGGGGAAGGGTTAGGGTTAGGGTTCGGGCTAGGGTTAGGCTTAGGGGACGGGGCCGGGTTAGGGTCCAGGTGAGGGCACGACAACGCTTTAGGGGCAGCGTACGTGTGAGGTCGCTGGTTAGTGTCAGCGTACGGGTTAGGAATAAGGGACGGGTGAGGGTCAGGCTTCGGGGAAGGGTTAGGGTTAGGGTTCGGGCTAGGATTAGGGTTAGGGGATGGAGACGGTTTAGGGTCCAGGTGAGGGCACGACAACGCTTTAGGGGGAGCGTACGTGTGAGGGCGCGGGTTAGTGTCAGCGTACGGGTTAGGATTAGGGGACGGGTGAGGGTCAGGCTTCGGGGAAGGGTTAGGGTTAGGGTTCGGGCTAGGGTTAGGGTTAGGGGACGGGGACGGTTTAGGGTCCAGGTGAGGGCACGACAACTCTTTAGGGGGAGCGTACGTGTGAGGGCGCGGGTTAGTGTCAGCGTAGGGTTTAGGATTAGGGGATGGGTGAGGGTCAGGCTTCGGGGAAGGGTTAGGGTTAGGGTTCGGGCTAGGGTTAGGGTTAGGGGACGGGGACGGGTTAGGGTCCAGGTGAGGGCACGACAACGCTTTAGGGGCAGCGTACGAGTGAGGGCACGGGTTAGTGTCAGCGTACAGGTTAGGATTAGGGGACGGGTGAGGGTCAGGCTTCGGGGAAGGGTTAGGGTTAGGGTTCGGCCTAGGGTTAGGGTTAGGGGACGGGGACGGTTTAGGGTCCAGGTGAGGGCACGACAACGTTTTAGGGGGAGCGTACGTGTGAGGGCGCGGGTTAGTGTCAGCGTACGGGTTAGGATTAGGGGACGGGTGAGGGTCAGGCTTCGGGGAAGGGTTAGGGATAGGGTTCGGGCTAGGGTTAGGGTTAGGGGACGGGGACGGTTTAGGGACCAGGTGACGGCACGAGCACGCTTTAAGCGGAGCGTACGTGTGAGGGCGCGGGTTAGTGTCAGCGTACGGGTTAGGATTAGGGGACGGGTGAGGGTCAGTCTTCGGGGAATGGTTAGGGTTAGGGTTCGGGCTAGGGTTAGGGTTGGGGGACGGGGACGGTTTAAGGTCCAGTTGAGGGCACGACAACGCTGCAGTGGGAGCGTACGTGTGAGGGCGCGGGTTAGTGTCAGCGTACGGGTTAGGATTAGGGGACGGGTGAGGGTCAGGCTTTGGGGAAGGGTTAGGGTTAGGGTTCGGGCTAGGGTTAGGGGACGGGGACGGTTTACTGTCCAGGTGAGGATACGACAACGGTTTAGGGGGAGCGTACGTGTGAGGGCGCTGGTTAGTGTCAGCGTACGGATTAGGATTAGGGGACGGGTGAGGGTCAGGCTTCGGGGAAGGGTTAGGGTTAGGGTTCGGGCTAGGGTTAGGGTTAGGGGACGGGGACGGTTTAGGGTCCAGGTGAGGGCACGACAACGCTTTAGGGGGAGCGTACGTGTGAGGGCGCAGTTTAGTGTCAGCGTACGGGTTAGGATTAGGGGACGGGTGAGGGTCAGGCTTCGGGGAAGGATTAGGATTAGGGTTCGGGCTAGGGTTAGGGTTAGGGGACGGGGACGGTTTAGGGTCCAGGTGAGGGCACGACAACGCTTTAGGGGGAGCGTACGTGTGAGGGCGCGGGTTAGTGTCAGCGTACGGGTTAGGATTAGGGGACGGGTGAGGGTCAGGCTTCGGGGAAGGGTTAGGGTTAGGGTTCCGGCTAGGGTTAGGGTTAGGGGACAGCGACGGTTTAGGGTACAGGTGAGGGTACGACAACGCTTTAGGGGGAGCGTGCGTGTGAGGGCGCGGGTTAGTGTCAGCGTACGGGTTAGCATTAGGGGACGGGTGAGGGTCAGGCTTCGGGGAAGGGTTAGGGTTAGGGTTCGGGCTAGGGTTAGGGTTAGGGGACGGGGACGGTTTAGCGTCCAGGTGAGGGCACGACAACGCTTTAGGGGGAGCATACGTGTGAGGGCGCGGTATAGTGTCAGCGTACGGGTTAGGATTAGGGGACGGGTGAGGGTCAGGCTTCGGGGAAGGATTAGGATTAGGGTTCGGGCTAGGGTTAGGGTTAGGGGACGGGGACGGTTTAGGGTCCAGGTGAGGACACGACAACGCTTTACGGGGAGCGTACGTGTGAGGGCGCGGGTTAGTGTCTGCGTACGGGTTAGGATTAGCGGACGGCTGAGGGTCAGGCTTCGGGGAAGGGTTAGGGTTAGGGTTCGGGCTAGGGTTAGGATTAGTGGACGGGGACGGTTTAGGGTCCAGGTGAGGGTACGACAACGCTTTAGGGGGAGCTTACGTGTGAGGGCGCGGGTTAGTGTCAGCGTACGGGTTAGGATTAGGGGACGGGTGAGGGTCAGGCTTCGGGGAAGGATTAGGATTAGGGTTCGGGCTAGGGTTAGGGTTAGGGGACGGGGACGGTTTAGGGTCCAGGTGAGGGCACGACAACGCTTTAGGGGCAGCGTACGTGTGAGGGCGCGGGTTAGTGTCAGCGTACAGGTTAGGATTAGGGGACGGGTGAGGGTCAGGCTTCGGGGAAGGGTTAGGTTTAGGGTTCGGGATAGGGTTAGGGTTAGGGGACGGGGACGGTTTAGCGTCCAGGTGAGGGCACGACAACGCTTTAGGGGGAGCGTACGTGTGAGGGCGTGGGTTAGTGTCAGCGTACGGGTTAGGATTAGGGGACGGGTGAGGGTCAGGCTTCGGGGAAGGGTTAGGGATAGGGTTCGGGCTAGGGTTAGGGTTAGGGGACGGGGACGGTTTAGGGTCCAGGTGAGGGCACGACAACGCTTTAGGGGGAGCGTACGTGTGAGGGCGCGGGTTCGTGTCAGCGTACTGGTTAGGATTAGGGGACGGGTGAGGGTCAGGCTTCGGGGAAGGATTAGGATTAGGGTTCGGGCTAGGGTTAGGGTTAGGGGACGGGGACGGTTTAGGGTCCAGGTGAGGGCACGACAACGCTTTAGGGGGAGCGTACGTGTGAGGGCGCGGGTTAGTGTCAGCGTACGGGTTAGGATTAGGGGACGGGTGAGGGTCAGGCTTCGGGGAAGGGTTAGGGTTAGGGTTCCGGCTAGCGTTAGGGTTAGGGGACGGCGACGGTTTAGGGTCCAGGTGAGGGTACGACAACGCTTTAGGGGGAGCGTGCGTGTGAGGGCGCGGGTTAGTGTCAGCGTACGGGTTAGCATTAGGGGACGGGTGAGGGTCAGGCTTCGGGGAAGGGTTAGGGTTAGGGTTCGGGCTAGGGTTAGGGTTAGGGGACGGGGACGGTTTAGCGTCCAGGTGAGGGCACGACAACGCTTTAGGGGGAGCGTACGTGTGAGGGCGCGGTATAGTGTCAGCGTACGGGTTAGGATTAGGGGACGTGTGAGGGTCAGGCTTCGGAAAAAGGTTAGGGTTAGGGTTCGGGCTAGGGTTAGGGTTAGGGGACGGGGACGGTTTAGGGTCCAGGTGAGGGCACGACAACGCTTTAGGGGGAGCGTACGTGTGAGGGCGCGGGTTAGTGTCAGCGTACGGGTTAGGATTAGGGGACGGGTGAGGGTCAGGCTTCGGGGAAGGGTTAGGGTTAGGGTTCGGGCTAGGGTTAGGGTTAGGGGACGGGGACGGTTTAGGGTCCAGGTGAGGGCACGACAACGCTTTAGGGGGAGCGTACGTGTGAGGGCGCGGGTTAGTGTCAGCGTACGGGTTAGCATTAGGGGACGGGTGAGGGTCAGGCTTCGGGGAAGGGTTAGGGTTAGGGTTCGGGCTAGGGTTAGGGTTAGGGGATGGGGACGCTTTAGGGTCCAGGTGAGGGTACGACAACGCTTTAGGGGTAGCGTACGTGTGAGGGTGCGGGTTAGTGTCAGCGTACGGGTTAGGATTAGGGGACGGGTGAGGGTCACGCTTCGGGGAAGGGTTAGGGATAGGGTTCGGGCTAGGGTTAGGGTTAGGGGACGGGGACGGTTTAGGGTCCAGGTGAGGTCACGACAACGCTTTAGGGGGAGCGTATGTGTGAGGGCGCGGGTTAGTGTCAGCGTACGGTTTAGGATTAGGGGACGGGTGAGGGTCAGGCTTCGGGGAAGGGTTAGGGTTAGGGTTCGGGCTAGGGTTAGGGTTAGGGGACGGGGACGGTTTAGGGTCCAGGTGAGGGCACGACAACGCTTTAGGGGGAGCGTACGTGTGAGGGCGCGGGTTAGTGTCAGCGTACGGTTTAGGATTAGGGGATGGGTGAGGGTCAGGCTTCGGGGAAGGGTTAGGGTTAGGGTTCGGGCTAGGGTTAGGCTTAGGGGATGGGGACGGGTTAGGGTCCAGGTGAGGGCACGACAACGCTTTAGGGGGAGAGTATGTGTGAGGGCGCGGGTTAGTGTCTGCGTACGGTTAGGATTAGGGGACGGGTGAGGGTCAGGCTTCGGGGAAGGGTTAGTGTTAGGGTTCGGGCTAGGGTTAGGGTTAGGGGATGGGGACGGTTTAGGGTCCAGGTGAGGGCACGACAACGCTTTAGGGGGAGCGTACGTGTGAGGGCGCGGGTTAGTGTCAGCGTACGGTTTAGGATTAGGGGATGGGTGAGGGTCAGGCTTCGGGGAAGGGTTAGGGTTAGGGTTCGGGCTAGGGTTAGGGTTAGGGGACGGGGACGGGTTAGGGTCCAGGTGAGGGCACGACAACGCTTTAGGGGCTGCGTACGTGTGAGGGCGCGGGTTAGTGTCAGCGTACAGGTTAGGATTAGGGGACGGGTGAGGGTCAGGCTTTGGGGAAGGGTTAGGGTTAGGGTTCAGGCTAGAGTTAGGGTTAGGGGACGGGGACGGTTTAGGGTCCAGTTGAGGGGACGACAACGCTGCAGGGGGAGCGTACGTGTGAGGGCGCGGGTTAGTGTCAGAGCACGGGTTAGGATTAGGGGACGGGTGAGGGTCAGGCTTCGTGGAAGGGTTAGGGTTAGGGTTCGGGCTAGGTTTAGGGTTAGGGGACGGGGACGGTTTAGGGTCCAGGTGAGGGTACGACAACGCTTTAGGGGGAGCGTACGTGTGAGGGCGCGGGTTAGTTTCAGCGTACGGGTTAGGATTAGGGGACGGGTGAGGGTCAGGCTTCGGGGATGGGTTAGGGTTAGGGTTCGGGCTAGGGTTAGGGTTAGGGGACGTGGACGGTTTAGGGTCCAGGTGAGGGCACGGCAACGCTTTAGGGGGAGCGTACGTGTGAGGGCGCGGGTTAGTGTCAGCGTACGGGTTAGGATTAGGGGACGGGTGAGGGTCAGGCTTCGGGGAAGGGTTAGGGTTAGGTTTCGGGCTAGGGTTAGGGTTAGGGACGGGGACGGTTTAAGGTCCAGGTGAGGGTACAACAACGCTTTAGGGTGAGCGTACGTGTGAGGGCGCGGGTTAGTGTCAGCGTACGGGTTAGGATTAGGGGACGGGTGAGGGTCAGGCTTCGGAGAAGGGTTAGGGTTAGGGTTCGGGCTAGGATTATGGTTAGGTGACGGGGACGGTTTAGGGCCCAGGTGAGGGCACGACAACGCTTTAGGGGGAGCGTACGTGTGAGGGCGCGGGTTAGTGTCAGCGTACGGGTTAGGATTAGGGGACGGGTGAAGGTCAGGCTTCGGGGAAGGGTTAGGGTTAGGGTTCCGGCTAGGGTTAGGGTTAGGGGACGGGGACGGTTTAGGGTCCAGGTGAGGGTACAACAACGCTTTAGGGGGAGTGTACGTTTGAGGGCGCGGGTTAGTGTCAGCGTACGGGTTAGGATTAGGGGACGGGTGAGGGTCAGGCTTCGGGGAAGGGTTAGGGTTAGGGTTCGGGATAGGGTTAGGGTTAGGGGACGGGGACGGTTTAGGGTCCAGGTGAGGGCACGACAACGCTTTAGGGGGAGCGTACGTGTGAGGGCGCGGGATAGTGTCAGCGTACGGGTTAGGATTAGGGGACGGGTGAGGGTCAGGCTTCTGGGAAGGGTTAGGGTTAGGGTTCGGGCTAGGGTTAGGGTTAGGGGACGGGAACGGTTTAGGGTCCAGGTGAGGGCACGACAACGCTTTAGGGGGAGCGTACGTGTGAGGGCGCGGGTTAGTGTCAGCGTACGGGTTAGGATTAGGGGACGGGTGAGGGTCAGGCTTCGGGGAAGTGTTAGGGTTAGGGTTCGTGCTAGGGTTAGGTTAGGGGACGGGGACGGTTTAGGGTCCAGGTGAGGGCACGACAACGCTTTAGGGGGAGCGTACGTGTGAGGGCGCGGGTTAGTGTCAGCGTACGGGTTAGGATTAGGGGACGGGTGAGGGTCAGGCTTCGGGGAAGCGTTAGGGTTAGGGTTCGGGCTAGGGTTAGGGTTAGGGGACGGGGACGGGGACGGTTTAGGGTCCAGGTGAGGGTACAACAACGCTTTAGGGTGAGCGTACGTGTGAGGGCGCGGGTTAGTGTCAGCGTACGGGTTAGGATTAGGGGACGGGTGAGGGTCAGGCTTCGGGGAAGGGTTAGGGTTAGTGTTCGGGCTAGGATTAGGGTTAGGGGACGGGGACGGTTTAGGGTCCAGGTGAGGGTACGACTACGCTTTAGGGGGAGCGTACATGTTAGGACGCGGGTTAGTGTCAGCGTACGGGTTAGGATTAGGGCACGGGTGATGGTCAGGCTTCGGGGAAGGGTTAGGGTTAGGGTTCGGGCTAGGGTTAGGGTTAGGGGACGGGGACGGTTTAGGGCCCAGGTGAGGGTACGACAACGCTTTAGGGGGAGCGTACATGTGAGGGCGCGGGTTAGTGTCAGCGTACGGGTTCGGATTAGGGGACGGGTGAGGGTCAGGCTTTGGGGAAGGGTTAGGGTTAGGGTTCGGGCTACGGTTAGGGGACGGGGACGGTTTAGTGTCCAGGTGAGGATACGACAACGGTTTAGGGGGAGCGTACGTGTGAGGGCGCTGGTTAGTGTCAGCGTACGGATTAGGATTAGGGGACGGGTGAGGGTCAGGCTTCGGGAAAGGGTTAGGGTTAGGGTTCGGGCTAGGGTTAGGGTTAGGGGACGGGGACGGTTTAGGGTCCAGGTGAGGGCACGACAACGCTTTAGGGGGAGCGTACGTGTGAGGGCGCAGATTAGTGTCAGCGTACGGGTTAGGATTAGGGGACGGGTGAGGGTCAGGCTTCGGGGAAGGATTAGGATTAGGGTTCGGGCTAGGGTTAGGGTTAGGGGACGGGGACGGTTTAGGGTCCAGGTGAGGGCACGACAACGCTTTAGGGGGAGCGTACGTGTGAGGGCGCGGGTTAGTGTCAGCGTACGGGTTAGGATTAGGGGACGGGTGAGGGTCAGGCTTCGGGGAAGGGTTAGGGTTACGGTTCCGGCTAGGGTTAGGGTTAGGGGACGGCGACGGTTTAGGGTCCAGGTGAGGGTACGACAACGCTTTAGGGGGAGCGTGCGTGTGAGGGCGCGGGTTAGTGTCAGCGTACGGGTTAGCATTAGGGGACGGGTGAGGGTCAGGCTTCGGGGAAGGGTTAGGGTTAGGGTTCGGGCTAGGGTTAGGGTTAGGGGACGGGGACGGTTTAGCGTCCAGGTGAGGGCACGACAACGCTTTAGGGGGAGCGTACGTGTGAGGGCGCGGTATAGTGTCAGCGTACGGGTTAGGATTAGGGGATGGGTGAGGGTCAGGCTTCGGGGAAGGGTTAGGGTTAGGGTTCGGGCTAGGGTTAGGGTTAGGGGACGGGGCGTGTTAGGGTCCAGGTGAGGGCACGACAACGCTTTAGGGGCAGCGTACGTGTGAGGGCGCGGGTTAGTGTCAGCGTACAGGTTAGGATTAGGTGACGGGTGAGGGTCAGGATTCTGGGAAGGGTTAGGTTTAGGGTTCGGGATAGGGTTAGGGTTAGGGGACGGGGACGGTTTAGCGTCCAGGTGAGGGCACGACAACGCTTTAGGGGGAGCGTACGTGTGAGGGCGTGGGTTAGTGTCAGCGTACGGGTTAGGATTAGGGGACGGGTGAGGGTCAGGCTTCGGGGAAGGGTTAGGGTTAGGGTTCGGGCTAGGGTTAGGGTTAGGGGACGGGGACGGTTTAGCGTCCAGGTGAGGGCACGACAACGCTTTAGGGGGAGCATACGTGTGAGGGCGCGGTATAGTGTCAGCGTACGGGTTAGGATTAGGGGACGGGTGAGGGTCAGGCTTCGGGGAAGGGTTAGGGTTAGGGTTCGGGCTAGGGTTAGGGTTAGGGGACGGGGCGTGTTAGGGTCCAGGTGAGGGCACGACAACGCTTTAGGGGCAGCGTACGTGTGAGGGCGCGGGTTAGTGTCAGCGTACAGGTTAGGATTAGGTGACGGGTGAGGGTCAGGATTCTGGGAAGGGTTAGGTTTAGGGTTCGGGATAGGGTTAGGGTTAGGGGACGGGGACGGTTTAGCGTCCAGGTGAGGGCACGACAACGCTTTAGGGGGAGCGTACGTGTGAGGGCGTGGGTTAGTGTCAGCGTACGGGTTAGGATTAGGGGACGGGTGAGGGTCAGGCTTCGGGGAAGGGTTAGGGTTAGGGTTCGGGCTAGGGTTAGGGTTAGGGGACGGGGACGGTTTAGCGTCCAGGTGAGGGCACGACAACGCTTTAGGGGGAGCGTACGTGTGAGGGCGCGGTATAGTGTCAGCGTACGGGTTAGGATTAGGGGACGTGTGAGGGTCAGGCTTCGGAGAAGGGTTAGGGTTAGGGTTCGGGCTAGGGTTAGGGTTAGGGGCCGGGGACGGTTTAGGGTCCAGGTGAGGGCACGACAACGCTTTAGGGGGAGCGTACGTGTGAGGGCGCGGGTTAGTGTCAGCGTACGGGTTAGGATTAGGGGACGGTTGAGGGTCAGGCTTCGGGGAAGGGTTAGTGTTAGGGTTCCGGCTAGGGTTAGGGTTAGGGGACGGGGACGGTTTAGGGTCCAGGTGAGGGCACGACAACGCTTTAGGGGGAGCGTACGTGTGAGCGTGCGGGTTAGTGTCAGGGTACGGGTTAGGATTAGGGAACGGGTGAGGGTCACGCTTCGGGGAAGTGTTAGGATTAGGGTTCGGGCTAGGGTTAGGGTTAGGGGACGGGGACGGTTTAGGGTCCAGGTGAGAGCACGACAACGCTTTAGGGGGAGCGTACGTGTGAGGGCGCGGGTTAGTGTCAGCGTACGGGTTAGGATTAGGGGACGGGTGAGGGTCAGGCTTCGGGGAAGGGTTAGGGATAGGGTTCGGGCTAGGGTTAGGGTTAGGGGATGGGGACGGTTTAGGGTCCAGGTGAGGGCACGACAACGCTTTAGGGGGAGTGTACGTGTGAGGGCGCGGGTTAGTGTCAGCGTACGGGTTAGGATTAGGGGACGGGTGAGGGTCAGGCTTCGGGGAAGGGTTAGGGTTAGGGTTCGGGCTAGGGTTAGGCTTAGGGGATGGGGACGGGTTAGGGTCCAGGTGAGGGCACGACAACGCTTTAGGGGGAGAGTATGTGTGAGGGCGCGGGTTAGTGTCTGCGTACGGTTAGGATTAGGGGACGGGTGAGGGTCAGGCTTCGGGGAAGGGTTAGTGTTAGGGTTCGGGCTAGGGTTAGGGTTAGGGGATGGGGACGGTTTAGGGTCCAGGTGAGGGCACGACAACGCTTTAGGGGGAGCGTACGTGTGAGGGCGCGGGTTAGTGTCAGCGTACGGTTTAGGATTAGGGGATGGGTGAGGGTCAGGCTTCGGGGAAGGGTTAGGGTTAGGGTTCGGGCTAGGGTTAGGGTTAGGGGACGGGGACGGGTTAGGGTCCAGGTGAGGGCACGACAACGCTTTAGGGGCAGCGTACGTGTGAGGGCGCGGGTTAGTGTCAGCGTACAGGTTAGGATTAGGGGACGGGTGAGGGTCAGGCTTTGGGGAAGGGTTAGGGTTAGGGTTCAGGCTAGAGTTAGGGTTAGGGGACGGGGACGGTTTAGGGTCCAGTTGAGGGGACGACAACGCTGCAGGGGGAGTGTACGTGTGAGGGCGCGGGTTAGTGTCAGAGCATGGGTTAGGATTAGGGGACGGGTGAGGGTCAGGCTTCGTGGAAGGGTTAGGGTTAGGGTTCGGGCTAGGTTTAGGGTTAGGGGACGGGGACGGTTTAGGGTCCAGGTGAGGGTACGACAACGCTTTAGGGGGAGCGTACGTGTGAGGGCGCGGGTTAGTTTCAGCGTACGGGTTAGGATTAGGGGACGGGTGAGGGTCAGGCTTCGGGGATGGGTTAGGGTTAGGGTTCGGGCTAGGGTTAGGGTTAGGGGACGGGGACGGTTTAGGGTCCAGGTGAGGGCACGGCAACGCTTTAGGGGGAGCGTACGTGTGAGGGCGCGGGTTAGTGTCAGCGTACGGGTTAGGATTAGGGGACGGGTGAGGGTCAGGCTTCGGGGAAGGGTTAGGGTTAGGGTTCGGGCTAGGGTTAGGGTTAGGGACGGGGACGGTTTAAGGTCCAGGTGAGGGTACAACAACGCTTTAGGGTGAGCGTACGTGTGAGGGCGCGGGTTAGTGTCAGCGTACGGGTTAGGATTAGGGGACGGGTGAGGGTCAGGCTTCGGAGAAGGGTTAGGGTTAGGGTTCGGGCTAGGATTATGGTTAGGTGACGGGGACGGTTTAGGGCCGAGGTGAGGGCACGACAACGCTTTAGGGGGAGCGTACGTGTGAGGGCGCAGGTTAGTGTCAGCGTACGGGTTAGGATTAGGGGACGGGTGAAGGTCAGGCTTCGGGGAAGGGTTAGGGTTAGGGTTCCGGCTAGGGTTAGGGTTAGGGGACGGGGACGGTTTAGGGTCCAGGTGAGGGTACGACAACGCTTTAGGGGGAGTGTACGTTTGAGGGCGCGGGTTAGTGTCAGCGTACGGGTTAGGATTAGGGGACGGGTGAGGGTCAGGCTTCGGGGAAGGGTTAGGGTTAGGGTTCGGGCTAGGGTTAGGGTTAGGGGACGGGGACGGTTTAGCGTCCAGGTGAGGGCACGACAACGCTTTAGGGGGAGCGTACGTGTGAGGGCGCGGTATAGTGTCAGCGTACGGGTTAGGATTAGGGGACGTGTGAGGGTCAGGCTTCGGAGAAGGGTTAGGGTTAGGGTTCGGGCTAGGGTTAGGGTTAGGGGCCGGGGACGGTTTAGGGTCCAGGTGAGGGCACGACAACGCTTTAGGGGGAGCGTACGTGTGAGGGCGCGGGTTAGTGTCAGCGTACGGGTTAGGATTAGGGGACGGTTGAGGGTCAGGCTTCGGGGAAGGGTTAGTGTTAGGGTTCCGGCTAGGGTTAGGGTTAGGGGACGGGGACGGTTTAGGGTCCAGGTGAGGGCACGACAACGCTTTAGGGGGAGCGTACGTGTGAGCGTGCGGGTTAGTGTCAGCGTACGGGTTAGGATTAGGGAACGGGTGAGGGTCACGCTTCGGGGAAGTGTTAGGATTAGGTTTCGGGCTAGGGTTAGGGTTAGGGGACGGGGACGGTTTAGGGTCCAGGTGAGAGCACGACAACGCTTTAGGGGGAGCGTACGTGTGAGGGCGCGGGTTAGTGTCAGCGTACGGGTTAGGATTAGGGGACGGGTGAGGGTCAGGCTTCGGGGAAGGGTTAGGGATAGGGTTCGGGCTAGGGTTAGGGTTAGGGGATGGGGACGGTTTAGGGTCCAGGTGAGGGCACGACAACGCTTTAGGGGGAGTGTACGTGTGAGGGCGCGGGTTAGTGTCAGCGTACGGGTTAGGATTAGGGGACGGGTGAGGGTCAGGCTTCGGGGAAGGGTTAGGGTTAGGGTTCGGGCTAGGGTTAGGCTTAGGGGATGGGGACGGGTTAGGGTCCAGGTGAGGGCACGACAACGCTTTAGGGGGAGAGTATGTGTGAGGGCGCGGGTTAGTGTCTGCGTACGGTTAGGATTACGGGACGGGTGAGGGTCAGGCTTCGGGGAAGGGTTAGTGTTAGGGTTCGGGCTAGGGTTAGGGTTAGGGGATGGGGACGGTTTAGGGTCCAGGTGAGGGCACGACAACGCTTTAGGGGGAGCGTACGTGTGAGGGCGCGGGTTAGTGTCAGCGTACGGTTTAGGATTAGGGGATGGGTGAGGGCCAGGCTTCGGGGAAGGGTTAGGGTTAGGGTTCGGGCTAGGGTTAGGGTTAGGGGACGGGGACGGGTTAGGGTCCAGGTGAGGGCACGACAACGCTTTAGGGGCAGCGTACGTGTGAGGGCGCGGGTTAGTGTCAGCGTACAGGTTAGGATTAGGGGACGGGTGAGGGTCAGGCTTTGGGGAAGGGTTAGGGTTAGGGTTCAGGCTAGAGTTAGGGTTAGGGGACGGGGACGGTTTAGGGTCCAGTTGAGGGGACGACAACGCTGCAGGGGGAGTGTACGTGTGAGGGCGCGGGTTAGTGTCAGAGCATGGGTTAGGATTAGGGGACGGGTGAGGGTCAGGCTTCGTGGAAGGGTTAGGGTTAGGGTTCGGGCTAGGTTTAGGGTTAGTGGACGGGGACGGTTTAGGGTCCAGGTGAGGGTACGACAACGCTTTAGGGGGAGCGTACGTGTGAGGGCGCGGGTTAGTTTCAGCGTACGGGTTAGGATTAGGGGACGGGTGAGGGTCAGGCTTCGGGGATGGGTTAGGGTTAGGGTTCGGGCTAGGGTTAGGGTTAGGGGACGGGGACGGTTTAGGGTCCAGGTGAGGGCACGGCAACGCTTTAGGGGGAGCGTACGTGTGAGGGCGCGGGTTAGTGTCAGCGTACGGGTTAGGATTAGGGGACGGGTGAGGGTCAGGCTTCGGGGAAGGGTTAGGGTTAGGGTTCGGGCTAGGGTTAGGGTTAGGGACGGGGACGGTTTAAGGTCCAGGTGAGGGTACAACAACGCTTTAGGGTGAGCGTACGTGTGAGGGCGCGGGTTAGTGTCAGCGTACGGGTTAGGATTAGGGGACGGGTGAGGGTCAGGCTTCGGAGAAGGGTTAGGGTTAGGGTTCGGGCTAGGATTATGGTTAGGTGACAGGGACGGTTTAGGGCCCAGGTGAGGGCACGACAACGCTTTAGGGGGAGCGTACGTGTGAGGGCGCGGGTTAGTGTCAGCGTACGGGTTAGGATTAGGGGACGGGTGAGGGTCAGGCTTCGGGGAAGGGTTAGGGTTAGGGTTCGGGCTAGGGTTAGGGTTAGGGGACGGGGACGGTTTAGCGTCCAGGTGAGGGCACGACAACGCTTTAGGGGGATCGTACGTGTGAGGGCGCGGTATAGTGTCAGCGTACGGGTTAGGATTAGGGGACGTGTGAGGGTCAGGCTTCGGAGAAGGGTTAGGGTTAGGGTTCGGGCTAGGGTTAGGGTTAGGGGCCGGGGACGGTTTAGGGTCCAGGTGAGGGCACGACAACGCTTTAGGGGGAGCGTACGTGTGAGGGCGCGGGTTAGTGTCAGCGTACGGGTTGGGATTAGGGGACGGGTGAGGGTCAGGCTTCGGGGATGGGTTAGGGTTAGGGTTCGGGCTAGGGTTAGGGTTAGGGGACGGGGACGGTTTAGGGTCCAGGTGAGGGCACGGCAACGCTTTAGGGGGAGCGTACGTGTGAGGGCGCGGGTTAGTGTCAGCGTACGGGTTAGGATTAGGGGACGGGTGAGGGTCAGGCTTCGGGGAAGGGTTAGGGTTAGGGTTCGGGCTAGGGTTAGGGTTAGGGACGGGGACGGTTTAAGGTCCAGGTGAGGGTACAACAACGCTTTAGGGTGAGCGTACGTGTGAGGGCGCGGGTTAGTGTCAGCGTACGGGTTAGGATTAGGGGACGGGTGAGGGTCAGGCTTCGGAGAAGGGTTAGGGTTAGGGTTCGGGCTAGGATTATGGTTAGGTGACGGGGACGGTTTAGGGCCCAGGTGAGGGCACGACAACGCTTTAGGGGGAGCGTACGTGTGAGGGCGCGGGTTAGTGTCAGCGTACGGGTTAGGATTAGGGGACGGGTGAGGGTCAGGCTTCGGGGAAGGGTTAGGGTTAGGGTTCGGGCTAGGGTTAGGGTTAGGGGACGGGGACGGTTTAGCGTCCAGGTGAGGGCACGACAACGCTTTAGGGGGAGCGTACGTGTGAGGGCGCGGTATAGTGTCAGCGTACGGGTTAGGATTAGGGGACGTGTGAGGGTCAGGCTTCGGAGAAGGGTTAGGGTTAGGGTTCGGGCTAGGGTTAGGGTTAGGGGCCGGGGACGGTTTAGGGTCCAGGTGAGGGCACGACAACGCTTTAGGGGGAGCGTACGTGTGAGGGCGCGGGTTAGTGTCAGCGTACGGGTTAGGATTAGGGGACGGTTGAGGGTCAGGCTTCGGGGAAGGGTTAGTGTTAGGGTTCCGGCTAGGGTTAGGGTTAGGGGACGGGGACGGTTTAGGGTCCAGGTGAGGGCACGACAACGCTTTAGGGGGAGCGTACGTGTGAGCGTGCGGGTTAGTGTCAGCGTACGGGTTAGGATTAGGGAACGGGTGAGGGTCACGCTTCGGGGAAGTGTTAGGATTAGGTTTCGGGCTAGGGTTAGGGTTAGGGGACGGGGACGGTTTAGGGTCCAGGTGAGAGCACGACAACGCTTTAGGGGGAGCGTACGTGTGAGGACGCGGGTTAGTGTCAGCGTACGGGTTAGGATTAGGGGACGGGTGAGGGTCAGGCTTCGGGGAAGGGTTAGGGTTAGGGTTCGGGCTAGGGTTAGGCTTAGGGGATGGGGACGGGTTAGGGTCCAGGTGAGGGCACGACAACGCTTTAGGGGGAGAGTATGTGTGAGGGCGCGGGTTAGTGTCTGCGTACGGTTAGGATTAGGGGACGGGTGAGGGTCAGGCTTCGGGGAAGGGTTAGTGTTAGGGTTCGGGCTAGGGTTAGGGTTAGGGGATGGGGACGGTTTAGGGTCCAGGTGAGGGCACGACAACGCTTTAGGGGGAGCGTACGTGTGAGGGCGCGGGTTAGTGTCAGCGTACGGTTTAGGATTAGGGGATGGGTGAGGGTCAGGCTTCGGGGAAGGGTTAGGGTTAGGGTTCGGGCTAGGGTTAGGGTTAGGGGACGGGGACGGGTTAGGGTCCAGGTGAGGGCACGACAACGCTTTAGGGGCAGCGTACGTGTGAGGGCGCGGGTTAGTGTCAGCGTACAGGTTAGGATTAGGGGACGGGTGAGGGTCAGGCTTTGGGGAAGGGTTAGGGTTAGGGTTCAGGCTAGAGTTAGGGTTAGGGGACGGGGACGGTTTAGGGTCCAGTTGAGGGGACGACAACGCTGCAGGGGGAGTGTACGTGTGAGGGCGCGGGTTAGTGTCAGAGCATGGGTTAGGATTAGGGGACGGGTGAGGGTCAGGCTTCGTGGAAGGGTTAGGGTTAGGGTTCGGGCTAGGTTTAGGGTTAGGGGACGGGGACGGTTTAGGGTCCAGGTGAGGGTACGACAACGCTTTAGGGGGAGCGTACGTGTGAGGGCGCGGGTTAGTTTCAGCGTACGGGTTAGGATTAGGGGACGGGTGAGGGTCAGGCTTCGGGGATGGGTTAGGGTTAGGGTTCGGGCTAGGGTTAGGGTTAGGGGACGGGGACGGTTTAGGGTCCAGGTGAGGGCACGGCAACGCTTTAGGGGGAGCGTACGTGTGAGGGCGCGGGTTAGTGTCAGCGTACGGGTTAGGATTAGGGGACGGGTGAGGGTCAGGCTTCGGGGAAGGGTTAGGGTTAGGGTTCGGGCTAGGGTTAGGGTTAGGGACGGGGACGGTTTAAGGTCCAGGTGAGGGTACAACAACGCTTTAGGGTGAGCGTACGTGTGAGGGCGCGGGTTAGTGTCAGCGTACGGGTTAGGATTAGGGGACGGGTGAGGGTCAGGCTTCGGAGAAGGGTTAGGGTTAGGGTTCGGGCTAGGATTATGGTTAGGTGACGGGGACGGTTTAGGGCCCAGGTGAGGGCACGACAACGCTTTAGGGGGAGCGTACGTGTGAGGGCGCGGGTTAGTGTCAGCGTACGGGTTAGGATTAGGGGACGGGTGAAGGTCAGGCTTCGGGGAAGGGTTAGGGTTAGGGTTCCGGCTAGGGTTAGGGTTAGGGGACGGGGACGGTTTAGGGTCCAGGTGAGGGTACGACAACGCTTTAGGGGGAGTGTACGTTTGAGGGCGCGGGTTAGTGTCAGCGTACGGGTTAGGATTAGGGGACGGGTGAGGGTCAGGCTTCGGGGAAGGGTTAGGGTTAGGGTTCGGGATAGGGTTAGGGTTAGGGGACGGGGACGGTTTAGGGTCCAGGTGAGGGCACGACAACGCTTTAGGGGGAGCGTACGTGTGAGGGCGCGGGATAGTGTCAGCGTACGGGTTAGGATTAGGGGACGGGTGAGGGTCAGGCTTCTGGGAAGGGTTAGGGTTAGGGTTCGGGCTAGGGTTAGGGTTAGGGGACGGGAACGGTTTAGGGTCCAGGTGAGGGCACGACAACGCTTTAGGGGGAGCGTACGTGTGAGGGCGCGGGTTAGTGTCAGCGTACGGGTTAGGATTAGGGGACGGGTGAGGGTCAGGCTTCGGGGAAGTGTTAGGGTTAGGGTTCGTGCTAGGGTTAGGTTAGGGGACGGGGACGGTTTAGGGTCCAGGTGAGGGCACGACAACGCTTTAGGGGGAGCGTACGTGTGAGGGCGCGGGTTAGTGTCAGCGTACGGGTTAGGATTAGGGGAAGGGTGAGGGTCAGGCTTCGGGGAAGCGTTAGGGTTAGGGTTCGGGCTAGGGTTAGGGTTAGGGGACGGGGACGGGGACGGTTTAGGGTCCAGGTGAGGGTACAACAACGCTTTAGGGTGAGCGTACGTGTGAGGGCGCGGGTTAGTGTCAGCGTACGGGTTAGGATTAGGGGACGGGTGAGGGTCAGGCTTCGGAGAAGGGTTAGGTTTAGGGTTCGGGCTAGGGTTAGCGTTAGGGGACGGGGACGGTTTAGGGTCCAGGTGAGGGCACGACAACGCTTTAGGGGGAGCGTACGTGTGAGGGCGCGGGTTAGTGTCAGCGTACGGGTTGGGATTAGGGGACGGGTGAGGGTCAGGCTTCGGGGATGGGTTAGGGTTAGGGTTCGGGCTAGGGTTAGGGTTAGGGGACGGGGACGGTTTAGGGTCCAGGTGAGGGCACGGCAACGCTTTAGGGGGAGCGTACGTGTGAGGGCGCGGGTTAGTGTCAGCGTACGGGTTAGGATTAGGGGACGGGTGAGGGTCAGGCTTCGGGGAAGGGTTAGGGTTAGGGTTCGGGCTAGGGTTAGGGTTAGGGACGGGGACGGTTTAAGGTCCAGGTGAGGGTACAACAACGCTTTAGGGTGAGCGTACGTGTGAGGGCGCGGGTTAGTGTCAGCGTACGGGTTAGGATTAGGGGACGGGTGAGGGTCAGGCTTCGGAGAAGGGTTAGGGTTAGGGTTCGGGCTAGGATTATGGTTAGGTGACGGGGACGGTTTAGGGCCCAGGTGAGGGCACGACAACGCTTTAGGGGGAGCGTACGTGTGAGGGCGCGGGTTAGTGTCAGCGTACGGGTTAGGATTAGGGGACGGGTGAGGGTCAGGCTTCGGGGAAGGGTTAGGGTTAGGGTTCGGGCTAGGGTTAGGGTTAGGGGACGGGGACGGTTTAGCGTCCAGGTGAGGGCACGACAACGCTTTAGGGGGAGCGTACGTGTGAGGGCGCGGTATAGTGTCAGCGTACGGGTTAGGATTAGGGGACGTGTGAGGGTCAGGCTTCGGAGAAGGGTTAGGGTTAGGGTTCGGGCTAGGGTTAGGGTTAGGGGCCGGGGACGGTTTAGGGTCCAGGTGAGGGCACGACAACGCTTTAGGGGGAGCGTACGTGTGAGGGCGCGGGTTAGTGTCAGCGTACGGGTTAGGATTAGGGGACGGTTGAGGGTCAGGCTTCGGGGAAGGGTTAGTGTTAGGGTTCCGGCTAGGGTTAGGGTTAGGGGACGGGGACGGTTTAGGGTCCAGGTGAGGGCACGACAACGCTTTAGGGGGAGCGTACGTGTGAGCGTGCGGGTTAGTGTCAGCGTACGGGTTAGGATTAGGGAACGGGTGAGGGTCACGCTTCGGGGAAGTGTTAGGATTAGGTTTCGGGCTAGGGTTAGGGTTAGGGGACGGGGACGGTTTAGGGTCCAGGTGAGAGCACGACAACGCTTTAGGGGGAGCGTACGTGTGAGGACGCGGGTTAGTGTCAGCGTACGGGTTAGGATTAGGGGACGGGTGAGGGTCAGGCTTCGGGGAAGGGTTAGGGTTAGGGTTCGGGCTAGGGTTAGGCTTAGGGGATGGGGACGGGTTAGGGTCCAGGTGAGGGCACGACAACGCTTTAGGGGGAGAGTATGTGTGAGGGCGCGGGTTAGTGTCTGCGTACGGTTAGGATTAGGGGACGGGTGAGGGTCAGGCTTCGGGGAAGGGTTAGTGTTAGGGTTCGGGCTAGGGTTAGGGTTAGGGGATGGGGACGGTTTAGGGTCCAGGTGAGGGCACGACAACGCTTTAGGGGGAGCGTACGTGTGAGGGCGCGGGTTAGTGTCAGCGTACGGTTTAGGATTAGGGGATGGGTGAGGGTCAGGCTTCGGGGAAGGGTTAGGGTTAGGGTTCGGGCTAGGGTTAGGGTTAGGGGACGGGGACGGGTTAGGGTCCAGGTGAGGGCACGACAACGCTTTAGGGGCAGCGTACGTGTGAGGGCGCGGGTTAGTGTCAGCGTACAGGTTAGGATTAGGGGACGGGTGAGGGTCAGGCTTTGGGGAAGGGTTAGGGTTAGGGTTCAGGCTAGAGTTAGGGTTAGGGGACGGGGACGGTTTAGGGTCCAGTTGAGGGGACGACAACGCTGCAGGGGGAGTGTACGTGTGAGGGCGCGGGTTAGTGTCAGAGCATGGGTTAGGATTAGGGGACGGGTGAGGGTCAGGCTTCGTGGAAGGGTTAGGGTTAGGGTTCGGGCTAGGTTTAGGGTTAGGGGACGGGGACGGTTTAGGGTCCAGGTGAGGGTACGACAACGCTTTAGGGGGAGCGTACGTGTGAGGGCGCGGGTTAGTTTCAGCGTACGGGTTAGGATTAGGGGACGGGTGAGGGTCAGGCTTCGGGGATGGGTTAGGGTTAGGGTTCGGGCTAGGGTTAGGGTTAGGGGACGGGGACGGTTTAGGGTCCAGGTGAGGGCACGGCAACGCTTTAGGGGGAGCGTACGTGTGAGGGCGCGGGTTAGTGTCAGCGTACGGGTTAGGATTAGGGGACGGGTGAGGGTCAGGCTTCGGGGAAGGGTTAGGGTTAGGGTTCGGGCTAGGGTTAGGGTTAGGGACGGGGACGGTTTAAGGTCCAGGTGAGGGTACAACAACGCTTTAGGGTGAGCGTACGTGTGAGGGCGCGGGTTAGTGTCAGCGTACGGGTTAGGATTAGGGGACGGGTGAGGGTCAGGCTTCGGAGAAGGGTTAGGGTTAGGGTTCGGGCTAGGATTATGGTTAGGTGACGGGGACGGTTTAGGGCCCAGGTGAGGGCACGACAACGCTTTAGGGGGAGCGTACGTGTGAGGGCGCGGGTTAGTGTCAGCGTACGGGTTAGGATTAGGGGACGGGTGAAGGTCAGGCTTCGGGGAAGGGTTAGGGTTAGGGTTCCGGCTAGGGTTAGGGTTAGGGGACGGGGACGGTTTAGGGTCCAGGTGAGGGTACGACAACGCTTTAGGGGGAGTGTACGTTTCAGGGCGCGGGTTAGTGTCAGCGTACGGGTTAGGATTAGGGGACGGGTGAGGGTCAGGCTTCGGGGAAGGGTTAGGGTTAGGGTTCGGGATAGGGTTAGGGTTAGGGGACGGGGACGGTTTAGGGTCCAGGTGAGGGCACGACAACGCTTTAGGGGGAGCGTACGTGTGAGGGCGCGGGATAGTGTCAGCGTACGGGTTAGGATTAGGGGACGGGTGAGGGTCAGGCTTCTGGGAAGGGTTAGGGTTAGGGTTCGGGCTAGGGTTAGGGTTAGGGGACGGGAACGGTTTAGGGTCCAGGTGAGGGCACGACAACGCTTTAGGGGGAGCGTACGTGTGAGGGCGCGGGTTAGTGTCAGCGTACGGGTTAGGATTAGGGGACGGGTGAGGGTCAGGCTTCGGGGAAGTGTTAGGGTTAGGGTTCGTGCTAGGGTTAGGTTAGGGGACGGGGACGGTTTAGGGTCCAGGTGAGGGCACGACAACGCTTTAGGGGGAGCGTACGTGTGAGGGCGCGGGTTAGTGTCAGCGTACGGGTTAGGATTAGGGGAAGGGTGAGGGTCAGGCTTCGGGGAAGCGTTAGGGTTAGGGTTCGGGCTAGGGTTAGGGTTAGGGGACGGGGACGGGGACGGTTTAGGGTCCAGGTGAGGGTACAACAACGCTTTAGGGTGAGCGTACGTGTGAGGGCGCGGGTTAGTGTCAGCGTACGGGTTAGGATTAGGGGACGGGTGAGGGTCAGGCTTCGGAGAAGGGTTAGGTTTAGGGTTCGGGCTAGGGTTAGCGTTAGGGGACGGGGACGGTTTAGGGCCCAGGTGAGGGCACGACAACGCTTTAGGGGGAGCGTACGTGTGAGGGCGCGGGTTAGTGTCAGCGTACGGGTTAGGATTAGGGGACGGGTGAGGGTCAGGCTTCGGGGAAGGGTTAGGGTTAGGGTTCGGGCTAGGGTTAGGGTTAGGGGACGGGGACGGTTTAGGGTCCAGGTGAGGGCACGAGAACGCTTTAGGGGGAGCGTACGTGTGAGGGCGCGGGTTAGTGTCAGCGTACGGGTTAGGATTAGGGGACGGGTGAGGGTCAGGCTTCGGGGAAGGGTTAGGGTTAGGGTTCGGGCTAGGGTTAGAGTTAGCGGACGGGGACGGTTTAGGGTCCAGGTGAGGGCACGACAACGCTTTAGGGGGAGCGTACGTGTGAGGGCGCGGGATAGTGTCAGCGTACGGGTTAGGATTAGGGGACGGGTGAGGGTCAGGCTTCTGGGAAGGGTTAGGGTTAGGGTTCGGGCTAGGGTTCGGGTTAGGGGACGGGAACGGTTTAGGGTCCAGGTGAGGGCACGACAACGCTTTAGGGGGAGCGTACGTGTGAGGGCGCGGGTTAGTGTCAGCGTACGGGTTAGGATTAGGGGACGGGTGAGGGTCAGGCTTCGGGGAAGGGTTAGGGTTAGGGTTCGGGCTAGGGTTAGAGTTAGCGGACGGGGACGGTTTAGGGTCCAGGTGACGGCACGACAACGCTTTAGGGGGAGCGTACGTGTGAGGGCGCGGGATAGTGTCAGCGTACGGGTTAGGATTAGGGGACGGGTGAGGGTCAGGCTTCTGGGAAGGGTTAGGGTTAGGGTTCGGGCTAGGGTTCGGGTTAGGGGACGGGAACGGTTTAGGGTCCAGGTGAGGGCACGACAACGCTTTAGGGGGAGCGTACGTGTGAGGGCGCGGGTTAGTGTCAGCGTACGGGTTAGGATTAGGGGACGGGTGAGGGTCAGGCTTCGGGGAAGTGTTAGGGTTAGGGTTCGTGCTAGGGTTAGGTTAGGGGACGGGGACGGTTTAGGGTCCAGGTGAGGGCACGAGAACGCTTTAGGGGGAGCGTACGTGTGAGGGCGCGGGTTAGTGTCAGCGTACGGGTTAGGATTAGGGGACGGGTGAGGGTCAGGCTTTGGGGAAGCGTTAGGGTTAGGGTTCGGGCTAGGGTTAGGGTTAGGGGACGGGGACGGGGACGGTTTAGGGTCCAGGTGAGGGTACAACAACGCTTTAGGGTGAGCGTACGTGTGAGGGCGCGGGTTAGTGTCAGCGTACGGGTTAGGATTAGGGGACGGGTGAGGGTCAGGCTTCGGAGAAGGGTTAGGTTTAGGGTTCGGGCTAGGGTTAGCGTTAGGGGACGGGGACGGTTTAGGGCCCAGGTGAGGGCACGACAACGCTTTAGGGGGAGCGTACGTGTGAGGGCGCGGGTTAGTGTCAGCGTACGGGTTAGGATTAGGGGACGGGTGAGGGTCAGGCTTCGGGGAAGGGTTAGGGTTAGGGTTCGGGCTAGGGTTAGGGTTAGGGGACGGGGACGGTTTAGGGTCCAGGTGAGGGCACGAGAACGCTTTAGGGGGAGCGTACGTGTGAGGGCGCGGGTTAGTGTCAGCGTACGGGTTAGGATTAGGGGACGGGTGAGGGTCAGGCTTCGGGGAAGGGTTACGGTTAGGGTTCCGGCTAGGGTTAGGGTTAGGGGACGGGGACGGTTTAGGGTCCAGGTGAGGGTACGACAACGCTTTAAGGGGAGCGTACGTGTGAGGGCGCGGGTTAGTGTCAGCGTACAGGTTAGGATTAGGGGACGGGTGAGGGTCAGGCTTCGGGGAAGGGTTAGGGTTAGGGTTCGGGCTAGGGTTAGAGTTAGCGGATGGGGACGGTTTAGGGTCCAGGTGAGGGCACGACAACGCTTTAGGGGGAGCGTACGTGTGAGGGCGCGGGATAGTGTCAGCGTACGGGTTAGGTTTAGGGGACGGGTGAGGGTCAGGCGTCGGGGAAGGATTAGGATTAGGGTTCGGGCTAGGGTTAGGGTTAGGGGACGGGGACGGTTTAGGGTCCAGGTGAGGGCACGACAACGCTTTAGGGGGAGCGTACGTGTGAGGGCGTGGGTTAGTGTCAGCGTACGGGTTAGGATTAGGGGACGGGTGAGGGTCAGGCTTCTGGGAAGGGTTAGGGTTAGGCTTCGGGCTAGGGTTAGGGTTAGGGGACGGGAACGGTTTAGGGTCCAGGTGAGGGCACGACAACGCTTTAGGGGGAGCGTACGTGTGAGGGCGCGGGTTAGTGGCAGCGTACGGGTTAGGATTAGGGGACGGGTGAGGGTCAGGCTTCGGGGAAGGGTTAGGGTTAGGGTTCGGGCTAGGGTTAGGGTTAGGGGACGGGGACGGTTTAGGGCCCAGGTGAGGGCACGACAACGCTTTAGGGGCAGCGTACGTGTGAGGGCGCGGGTTAGTGTCAGCGTACGGGTTAGGATTAGGGGACGGGTGAGGGTCAGGCTTCGGGGAAGGGTTAGGGTTAGGGTTCGGGCTAGGGTTAGGGTTAGGGGACGGGGACGGTTTAGGGTCCAGGTGAGGGTACGACAACGCTTTAGGGGGAGCGTACGTGTGAGGTTGCGGGTTAGTGTCAGCGAACGGGTTAGGAATAGGGGACAGGTGAGGGTCAGGCTTCGGGGAAGGGTTAGGGTTAGGGTTCGGGCTAGGATTAGGGTTAGGGGACGGAGACGGTTTAGGGTCCAGGTGAGGGCATGACAACGCTTTAGGGGGAGCGTACGTGTGAGGTCGCGGGTTAGTGTCAGCGTACGGGTTAGGATTAGGGGACGGGTGAGGGTCAAGCTTCGGGGAAGGGTTACGGTTAGGGTTCGGGCTAGGGTTAAGGTTAGGGGACGGGGACGGTTTAGGGTCCAGGTGAGGGCACGACAACGCTTTAGGGGGAGAGTACGTGTGAGGGCGCTGGTTAGTGTCAGCGTACGGGTTAGGATTAGGGGACGGGTGAGGGTCAGGCTTCGGGGAAGGGTTAGGGTTAGGGTTCGGGCTAGGGTTAGGGTTAGGGGACGGGGACGGTTTAGGGTCCAGGTGAGGGCACGACAACGCTTTAGGGGGAGCGTACGTGTGAGGGCGTGGATTAGTGTCAGCGTACGGGTTAGGATTAGTGGTCGGGTGAGGGTCAGGCTTCGGGGAAGTGTTAGGGTTAGGGTTCGGGCTAGGGTTTGGGTTAGGGGACGGGGACGGTTTAGGGTCCAGGTGAGGGCACGACAACGCTTTAAGGGGAGTGTACGTGTGAGGGCGCGGGTTAGTGTCAGCGTACGGATTAGGATTAGGGGACGGGTGAGGGTCAGGCTTCGGGGAAGGGTTAGGGTTAGGGTTCGGGCTAGGGTTAGGGTTAGGGGACGGGGACGGTTTAGAGTCCAGGTGAGGGCATGACAACGCTTTAGGGGGAGCGTACGTGTGAGGGCGCGGGTTAGTGTCAGCGTACGGGTTAGGATTAGGGGACGGGTGAGGGTCAGGCTTCGGGGAAGGTTTAGGGTTAGGATTCGGGCTAGGGTTAGGGTTAGGGGACGGGGACGATTTAGGGTCCAGGTGAGGGTACGACAACGCTTTAGGGGGAGCGTACGTGTGAGGGCGCGGGTTAGTGTCAGCGTACGGGTTAGCATTAGGGGACGGGTGAGTGTTAGGCTTCGGGGAAGGGTTAGGTTTAGGGTTCGGGTTAGGGTTAGGGTTAGGGGATGGGGACGGTTTAGGGTCCAGGTGAGGGTACGACAACGCTTTAGGGGGAGCGTACGTGGGAGGGTGTGGGTTAGTGTCAGCGTACGGTTTAGGATTAGGGGACGGGTGAGGGTCAGGCTTCGGGGAAGGGTTAGGGTTAGGGTTCGGGCTAGGGTTAGGGTTAGGGGATGGGGACGGTTTAGGGTCCAGGTGAGGGTACGACAACGCTTTAGGGGGAGCGTACGTGTGAGGTCGCGGGTTAGTGTCAGCGAACGGGTTAGGAATAGGGGACGGGTGAGGGTCAGGCTTCGGGGAAGGGTTAGGGTTAGGGTTCGGGCTAGGATTAGGGTTAGGGGACGGAGACGGTTTAGGGTCCAGGTGAGGGCATGACAACGCTTTAGGGGGAGCGTACGTGTGAGGTCGCGGGTTAGTGTCAGCGTACGGGTTAGGATTAGGGGACGGGTGAGGGTCAAGCTTCGGGGAAGGGTTAGGGTTAGGGTTCGGGCTAGGGTTAGGGTTAGGGGACGGGGACGGTTTAGGGTCCAGGTGAGGGCACGACAACGCTTTAGGGGGAGAGTACGTGTGAGGGCGCGGGTTAGTGTCAGCGTACGGATTAGGATTAGGGGACGGGTGAGGGTCAGGGTTCGGGGAAGGGTTAGGGTTAGGGTTCGGGCTAGGGTTAGGGTTAGGGGACGGGGACGGTTTAGGGTCCAGGTGAGGGCACGACAACGCTTTAGGGGGATTGTACGTGTGAGGGCGTTGATTAGTGTCAGCGTACGGGTTAGGATTAGTGGTCGGGTGAGGTTCAGGCTTCGGGGAAGGGTTAGGGTTAGGGTTCGGGCTAGGGTTAGGGTTAGGGGACGGGGACGGTTTAGGGTCCAGGTGAGGGCACGACAACGCTTTAGGGGGAGCGTACGTGTGAGGGCGCGGGTTAGTGTCAGCGTACGTGTTAGGATTAGGGGACGGGTGAGGGTCAGGCTTCGGGGAAGGGTTAGGGTTAGGGTTCGGGCTACGGTTAGGGTTAGGGGACAGGGACGGTTTAGGGTCCAGGTGAGGGTACAACAACGCTTTAGGGGGAGTGTACGTGTAAGGGCACGGGTTAGTGTCACCGTACGGGTTAGGATTAGGGGACGGGTGAGGGTCAGGCTTCGGAGAAGGGTTAGGGTTAGGGTTCGGGATAGGGTTAGGGTTAGGGGACGGCGACGGTTTAGGGTCCAGGTGAGGGTACGACAACGCTTTAGGGGGAGCGTACGTGTGAGGGCGCGGGTTAGTGTCAACGTACGGGTTAGCATTAGGGGACGGGTGAGGGTCAGCCTTCGGGGAAGGGTTAGGGTTAGGGTTTGGGCTAGGGTTAGGGTTAGGGGATGGGGACGGTTTAGGGTCCAGGTGAGGGTAGGACAAAGCTTTAGGGGGAGCGTACGTGTGAGCGTGCGGGTTAGTGTCAGCGTACGGGTTAGGATTAGGGGACGGGTGAGGGTCACGCTTCGGGGAAGGGTTAGGGTTAGGGTTCGGGCTAGGGTTAGGGTTAGGGGACGGGGACGGTTTAGGGTCCAGGTGAGGGCACGACAACGCTTTAGGGGGAGCGTACGTGTGAGGGCGCGGGTTAGTGTCAGCGTACAGGTTAGGATTAGGGGACGGGTGAGGGTCAGGCTTCGGGGAAGGGTTAGGGATAGGGTTCGGGCTAGGGTTAGGGTTAGGGGACGGGGATGGTTTAGGGTCCAGGTGAGGGCACGACAACGCTTTAGGGGCAGTGTACGTGTGAGGGCGCGGGTTAGTGTCAGCGTACGGGTTAGGATTAGGGGACGGGTGAGGGTCAGGCTTCGGGGAAGGGTTAGGGTTAGGGTTCAGGCTAGGGTTAGGGTTAGGGGACGGGGACGGTTTAGGGTCCAGGTGAGGGCACGACAACGCTTTAGGGGGAGCGTACGTGTGAGGGCGCGGGTTAGTGTCAGCGTACGGTTTAGGATTAGGGGACGGGTGAGGGTCAGGCTTCGGGGAAGGGTTAGGGTTAGGGTTCGGGCTAGGGTTAGGCTTAGGGGACGGGGCCGGGTTAGGGTCCAGGTGAGGGCACGACAACGCTTTAGGGGCAGCGTACGTGTGAGGTCGCTGGTTAGTGTCAGCGTACGGGTTAGGAATAAGGGACGGGTGAGGGTCAGGCTTCGGGGAAGGGTTAGGGTTAGGGTTCGGGCTAGGATTAGGGTTAGGGGATGGAGACGGTTTAGGGTCCAGGTGAGGGCACGACAACGCTTTAGGGGGAGCGTACGTGTGAGGGCGCGGGTTAGTGTCAGCGTACGGGTTAGGATTAGGGGACGGGTGAGGGTCAGGCTTCGGGGAAGGGTTAGGGTTAGGGTTCGGGCTAGGGTTAGGGTTAGGGGACGGGGACGGTTTAGGGTCCAGGTGAGGGCACGACAACTCTTTAGGGGGAGCGTACGTGTGAGGGCGCGGGTTAGTGTCAGCGTAGGGTTTAGGATTAGGGGATGGGTGAGGGTCAGGCTTCGGGGAAGGGTTAGGGTTAGGGTTCGGGCTAGGGTTAGGGTTAGGGGACGGGGACGGGTTAGGGTCCAGGTGAGGGCACGACAACGCTTTAGGGGCAGCGTACGAGTGAGGGCACGGGTTAGTGTCAGCGTACAGGTTAGGATTAGGGGACGGGTGAGGGTCAGGCTTCGGGGAAGGGTTAGGGTTAGGGTTCGGGCTAGGGTTAGGGTTAGGGGACGGGGACGGTAAGGTTCCAGGTGAGGGCACGACAACGTTTTAGGGGGAGCGTACGTGTGAGGGCGCGGGTTAGTGTCAGCGTACGGGTTAGGATTAGGGGACGGGTGAGGGTCAGGCTTCGGGGAAGGGTTAGGGATAGGGTTCGGGCTAGGGTTAGGGTTAGGGGACGGGGACGGTTTAGGGACCAGGTGACGGCACGAGCACGCTTTAAGGGGAGCGTACGTGTGAGGGCGCGGGTTAGTGTCAGCGTACGGGTTAGGATTAGGGGACGGGTGAGGGTCAGTCTTCGGGGAATGGTTAGGGTTAGGGTTCGGGCTAGGGTTAGGGTTGGGGGACGGGGACGGTTTAAGGTCCAGTTGAGGGCACGACAACGCTGCAGTGGGAGCGTACGTGTGAGGGCGCGGGTTAGTGTCAGCGCACGGGTTAGGATTAGGGGACGGGTTAGGGTCAGGCTTCGGAGAAGGGTTAGGGTTAGGGTTCGGGCTAGGGTTAGGGTTAGGGGACCGGGACGGTTTAGAGTCCAGGTGAGGTTACGACAACGCTTTAGGGGGAGCGTACGTGTGAGGGCGCGGGTAAGTATCAGCGTACTGGTTAGGATTAGGGTACGGTTCAGGGTTAGGCTTCGGGGAAGGGTTAGGGTTAGGGTTCGGGCTAGGGTTAGGGTTACGGGATGGGGACGGTTTAGGGTCCAGGTGAGTGTACGACAACGCTTTAGGGGGAGCGTACGTGTGAGGGTACGGGTTACTGTCAGCGTACGGGTTAGGATTAGGGGACGGGTGAGGGTCAGGCTTCGGGGAAGGGTTAGGGTTAGTGTTCGGGCTAGGATTAGGGTTAGGGGACGGGGACGGTTTAGGGTCCAGGTGAGGGTACGACTACGCTTTAGGGGGAGCGTACATGTTAGGACGCGGGTTAGTGTCAGCGTACGGGTTAGGATTAGGGCACGGGTGATGGTCAGGCTTCGGGGAAGGGTTAGGGTTAGGGTTCGGGCTAGGGTTAGGATTAGGGGACGGGGACGGTTTAGGGTCCAGGTGAGGGTACGACAACGCTTTAAGGGGAGCGTACGTGTGAGGGCGCGGGTTAGTGTCAGCGTACGGGTTCGGATTAGGGGACGGGTGAGGGTCAGGCTTTGGGGAAGGGTTAGGGTTAGGGTTCGGGCTAGGGTTAGGGGACGGGGACGGTTTACTGTCCAGGTGAGGATACGACAACGGTTTAGGGGGAGCGTACGTGTGAGGGCGCTGGTTAGTGTCAGCGTACGGATTAGGATTAGGGGACGGGTGAGGGTCAGGCTTCGGGGAAGGGTTAGGGTTAGGGTTCGGGCTAGGGTTAGGGTTAGGGGACGGGGACGGTTTAGGGTCCAGGTGAGGGCACGACAACGCTTTAGGGGGAGCGTACGTGTGAGGGCGCAGATTAGTGTCAGCGTACGGGTTAGGATTAGGGGACGGGTGAGGGTCAGGCTTCGGGGAAGGATTAGGATTAGGGTTCGGGCTAGGGTTAGGGTTAGGGGACGGGGACGGTTTAGGGTCCAGGTGAGGGCACGACAACGCTTTAGGGGGAGCGTACGTGTGAGGGCGCGGGTTAGTGTCAGCGTACGGGTTAGGATTAGGGGACGGGTGAGGGTCAGGCTTCGGGGAAGGGTTAGGGTTAGGGTTCCGGCTAGGGTTAGGGTTAGGGGACAGCGACGGTTTAGGGTACAGGTGAGGGTACGACAACGCTTTAGGGGGAGCGTGCGTGTGAGGGCGCGGGTTAGTGTCAGCGTACGGGTTAGCATTAGGGGACGGGTGAGGGTCAGGCTTCGGGGAAGGGTTAGGGTTAGGGTTCGGGCTAGGGTTAGGGTTAGGGGACGGGGACGGTTTAGCGTCCAGGTGAGGGCACGACAACGCTTTAGGGGGAGCATACGTGTGAGGGCGCGGTATAGTGTCAGCGTACGGGTTAGGATTAGGGGACGGGTGAGGGTCAGGCTTCGGGGAAGGATTAGGATTAGGGTTCGGGCTAGGGTTAGGGTTAGGGGACGGGGACGGTTTAGGGTCCAGGTGAGGGCACGACAACGCTTTACGGGGAGGGTACGTGTGAGGGCGCGGGTTAGTGTCTGCGTACGGGTTAGGATTAGCGGACGGCTGAGGGTCAGGCTTCCGGGAAGGGTTAGGGTTAGGGTTCGGGCTAGGGTTAGGGTTAGGGGACGGGGACGGTTTAGGGTGCAGGTGAGGGTACGACAACGCTTTAGGGGGAGCGTACGTGTGAGGGCGCTGGTTAGTGTCAGCGTACGGGTTAGGATTAGGGGACGGGTGAGTGTCAGGCTTCGGGGAAGGGTTAGGGTTAGGGTTCGGGCTAGGGTTAGGATTAGGGGACGGGGACGGTTTAGGGTCCAGGTGAGGGTACGACAACGCTTTAGGGGGAGCTTACGTGTGAGGGCGCGGGTTAGTGTCAGCGTACGGGTTAGGATTAGGGGACGGGTGAGGGTCAGGCTTCGGGGAAGGATTAGGATTAGGGTTCGGGCTAGGGTTAGGGTTAGGGGACGGGGACGGTTTAGGGTCCAGGTGAGGGCACGACAACGCTTTAGGGGCAGCGTACGTGTGAGGGCGCGGGTTAGTGTCAGCGTACAGGTTAGGATTAGGGGACGGGTGAGGGTCAGGCTTCGGGGAAGGGTTAGGTTTAGGGTTCGGGATAGGGTTAGGGTTAGGGGACGGGGACGGTTTAGCGTCCAGGTGAGGGCACGACAACGCTTTAGGGGGAGCGTACGTGTGAGGGCGTGGGTTAGTGTCAGCGTACGGGTTAGGATTAGGGGACGGGTGAGGGTCAGGCTTCGGGGAAGGGTTAGGGTTAGGGTTCGGGCTAGGGTTAGGGTTAGGGGACGTGGACGATTTAGCGTCCAGGTGAGGGCACGACAACGCTTTAGGGGGAGCGTACGTGTGAGGGCGCGGTATAGTGTCAGCGTATGGGTTAGGATTAGGGGACGTGTGAGGGTCAGGCTTCGGAGAAGGGTTAGGGTTAGGGTTCGGGCTAGGGTTAGGGTTAGGGGACGGGGACGGTTTAGGGTCCAGGTGAGGGCACGACAACGCTTTAGGGGGAGCGTACGTATGAGGGCGCGGGTTAGTGTCAGCGTACGGGTTAGGATTAGGGGACGGTTGAGGGTCAGGCTTCGGGGAAGGGTTAGTGTTAGGGTTCCGGCTAGGGTTAGGGTTAGGGGACGGTGACGGTTTAGGGTCCAGGTGAGGGTACGACAACGCTTTAGGGGGAGCATACGTGTGAGGGCGCGGGTTAGTGTCAGCGTACGGGTTAGCATTAGGGGACGGGTGAGGGTCAGGCTTCGGGGAAGGGTTAGGGTTAGCGTTCGGGCTAGGGTTAGGGTTAGGGGATGGGGACGGTTTAGGGTCCAGTTGAGGGTACGACAACGCTTTAGGGGGAGCGTACGTGTGAGGGTGCGGGTTAGTGTCAGCGTACGGGTTAGGATTAGGGGACGGGTGAGGGTCAGGCTTCGGGGAAGGGTTAGGGTTAGGGTTCGGGCTAGGGTTAGGGTAAGCGGACGGGGACAGTTTAGGGTCCAGGTGAGGGCACGACAACGCTTTAGGGGGAGCGTACGTGTGAGGGCGCGGGTTCGTGTCAGCGTACTGGTTAGGATTAGGGGACGGGTGAGGGTCAGGCTTCGGGGAAGGGTTAGGGATAGGGTTCGGGCTAGGGTTAGGGTTAGGGGACGGGGACGGTTTAGGGTCCAGGTGAGGGCACGACAACGCTTTAGGGGGAGCGTACGTGTGAGGGCGCGGGTTCGTGTCAGCGTACTGGTTAGGATTAGGGGACGGGTGAGGGTCAGGCTTCGGGGAAGGGTTAGGGATAGGGTTCGGGCTAGGGTTAGGGTTAGGGGACGGGGACGGTTTAGGGTCCAGGTGAGGGCACGACAACGCTTTAGGGGGAGCGTACGTGTGAGGGCGCGGGTTAGTGTCAGCGTACGGTTTAGGATTAGGGGATGGGTGAGGGTCAGGCTTCGGGGAAGGGTTAGGGTTAGGGTTCGGGCTAGGGTTAGGGTTAGGGGACGGGGACGGGTTAGGGTCCAGGTGAGGGCACGACAACGCTTTAGGGGCAGCGTACGTGTGAGGGCGCGGGTTAGTGTCAGCGTACAGGTTAGGATTAGGGGACGGGTGAGGGTCAGGCTTCGGGGAAGGATTAGGATTAGGGTTCGGGCTAGGGTTAGGGTTAGGGGACGGGGACGGTTTAGGGTCCAGGTGAGGGCACGACAACGCTTTAGGGGGAGCGTACGTGTGAGGGCGCGGGTTAGTGTCAGCGTACGGGTTAGGATTAGGGGACGGGTGAGGGTCAGGCTTCGGGGAAGGGTTAGGGTTAGGGTTCCGGCTAGCGTTAGGGTTAGGGGACGGCGACGGTTTAGGGTCCAGGTGAGGGTACGACAACGCTTTAGGGGGAGCGTGCGTGTGAGGGCGCGGGTTAGTGTCAGCGTACGGGTTAGCATTAGGGGACGGGTGAGGGTCAGGCTTCGGGGAAGGGTTAGGGTTAGGGTTCGGGCTAGGGTTAGGGTTAGGGGACGGGGACGGTTTAGCGTCCAGGTGAGGGCACGACAACGCTTTAGGGGGAGCGTACGTGTGAGGGCGCGGGTTAGTGTCAGCGTACGGTTTAGGATTAGGGGACGGGTGAGGGTCACGCTTCGGGGAAGGGTTAGGGATAGGGTTCGGGCTAGGGTTAGGGTTAGGGGACGGGGACGGTTTAGGGTCCAGGTGAGGTCACGACAACGCTTTAGGGGGAGCGTATGTGTGAGGGCGCGGGTTAGTGTCAGCGTACGGTTTAGGATTAGGGGACGGGTGAGGGTCAGGCTTCGGGGAAGGGTTAGGGTTAGGGTTCGGGCTAGGGTTAGGGTTAGGGGACGGGGACGGTTTAGGGTCCAGGTGAGGGCACGACAACGCTTTAGGGGGAGCGTACGTGTGAGGGCGCGGGTTAGTGTCAGCGTACGGTTTAGGATTAGGGGATGGGTGAGGGTCAGGCTTCGGGGAAGGGTTAGGGTTAGGGTTCGGGCTAGGGTTAGGCTTAGGGGATGGGGACGGGTTAGGGTCCAGGTGAGGGCACGACAACGCTTTAGGGGGAGAGTATGTGTGAGGGCGCGGGTTAGTGTCTGCGTACGGTTAGGATTAGGGGACGGGTGAGGGTCAGGCTTCGGGGAAGGGTTAGTGTTAGGGTTCGGGCTAGGGTTAGGGTTAGGGGATGGGGACGGTTTAGGGTCCAGGTGAGGGCACGACAACGCTTTAGGGGGAGCGTACGTGTGAGGGCGCGGGTTAGTGTCAGCGTACGGTTTAGGATTAGGGGATGGGTGAGGGTCAGGCTTCGGGGAAGGGTTAGGGTTAGGGTTCGGGCTAGGGTTAGGGTTAGGGGACGGGGACGGGTTAGGGTCCAGGTGAGGGCACGACAACGCTTTAGGGGCAGCGTACGTGTGAGGGCGCGGGTTAGTGTCAGCGTACGGGTTAGGATTAGGGGACGGGTGAGGGTCAGGCTTTGGGGAAGGGTTAGGGTTAGGGTTCAGGCTAGAGTTAGGGTTAGGGGACGGGGACGGTTTAGGGTCCAGTTGAGGGGACGACAACGCTGCAGGGGGAGCGTACGTGTGAGGGCGCGGGTTAGTGTCAGAGCACGGGTTAGGATTAGGGGACGGGTGAGGGTCAGGCTTCGTGGAAGGGTTAGGGTTAGGGTTCGGGCTAGGTTTAGGGTTAGTGGACGGGGACGGTATAGGGTCCAGGTGAGGGTACGACAACGCTTTAGGGGGAGCGTACGTGTGAGGGCGCGGGTTAGTTTCAGCGTACGGGTTAGGATTAGGGGACGGGTGAGGGTCAGGCTTCGGGGATGGGTTAGGGTTAGGGTTCGGGCTAGGGTTAGGGTTAGGGGACGCGGACGGTTTAGGGTCCAGGTGAGGGCACGGCAACGCTTTAGGGGGAGCGTACGTGTGAGGGCGCGGGTTAGTGTCAGCGTACGGGTTAGGATTAGGGGACGGGTGAGGGTCAGGCTTCGGGGAAGGGTTAGGGTTAGGTTTCGGGCTAGGGTTAGGGTTAGGGACGGGGACGGTTTAAGGTCCAGGTGAGGGTACAACAACGCTTCAGGGTGAGCGTACGTGTGAGGGCGCGGGTTAGTGTCAGCGTACGGGTTAGGATTAGGGGACGGGTGAGGGTCAGGCTTCGGAGAAGGGTTAGGGTTAGGGTTCGGGCTAGGATTATGGTTAGGTGACGGGGACGGTTTAGGGCCCAGGTGAGGGCACGACAACGCTTTAGGGGGAGCGTACGTGTGAGGGCGCGGGTTAGTGTCAGCGTACGGGTTAGGATTAGGGGACGGGTGAAGGTCAGGCTTCGGGGAAGGGTTAGGGTTAGGGTTCCGGCTAGGGTTAGGGTTAGGGGACGGGGACGGTTTAGGGTCCAGGTGAGGGTACAACAACGCTTTAGGGGGAGTGTACGTTTGAGGGCGCGGGTTAGTGTCAGCGTACGGGTTAGGATTAGGGGACGGGTGAGGGTCAGGCTTCGGGGAAGGGTTAGGGTTAGGGTTCGGGATAGGGTTAGGGTTAGGGGACGGGGACGGTTTAGGGTCCAGGTGAGGGCACGACAACGCTTTAGGGGGAGCGTACGTGTGAGGGCGCGGGATAGTGTCAGCGTACGGGTTAGGATTAGGGGACGGGTGAGGGTCAGGCTTCTGGGAAGGGTTAGGGTTAGGGTTCGGGCTAGGGTTAGGGTTAGGGGACGGGAACGGTTTAGGGTCCAGGTGAGGGCACGACAACGCTTTAGGGTGAGCGTACGTGTGAGGGCGCGGGTTAGTGTCAGCGTACGGGTTAGGATTAGGGGACGGGTGAGGGTCAGGCTTCGGGGAAGTGTTAGGGTTAGGGTTCGTGCTAGGGTTAGGCTTAGGGGATGGGGACGGGTTAGGGTCCAGGTGAGGGCACGACAACGCTTTAGGGGGAGAGTATGTGTGAGGGCGCGGGTTAGTGTCTGCGTACGGTTAGGATTAGGGGACGGGTGAGGGTCAGGCTTCGGGGAAGGGTTAGTGTTAGGGTTCGGGCTAGGGTTAGGGTTAGGGGATGGGGACGGTTTAGGGTCCAGGTGAGGGCACGACAACGCTTTAGGGGGAGCGTACGTGTGAGGGCGCGGGTTAGTGTCAGCGTATGGTTTAGGATTAGGGGATGGGTGAGGGTCAGGCTTCGGGGAAGGGTTAGGGTTAGGGTTCGGGCTAGGGTTAGGGTTAGGGGACGGGGACGGGTTAGGGTCCAGGTGAGGGCACGACAACGCTTTAGGGGCAGTGTACGTGTGAGGGCGCGGGTTAGTGTCAGCGTACAGGTTAGGATTAGGGGACGGGTGAGGGTCAGGCTTTGGGGAAGGGTTAGGGTTAGGGTTCAGGCTAGAGTTAGGGTTAGGGGACGGGGACGGTTTAGGGTCCAGTTGAGGGGACGACAACGCTGCAGGGGGAGCGTACGTGTGAGGGCGCGGGTTAGTGTCAGAGCACGGGTTAGGATTAGGGGACGGGTGAGGGTCAGGCTTCGTGGAAGGGTGAGGGTTAGGGTTCGGGCTAGGTTTAGGGTTAGGGGACGGGGACGGTATAGGGTCCAGGTGAGGGTACGACAACGCTTTAGGGGGAGCGTACGTGTGAGGGCGCGGGTTAGTTTCAGCGTACGGGTTAGGATTAGGGGACGGGTGAGGGTCAGGCTTCGGGGATGGGTTAGGGTTAGGGTTCGGGCTAGGGTTAGGGTTAGGGGACGCGAACGGTTTAGGGTCCAGGTGAGGGCACGGCAACGCTTTAGGGGGAGCGTACGTGTGAGGGCGCGGGTTAGTGTCAGCGTACGGGTTAGGATTAGGGGACGGGTGAGGGTCAGGCTTCGGGGAAGGGTTAGGGTTAGGTTTCGGGCTAGGGTTAGGGTTAGGGACGGGGACGGTTTAAGGTCCAGGTGAGGGTACAACAACGCTTTAGGGTGAGCGTACGTGTGAGGGCGCGGGTTAGTGTCAGCGTACGGGTTAGGATTAGGGGACGGGTGAGGGTCAGGCTTCGGAGAAGGGTTAGGGTTAGGGTTCGGGCTAGGATTATGGTTAGGTGACGGGGACGGTTTAGGGCCCAGGTGAGGGCACGACAACGCTTTAGGGGGAGCGTACGTGTGAGGGCGCGGGTTAGTGTCAGCGTACGGGTTAGGATTAGGGGACGGATGAAGTTCAGGCTTCGGGGAAGGGTTAGGGTTAGGGTTCCGGCTAGGGTTAGGGTTAGGGGACGGGGACGGTTTAGGGTCCAGGTGAGGGTACAACAACGCTTTAGGGGGAGTGTACGTTTGAGGGCGCGGGTTAGTGTCAGCGTACGGGTTAGGATTAGGGGACGTGTGAGGGTCAGGCTTCGGGGAAGGGTTAGGGTTAGGGTTCGGGATAGGGTTAGGGTTAGGGGACGGGGACGGTTTAGGGTCCAGGTGAGGGCACGACAACGCTTTAGGGGGAGCGTACGTGTGAGGGCGCGGGATAGTGTCAGCGTACGGGTTAGGATTAGGGGACGGGTGAGGGTCAGGCTTCTGGGAAGGGTTAGGGTTAGGGTTCGGGCTAGGGTTAGGGTTAGGGGACGGGAACGGTTTAGGGTCCAGGTGAGGGCACGACAACGCTTTAGGGGGAGCGTACGTGTGAGGGCGCGGGTTAGTGTCAGCGTACGGGTTAGGATTAGGGGACGGGTGAGGGTCAGGCTTCGGGGAAGTGTTAGGGTTAGGGTTCGTGCTAGGGTTAGGTTAGGGGACGGGGACGGTTTAGGGTCCAGGTGAGGGCACGACAACGCTTTAGGGGGAGCGTACGTGTGAGGGCGCGGGTTAGTGTCAGCGTACGGGTTAGGATTAGGGGACGGGTGAGGGTCAGGCTTCGGGGAAGCGTTAGGGTTAGGGTTCGGGCTAGGGTTAGGGTTAGGGGACGGGGACGGGGACGGTTTAGGGTCCAGGTGAGGGTACAACAACGCTTTAGGGTGAGCGTACGTGTGAGGGCGCGGGTTAGTGTCAGCGTACGGGTTAGGATTAGGGGACGGGTGAGGGTCAGGCTTCGGAGAAGGGTTAGGTTTAGGGTTCGGGCTAGGGTTAGCGTTAGGGGACGGGGACGGTTTAGGGCCCAGGTGAGGGCACGACAACGCTTTAGGGGGAGCGTACGTGTGAGGGCGCGGGTTAGTGTCAGCGTACGGGTTAGGATTAGGGGACTGGTGAGGGTCAGGCTTCGGGGAAGGGTTAGGGTTAGGGTTCGGGCTAGGGTTAGGGTTAGGGGACGGGGACGGTTTAGGGTCCAGGTGAGGGCACGACAACGCTTTAGGGGGAGCGTACGTGTGAGGGCGTGGGTTAGTGTCAGCGTACGGGTTAGGATTAGGGGACGGGTGAGGGTCAGGCTTCGGGGAAGGGTTACGGTTAGGGTTCTGGCTAGGGTTAGGGTTAGGGGACGGGGACGGTTTAGGGTCCAGGTGAGGGTACGACAACGCTTTAGGGGGAGCGTACGTGTGAGGGCGCGGGTTAGTGTCAGCGTACGGGTTAGGATTAGGGGACGGGTGAGGGTCAGGCTTCGGGGAAGGGTTAGGGTTAGGGTTCGGGCTAGGGTTAGAGTTAGCGGACGGGGACGGTTTAGGGTCCAGGTGAGGGCACGACAACGCTTTAGGGGGAGCGTACGTGTGAGGGCGCGGGATAGTGTCAGCGTACGGGTTAGGATTAGGGGACGGGTGAGGGTCAGGCTTCTGGGAAGGGTTAGGGTTAGGGTTCGGGCTAGGGTTAGGGTTAGGGGACGGGAACGGTTTAGGGTCCAGGTGAGGGCACGACAACGCTTTAGGGGGAGCGTACGTGTGAGGGCGCGGGTTAGTGTCAGCGTACGGGTTAGGATTAGGGGACGGGTGAGGGTCAGGCTTCGGGGAAGTGTTAGGGTTAGGGTTCGTGCTAGGGTTAGGTTAGGGGACGGGGACGGTTTAGGGTCCAGGTGAGGGCACGACAACGCTTTAGGGGGAGCGTACGTGTGAGGGCGCGGGTTAGTGTCAGCGTACGGGTTAGGATTAGGGGACGGGTGAGGGTCAGGCTTCGGGGAAGCGTTAGGGTTAGGGTTCGGGCTAGGGTTAGGGTTAGGGGACGGGGACGGGGACGGTTTAGGGTCCAGGTGAGGGTACAACAACGCTTTAGGGTGAGCGTACGTGTGAGGGCGCGGGTTAGTGTCAGCGTACGGGTTAGGATTAGGGGACGGGTGAGGGTCAGGCTTCGGAGAAGGGTTAGGTTTAGGGTTCGGGCTAGGGTTAGCGTTAGGGGACGGGGACGGTTTAGGGCCCAGGTGAGGGCACGACAATGCTTTAGGGGGAGCGTACGTGTGAGGGCGCGGGATAGTGTCAGCGTACGGGTTAGGTTTAGGGGACGGGTGAGGGTCAGGCGTCGGGGAAGGATTAGGATTAGGGTTTGGGCTAGGGTTAGGGTTAGGGGACGGGGACGGTTTAGGGTCCAGGTGAGGGCACGACAACGCTTTAGGGGGAGCGTACGTGTGAGGGCGCGGGTTAGTGTCAGCGTACGGGTTAGGATTAGGGGACGGGTGAGGGTCAGGCTTCTGGGAAGGGTTAGGGTTAGGCTTCGGGCTAGGGTTAGGGTTAGGGGACGGGTACGGTTTAGGGTCCAGGTGAGGGCACGACAACGCTTTAGGGGGAGCGTACGTGTGAGGGCGCGGGTTAGTGTCAGCGTACGGGTTAGCATTATGGGACGGGTGAGGGTCAGGCTTCGGGGAAGGGTTAGGGTTAGGGTTCGGGCTAGGGTTAGGGTTAGGGGATGGGGACGGTTTAGGGTCCAGGTGAGGGTACGACAACGCTTTAGGGGGAGCGTACGTGTGAGGGTGCGGGTTAGTGTCAGCGTACGGGTTAGGATTAGGGGACGGGTGAGGGTCACGCTTCGGGGAAGGGTTAGGGATAGGGTTCGGGCTAGGGTTAGGGTTAGGGGACGGGGACGGTTTAGGGTCCAGGTGAGGTCACGACAACGCTTTAGGGGGAGCGTATGTGTGAGGGCGCGGGTTAGTGTCAGCGTACGGTTTAGGATTAGGGGACGGGTGAGGGTCAGGCTTCGGGGAAGGGTTAGGGTTAGGGTTCGGGCTAGGGTTAGGGTTAGGGGACGGGGACGGTTTAGGGTCCAGGTGAGGGCACGACAACGCTTTAGGGGGAGCGTACGTGTGAGGGCGCGGGTTAGTGTCAGCGTACGGTTTAGGATTAGGGGATGGGTGAGGGTCAGGCTTCGGGGAAGGGTTAGGGTTAGGGTTCGGGCTAGGGTTAGGCTTAGGGGATGGGGACGGGTTAGGGTCCAGGTGAGGGCACGACAACGCTTTAGGGGGAGAGTATGTGTGAGGGCGCGGGTTAGTGTCTGCGTACGGTTAGGATTAGGGGACGGGTGAGGGTCAGGCTTCGGGGAAGGGTTAGTGTTAGGGTTCGGGCTAGGGTTAGGGTTAGGGGATGGGGACGGTTTAGGGTCCAGGTGAGGGCACGACAACGCTTTAGGGGGAGCGTACGTGTGAGGGCGCGGGTTAGTGTCAGCGTACGGTTTAGGATTAGGGGATGGGTGAGGGTCAGGCTTCGGGGAAGGGTTAGGGTTAGGGTTCGGGCTAGGGTTAGGGTTAGGGGACGGGGACGGGTTAGGGTCCAGGTGAGGGCACGACAACGCTTTAGGGGCAGCGTACGTGTGAGGGCGCGGGTTAGTGTCAGCGTACAGGTTAGGATTAGGGGACGGGTGAGGGTCAGGCTTTGGGGAAGGGTTAGGGTTAGGGTTCAGGCTAGAGTTAGGGTTAGGGGACGGGGACGGTTTAGGGTCCAGTTGAGGGGACGACAACGCTGCAGGGGGAGCGTACGTGTGAGGGCGCGGGTTAGTGTCAGAGCACGGGTTAGGATTAGGGGACGGGTGAGGGTCAGGCTTCGTGGAAGGGTTAGGGTTAGGGTTCGGGCTAGGTTTAGGGTTAGGGGACGGGGACGGTTTAGGGTCCAGGTGAGGGTACGACAACGCTTTAGGGGGAGCGTACGTGTGAGGGCGCGGGTTAGTTTCAGCGTACGGGTTAGGATTAGGGGACGGGTGAGGGTCAGGCTTCGGGGATGGGTTAGGGTTAGGGTTCGGGCTAGGGTTAGGGTTAGGGGACGCGGACGGTTTAGGGTCCAGGTGAGGGCACGGCAACGCTTTAGGGGGAGCGTACGTGTGAGGGCGCGGGTTAGTGTCAGCGTACGGGTTAGGATTAGGGGACGGGTGAGTGTCAGGCTTCGGGGAAGGGTTAGGGTTAGGGTTCGGGCTAGGGTTAGGGTTAGGGACGGGGACGGTTTAAGGTCCAGGTGAGGGTACAACAACGCTTTAGGGTGAGCGTACGTGTGAGGGCGCGGGTTAGTGTCAGCGTACGGGTTAGGATTAGGGGACGGGTGAGGGTCAGGCTTCGGAGAAGGGTTAGGGTTAGGGTTCGGGCTAGGATTATGGTTAGGTGACGGGGACGGTTTAGGGCCCAGGTGAGGGCACGACAACGCTTTAGGGGGAGCGTACGTGTGAGGGCGCGGGTTAGTGTCAGCGTACGGGTTAGGATTAGGGGACGGGTGAAGGTCAGGCTTCGGGGAAGGGTTAGGGTTAGGGTTCCGGCTAGGGTTAGGGTTAGGGGACGGGGACGGTTTAGGGTTCAGGTGAGGGTACAACAACGCTTTAGGGGGAGTGTACGTTTGAGGGCGCGGGTTAGTGTCAGCGTAGGGGTTAGGATTAGGGGACGGGTGAGGGTCAGGCTTCGGGGAAGGGTTAGGGTTAGGGTTCGGGATAGGGTTAGGGTTAGGGGACGGGGACGGTTTAGGGTCCAGGTGAGGGCACGACAACGCTTTAGGGGGAGCGTACGTGTGAGGGCGCGGGATAGTGTCAGCGTACGGGTTAGGATTAGGGGACGGGTGAGGGTCAGGCTTCTGGTAAGGGTTAGGGTTAGGGTTCGGGCTAGGGTTAGGGTTAGGGGACGGGAACGGTTTAGGGTCCAGGTGAGGGCACGACAACGCTTTAGGGGGAGCGTACGTGTGAGGGCGCGGGTTAGTGTCAGCGTACGGGTTAGGATTAGGGGACGGGTGAGGGTCAGGCTTCGGGGAAGTGTTAGGGTTAGGGTTCGTGCTAGGGTTAGGTTAGGGGACGGGGACGGTTTAGGGTCCAGGTGAGGGCACGACAACACTTTAGGGGGAGCGTACGTGTGAGGGCGCGGGTTAGTGTCAGTGTACGGGTTAGGATTAGGGGACGGGTGAGGGTCAGGCTTCGGGGAAGCGTTAGGGTTAGGGTTCGGGCTAGGGTTAGGGTTAGGGGACGGGGACGGGGACGGTTTAGGGTCCAGCTGAGGGTACAACAACGCTTTAGGGTGAGCGTACGTGTGAGGGCGCGGGTTAGTGTCAGCGTACGGGTTAGGATTAGGGGACGGGTGAGGGTCAGGCTTCGGAGAAGGGTTAGGTTTAGGGTTCGGGCTAGGGTTAGCGTTAGGGGACGGGGACGGTTTAGGGCCCAGGTGAGGGCACGACAACGCTTTAGGGGGAGCGTACGTGTGAGGGCGCGGGTTAGTGTCAGCGTACGGGTTAGGATTAGGGGACTGGTGAGGGTCAGGCTTCGGGGAAGGGTTAGGGTTAGGGTTCGGGCTAGGGTTAGGGTTAGGGGACGGGGACGGTTTAGGGTCCAGGTGAGGGCACGAGAACGCTTTAGGGGGAGCGTACGTGTGAGGGCGCGGGTTAGTGTCAGCGTACGGGTTAGGATTAGGGGACGGGTGAGGGTCAGGCTTCGGGGAAGGGCTACGGTTAGGGTTCCGGCTAGGGTTAGGGTTAGGGGACGGGGACGGTTTAGGGTCCAGGTGAGGGTACGACAACGCTTTAGGGGGAGCGTACGTGTGAGGGCGCGGGTTAGTGTCAGCGTACGGGTTAGGATTAGGGGACGGGTGAGGGTCAGGCTTCGGGGAAGGGTTAGGGTTAGGGTTCGGGCTAGGGTTAGAGTTAGCGGACGGGGACGGTTTAGGGTCCAGGTGAGGGCACGACAACGCTTTAGGGGGAGCGTACGTGTGAGGGCGCGGGATAGTGTCAGCGTACGGGTTAGGATTAGGGGACGGGTGAGGGTCAGGCTTCTGGGAAGGGTTAGGGTTAGGGTTCGGGCTAGGGTTAGGGTTACGGGACGGGAACGGTTTAGGGTCCAGGTGAGGGCACGACAACGCTTTAGGGGGAGCGTACGTGTGAGGGCGCGGGTTAGTGTCAGCGTACGGGTTAGGATTAGGGGACGGGTGAGGGTCAGGCTTCGGGGAAGTGTTAGGGTTAGGGTTCGTGCTAGGGTTAGGTTAGGGGACGGGGACGGTTTAGGGTCCAGGTGAGGGCACGACAACGCTTTAGGGGGAGCGTACGTGTGAGGGCGCGGGTTAGTGTCAGCGTACGGGTTAGGATTAGGGGACGGGTGAGGGTCAGGCTTCGGGGAAGCGTTAGGGTTAGGGTTCGGGCTAGGGTTAGGGTTAGGGGACGGGGACGGGGACGGTTTAGGGTCCAGGTGAGGGCACGACAACGCTTTAGGGGCAGCGTACGTGTGAGGGCGCGGGTTAGTGTCAGCGTACGGGTTAGGATTAGGGGAAGGGTGAGGGTCAGGCTTCGGGGAAGGGTTAGGGTTAGTGTTCGGGCTAGGGTTAGGGTTAGGGGACGGGGACGGTTTAGGGTCCAGGTGAGGGTACGACAACGCTTTAGGGGGAGCGTACGTGTGAGGTCGCGGGTTAGTGTCAGCGAACGGGTTAGGAATAGGGGACAGGTGAGGGTCAGGCTTCGGGGAAGGGTTAGGGTTAGGGTTCGGGCTAGGATTAGGGTTAGGGGACGGGGACGGTTTAGGGTCCAGGTGAGGGCACGACAACGCTTTAGGGGGAGCGTACGTGTGAGGGCGTGGATTAGTGTCAGCGTACGGGTTAGGATTAGTGGTCGGGTGAGGGTCAGGCTTCGGGGAAGGGTTAGGGTTAGGGTTCGGGCTAGGGTTTGGGTTAGGGGACGGGGACGGTTTAGGGTCCAGGTGAGGGCACGACAACGCTTTAAGGGGAGCGTACGTGTGAGGGCGCGGGTTAGTGTCAGCGTACGGATTAGGATTAGGGGACGGGTGAGGGTCAGGCTTCGGGGAAGGGTTAGGGTTAGGGTTCGGGCTAGGGTTAGGGTTAGGGGACGGGGACGGTTTAGAGTCCAGGTGAGGGCATGACAACGCTTTAGGGGGAGCGTACGTGTGAGGGCGCGGGTTAGTGTCAGCGTACGGGTTAGGATTAGGGGACGGGTGAGGGTCAGGCTTCGGGGAAGGTTTAGGCTTAGGATTCGGGCTAGGGTTAGGGTTAGGGGACGGGGACGATTTAGGGTCCAGGTGAGGGTACGACAACGCTTTAGGGGGAGCGTACGTGTGAGGGCGCGGGTTAGTGTCAGCGTACAGGTTAGCATTAGGGGACGGGTGAGTGTCAGGCTTCGGGGAAGGGTTAGGTTTAGGGTTCGGGTTAGCGTTAGGGTTAGGGGATGGGGACGGTTTAGGGTCCAGGTGAGGGTACGACAACGCTTTAGGGGGAGCGTACGTGGGAGGGTGCGGGTTAGTGTCAGCGTACGGTTTAGGATTAGGGGACGGGTGAGGGTCAGGCTTCGGGGAAGGGTTAGGGTTAGGGTTCGGGCTAGGGTTAGGGTTAGGGGATGGGGACGGTTTAGGGTCCAGGTGAGGGTACGACAACGCTTTAGGGGGAGCGTACGTGTGAGGTCGCGGGTTAGTGTCAGCGAACGGGTTAGGAATAGGGGACGGGTGAGGGTCAGGCTTTGGGGAAGGGTTAGGGTTAGGGTTCGGGCTAGGATTAGGGTTAGGGGACGGAGACGGTTTAGGGTCCAGGTGAGGGCATGACAACGCTTTAGGGGGAGCGTACGTGTGAGGTCGCGGGTTAGTGTCAGCGTACGGGTTAGGATTAGGGGACGGGTGAGGGTCAAGCTTCGGGGAAGGGTTAGGGTTAGGGTTCGGGCTAGGGTTAGGGTTAGGGGACGGGGACGGTTTAGGGTCCAGGTGAGGGCACGACAACGCTTTAGGGGGAGAGTACGTGTGAGGGCGCGGGTTAGTGTCAGCGTACGGATTAGGATTAGGGGACGGGTGAGGGTCAGGGTTCGGGGAAGGGTTAGGGTTAGGGTTCGGGCTAGGGTTAGGGTTAGGGGACGGGGACGGTTTAGGGTCCAGGTGAGGGCACGACAACGCTTTAGGGGGATTGTACGTGTGAGGGCGTGGATTAGTGTCAGCGTACGGGTTAGGATTAGTGGTCGGGTGAGGTTCAGGCTTCGGGGAAGGGTTAGGGTTAGGGTTCGGGCTAGGGTTAGGGTTAGGGGACGGGGACGGTTTAGGGTCCAGGTGAGGGCACGACAACGCTTTAGGGGGAGCGTACGTGTGAGGGCGCGGGTTAGTTTCAGCGTACGTGTTAGGATTAGGGGACGGGTGAGGGTCAGGCTTCGGGGAAGGGTTAGGGTTAGGGTTCGGGCTAGGGTTAGGGTTAGGGGACAGGGACGGTTTAGCGTCCAGGTGAGAGTACAACAACGCTTTAGGGGGAGTGTACGTGTAAGGGCACGGGTTAGTGTCACCGTACGGGTTAGGATTAGGGGACGGGTGAGGGTCAGGCTTCGGGGAAGTGTTAGGGTTAGGGTTCGGGATAGGGTTAGGTTAGGGGACGGGGACGGTTTAGGGTCCAGGTGAGGGCACGACAACGCTTTAGGGGGAGCGTACGTGTGAGGGCGCGGGTTAGTGTCAGTGTACGGGTTAGGATTAGGGGACGGGTGAGGGTCAGGCTTCGGGGAAGCGTTAGGGTTAGGGTTCGGGCTAGGTTTAGGGTTAGGGGACGGGGACGGGGACGGTTTAGGGTCCAGCTGAGGGTACAACAACGCTTTAGGGTGAGCGTACGTGTGAGGGCGCGGGTTAGTGTCAGCGTACGGGTTAGGATTAGGGGACGGGTGAGGGTCAGGCTTCGGAGAAGGGTTAGGTTTAGGGTTCGGGCTAGGGTTAGCGTTAGGGGACGGGGACGGTTTAGGGCCCAGGTGAGGGCACGACAACGCTTTAGGGGGAGCGTACGTGTGAGGGCGCGGGTTAGTGTCAGCGTACGGGTTAGGATTAGGGGACTGGTGAGGGTCAGGCTTCGGGGAAGGGTTAGGGTTAGGGTTCGGGCTAGGGTTAGGGTTAGGGGACGGGGACGGTTTAGGGTCCAGGTGAGGGCACGAGAACGCTTTAGGGGGAGCGTACGTGTGAGGGCGCGGGTTAGTGTCAGCGTACGGGTTAGGATTAGGGGACGGGTGAGGGTCAGGCTTCGGGGAAGGGTTACGGTTAGGGTTCCGGCTAGGGTTAGGGTTAGGGGACGGGGACGGTTTAGGGTCCAGGTGAGGGTACGACAACGCTTTAGGGGGAGCGTACGTGTGAGGGCGCGGGTTAGTGTCAGCGTACGGGTTAGGATTAGGGGACGGGTGAGGGTCAGGCTTCGGGGAAGGGTTAGGGTTAGGGTTCGGGCTAGGGTTAGAGTTAGCGGACGGGGACGGTTTAGGGTCCAGGTGAGGGCACGACAACGCTTTAGGGGGAGCGTACGTGTGAGGGCGCGGGATAGTGTCAGCGTACGGGTTAGGATTAGGGGACGGGTGAGGGTCAGGCTTCTGGGAAGGGTTAGGGTTAGGGTTCGGGCTAGGGTTAGGGTTACGGGACGGGAACGGTTTAGGGTCCAGGTGAGGGCACGACAACGCTTTAGGGGGAGCGTACGTGTGAGGGCGCGGGTTAGTGTCAGCGTACGGGTTAGGATTAGGGGACGGGTGAGGGTCAGGCTTCGGGGAAGTGTTAGGGTTAGGGTTCGTGCTAGGGTTAGGTTAGGGGACGGGGACGGTTTAGGGTCCAGGTGAGGGCACGACAACGCTTTAGGGGGAGCGTACGTGTGAGGGCGCGGGTTAGTGTCAGCGTACGGGTTAGGATTAGGGGACGGGTGAGGGTCAGGCTTCGGGGAAGCGTTAGGGTTAGGGTTCGGGCTAGGGTTAGGGTTAGGGGACGGGGACGGGGACGGTTTAGGGTCCAGGTGAGGGCACGACAACGCTTTAGGGGCAGCGTACGTGTGAGGGCGCGGGTTAGTGTCAGCGTACGGGTTAGGATTAGGGGAAGGGTGAGGGTCAGGCTTCGGGGAAGGGTTAGGGTTAGGGTTCGGGCTAGGGTTAGGGTTAGGGGACGGGGACGGTTTAGGGTCCAGGTGAGGGTACGACAACGCTTTAGGGGGAGCGTACGTGTGAGGTCGCGGGTTAGTGTCAGCGAACGGGTTAGGAATAGGGGACAGGTGAGGGTCAGGCTTCGGGGAAGGGTTAGGGTTAGGGTTCGGGCTAGGATTAGGGTTAGGGGACGGGGACGGTTTAGGGTCCAGGTGAGGGCACGACAACGCTTTAGGGGGAGCGTACGTGTGAGGGCGTGGATTAGTGTCAGCGTACGGGTTAGGATTAGTGGTCGGGTGAGGGTCAGGCTTCGGGGAAGGGTTAGGGTTAGGGTTCGGGCTAGGGTTTGGGTTAGGGGACGGGGACGGTTTAGGGTCCAGGTGAGGGCACGACAACGCTTTAAGGGGAGCGTACGTGTGAGGGCGCGGGTTAGTGTCAGCGTACGGATTAGGATTAGGGGACGGGTGAGGGTCAGGCTTCGGGGAAGGGTTAGGGTTAGGGTTCGGGCTAGGGTTAGGGTTAGGGTACGGGGACGGTTTAGAGTCCAGGTGAGGGCATGACAACGCTTTAGGGGGAGCGTACGTGTGAGGGCGCGGGTTAGTGTCAGCGTACGGGTTAGGATTAGGGGACGGGTGAGGGTCAGGCTTCGGGGAAGGTTTAGGGTTAGGATTCGGGCTAGGGTTAGGGTTAGGGGACGGGGACGATTTAGGGTCCAGGTGAGGGTACGACAACGCTTTAGGGGGAGCGTACGTGTGAGGGCGCGGGTTAGTGTCAGCGTACAGGTTAGCATTAGGGGACGGGTGAGTGTCAGGCTTCGGGGAAGGGTTAGGTTTAGGGTTCGGGTTAGCGTTAGGGTTAGGGGATGGGGACGGTTTAGGGTCCAGGTGAGGGTACGACAACGCTTTAGGGGGAGCGTACGTGGGAGGGTGCGGGTTAGTGTCAGCGTACGGTTTAGGATTAGGGGACGGGTGAGGGTCAGGCTTCGGGGAAGGGTTAGGGTTAGGGTTCGGGCTAGGGTTAGGGTTAGGGGATGGGGACGGTTTAGGGTCCAGGTGAGGGTACGACAACGCTTTAGGGGGAGCGTACGTGTGAGGTCGCGGGTTAGTGTCAGCGAACGGGTTAGGAATAGGGGACGGGTGAGGGTCAGGCTTTGGGGAAGGGTTAGGGTTAGGGTTCGGGCTAGGATTAGGGTTAGGGGACGGAGACGGTTTAGGGTCCAGGTGAGGGCATGACAACGCTTTAGGGGGAGCGTACGTGTGAGGTCGCGGGTTAGTGTCAGCGTACGGGTTAGGATTAGGGGACGGGTGAGGGTCAAGCTTCGGGGAAGGGTTAGGGTTAGGGTTCGGGCTAGGGTTAGGGTTAGGGGACGGGGACGGTTTAGGGTCCAGGTGAGGGCACGACAACGCTTTAGGGGGAGAGTACGTGTGAGGGCGCGGGTTAGTGTCAGCGTACGGATTAGGATTAGGGGACGGGTGAGGGTCAGGGTTCGGGGAAGGGTTAGGGTTAGGGTTCGGGCTAGGGTTAGGGTTAGGGGACGGGGACGGTTTAGGGTCCAGGTGAGGGCACGACAACGCTTTAGGGGGATTGTACGTGTGAGGGCGTGGATTAGTGTCAGCGTACGGGTTAGGATTAGTGGTCGGGTGAGGTTCAGGCTTCGGGGAAGGGTTAGGGTTAGGGTTCGGGCTAGGGTTAGGGTTAGGGGACGGGGACGGTTTAGGGTCCAGGTGAGGGCACGACAACGCTTTAGGGGGAGCGTACGTGTGAGGGCGCGGGTTAGTGTCAGCGTACGTGTTAGGATTAGGGGACGGGTGAGGGTCAGGCTTCGGGGAAGGGTTAGGGTTAGGGTTCGGGCTAGGGTTAGGGTTAGGGGACAGGGACGGTTTAGCGTCCAGGTGAGAGTACAACAACGCTTTAGGGGGAGTGTACGTGTAAGGGCACGGGTTAGTGTCACCGTACGGGTTAGGATTAGGGGACGGGTGAGGGTCAGGCTTCGGAGAAGGGTTAGGGTTAGGGTTCGGGATAGGGTTAGGGTTAGGGGACGGCGACGGTTTAGGGTCCAGGTGAGGGTACGACAACGCTTTAGGGGGAGCGTACGTGTGAGGGCGCGGGTTAGTGTCAACGTACGGGTTAGCATTAGGGGACGGGTGAGGGTCAGCCTTCGGGGAAGGGTTAGGGTTAGGGTTTGGGCTAGGGTTAGGGTTAGGGGATGGGGACGGTTTAGGGTCCAGGTGAGGGTACGACAACGCTTTAGGGGGAGCGTACGTGTGAGCGTGCGGGTTAGTGTCAGCGTACGGGTTAGGATTAGGGGACGGGTGAGGGTCACGCTTCGGGGAAGGGTTAGGGTTAGGGTTCGGGCTAGGGTTAGGGTTAGGGGACGGGGACGGTTTAGGGTCCAGGTGAGGGCACGACAACGCTTTAGGGGGAGCGTACGTGTGAGGGCGCGGGTTAGTGTCAGCGTACAGGTTAGGATTAGGGGACGGGTGAGGGTCAGGCTTCGGGGAAGGGTTAGGGATAGGGTTCGGGCTAGGGTTAGGGTTAGGGGACGGGGATGGTTTAGGGTCCAGGTGAGGGCACGACAACGCTTTAGGGGCAGTGTACGTGTGAGGGCGCGGGTTAGTGTCAGCGTACGGGTTAGGATTAGGGGACGGGTGAGGGTCAGGCTTCGGGGAAGGGTTAGGGTTAGGGTTCAGGCTAGGGTTAGGGTTAGGGGACGGGGACGGTTTAGGGTCCAGGTGAGGGCACGACAACGCTTTAGGGGGAGCGTACGTGTGAGGGCGCGGGTTAGTGTCAGCGTACGGTTTAGGATTAGGGGACGGGTGAGGGTCAGGCTTCGGGGAAGGGTTAGGGTTAGGATTCGGGCTAGGGTTAGGCTTAGGGGACGGGGCCGGGTTAGGGTCCAGGTGAGGGCACGACAACGCTTTAGGGGCAGCGTACGTGTGAGGTCGCTGGTTAGTGTCAGCGTACGGGTTAGGAATAAGGGACGGGTGATGGTCAGGCTTCGGGGAAGGGTTAGGGTTAGGGTTCGGGCTAGGATTAGGGTTAGGGGATGGAGACGGTTTAGGGTCCAGGTGAGGGCACGACAACGCTTTAGGGGGAGCGTACGTGTGAGGGCGCGGGTTAGTGTCAGCGTACGGGTTAGGATTAGGGGACGGGTGAGGGTCAGGCTTCGGGGAAGGGTTAGGGTTAGGGTTCGGGCTAGGGTTAGGGTTAGGGGACGGGGACGGTTTAGGGTCCAGGTGAGGGCACGACAACGCTTTAGGGGGAACGTACGTGTGAGGGCGCGGGTTAGTGTCAGCGTAGGGTTTAGGATTAGGGGATGGGTGAGGGTCAGGCTTCGGGGAAGGGTTAGGGTTAGGGTTCGGGCTAGGGTTAGGGTTAGGGGACGGGGACGGGTTAGGGTCCAGGTGAGGGCACGACAACGCTTTAGGGGCAGCGTACGAGTGAGGGCACGGGTTAGTGTCAGCGTACAGGTTAGGATTAGGGGACGGGTGAGGGTCAGGCTTCGGGGAAGGGTTAGGGTTAGGGTTCGGGCTAGGGTTAGGGTTAGGGGACGGGGACGTTTTAGGGTCCAGGTGAGGGCACGACAACGTTTTAGGGGGAGCGTACGTGTGAGGGCGCGGGTTAGTGTCAGCGTACGGGTTAGGATTAGGGGACGGGTGAGGGTCAGGCTTCGGGGAAGGGTTAGGGATAGGGTTCGGGCTAGGGTTAGGGTTAGGGGACGGGGACGGTTTAGGGACCAGGTGACGGCACGAGCACGCTTTAAGGGGAGCGTACGTGTGAGGGCGCGGGTTAGTGTCAGCGTACGGGTTAGGATTAGGGGACGGGTGAGGGTCAGTCTTCGGGGAATGGTTAGGGTTAGGGTTCGGGCTAGGGTTAGGGTTGGGGGACGGGGACGGTTTAAGGTCCAGTTGAGGGCACGACAACGCTGCAGTGGGAGCGTACGTGTGAGGGCGCGGGTTAGTGTCAGCGCACGGGTTAGGATTAGGGGACGGGTTAGGGTCAGGCTTCGGAGAAGGGTTAGGGTTAGGGTTCGGGCTAGGGTTAGGGTTAGGGGACCGGGACGGTTTAGAGTCCAGGTGAGGTTACGACAACGCTTTAGGGGGAGCGTACATGTTAGGACGCGGGTTAGTGTCAGCGTACGGGTTAGGATTAGGGCACGGGTGATGGTCAGGCTTCGGGGAAGGGTTAGGGTTAGGGTTCGGGCTAGGGTTAGGATTAGGGGACGGGGACGGTTTAGGGTCCAGGTGAGGGTACGACAACGCTTTAGGGGGAGCGTACATGTGAGGGCGCTGGTTAGTGTCAGCGTACGGGTTCGGATTAGGGGACGGGTGAGGGTCAGGCTTTGGGGAAGGGTTAGGGTTAGGGTTCGGGCTAGGGTTAGGGGACGGGGACGGTTTACTGTCCAGGTGAGGATACGACAACGGTTTAGGGGGAGCGTACGTGTGAGGGCGCTGGTTAGTGTCAGCGTACGGATTAGGATTAGGGGACGGGTGAGGGTCAGGCTTCGGGGAAGGGTTAGGGTTAGGGTTCGAGCTAGGGTTAGGGTTAGGGGACGGGGACGGTTTAGGGTCCAGGTGAGGGCACGACAACGCTTTAGGGGGAGCGTACGTGTGAGGGCGCAGATTAGTGTCAGCGTACGGGTTAGGATTAGGGGACGGGTGAGGGTCAGGCTTCGGGGAAGGATTAGGATTAGGGTTCGGGCTAGGGTTAGGGTTAGGGGACGGGGACGGTTTAGGGTCCAGGTGAGGGCACGACAACGCTTTAGGGGGAGCGTACGTGTGAGGGCGCGGGTTAGTGTCAGCGTACGGGTTAGGATTAGGGGACGGGTGAGGGTCAGGCTTCGGGGAAGGGTTAGGGTTAGGGTTCCGGCTAGGGTTAGGGTTAGGGGACAGCGACGGTTTAGGGTACAGGTGAGGGTACGACAACGCTTTAGGGGGAGCGTGCGTATGAGGGCGCGGGTTAGTGTCAGCGTACGGGTTATCATTAGGGGACGGGTGAGGGTCAGGCTTCGGGAAAGGGTTAGGGTTAGGGTTCGGGCTAGGGTTAGGGTTAGGGGACGGGGACGGTTTAGCGTCCAGGTGAGGGCACGACAACGCTTTAGGGGGAGCATACGTGTGAGGGCGCGGTATAGTGTCAGCGTACGGGTTAGGATTAGGGGACGGGTGAGGGTCAGGCTTCGGGGAAGGATTAGGATTAGGGTTCGGGCTAGGGTTAGGGTTAGGGGACGGGGACGGTTTAGGGTCCAGGTGAGGGCACGACAACGCTTTAGGGGGAGCGTACGTGTGAGGGCGCGGGTTAGTGTCTGCGTACGGGTTAGGATTAGCGGACGGCTGAGGGTCAGGCTTCCGGGAAGGGTTAGGGTTAGGGTTCGGGCTAGGGTTAGGGTTAGGGGACGGGGACGGTTTAGGGTGCAGGTGAGGGTACGACAACGCTTTAGGGGGAGCGTACGTGTGAGGGCGCTGGTTAGTGTCAGCGTACGGGTTAGGATTAGGGGACGGGTGAGTGTCAGGCTTCGGGGAAGGGTTAGGGTTAGGGTTCGGGCTAGGGTTAGGATTAGGGGACGGGGACGGTTTAGGGTCCAGGTGAGGGTACGACAACGCTTTAGGGGGAGCTTACGTGTGAGGGCGCGGGTTAGTGTGAGCGTACGGGTTAGGATTAGGGGACGGGTGAGGGTCAGGCTTCGGGGAAGGATTAGGATTAGGGTTCGGGCTAGGGTTAGGGTTAGGGGACGGGGACGGTTTAGGGTCCAGGTGAGGGCACGACAACGCTTTAGGGGCAGCGTACGTGTGAGGGCGCGGGTTAGTGTCAGCGTACAGGTTAGGATTAGGGGACGGGTGAGGGTCAGGCTTCGGGGAAGGGTTAGGTTTAGGGTTCGGGATAGGGTTAGGGTTAGGGGACGGGGACGGTTTAGCGTCCAGGTGAGGGCACGACAACGCTTTAGGGGGAGCGTACGTGTGAGGGCGTGGGTTAGTGTCAGCGTACGGGTTAGGATTAGGGGACGGGTGAGGGTCAGGCTTCGGGGAAGGGTTAGGGTTAGGGTTCGGGCTAGGGTTAGGGTTAGGGGACGGGGACGATTTAGCGTCCAGGTGAGGGCACGACAACGCTTTAGGGGGAGCGTACGTGTGAGGGCGCGGTATAGTGTCAGCGTATGGGTTAGGATTAGGGGACGTGTGAGGGTCAGGCTTCGGAGAAGGGTTAGGGTTAGGGTTCGGGCTAGGGTTAGGGTTAGGGGACGGGGACGGTTTAGGGTCCAGGTGAGGGCACGACAACGCTTTAGGGGGAGCGTACGTGTGAGGGCGCGGGTTAGTGTCAGCGTACGGGTTAGGATTAGGGGACGGTTGAGGGTCAGGCTTCGGGGAAGGGTTAGTGTTAGGGTTCCGGCTAGGGTTAGGGTTAGGGGACGGTGACGGTTTAGGGTCCAGGTGAGGGTACGACCACGCTTTAGGGGGAGCATACGTGTGAGGGCGCGGGTTAGTGTCAGCGTACGGGTTAGCATTAGGGGACGGGTGAGGGTCAGGCTTCGGGGAAGGGTTAGGGTTAGCGTTCGGGCTAGGGTTAGGGTTAGGGGATGGGGACGGTTTAGGGTCCAGGTGAGGGTACGACAACGCTTTAGGGGGAGCGTACGTGTGAGGGTGCGGGTTAGTGTCAGCGTACGGGTTAGGATTAGGGGACGGGTGAGGGTCAGGCTTCGGGGAAGGGTTAGGGTTAGGGTTCGGGCTAGGGTTAGGGTTAGCGGACGGGGACAGTTTAGGGTCCAGGTGAGGGCACGACAACGCTTTAGGGGGAGCGTACGTGTGAGGGCGCGGGTTCGTGTCAGCGTACTGGTTAGGATTAGGGGACGGGTGAGGGTCAGGCTTCGGGGAAGGGTTAGGGATAGGGTTCGGGCTAGGGTTAGGGTTAGGGGACGGGGACGGTTTAGGGTCCAGGTGAGGGCACGACAACGCTTTAGGGGGAGCGTACGTGTGAGCGCGCGGGTTCGTGTCAGCGTACTGGTTAGGATTAGGGGACGGGTGAGGGTCAGGCTTCGGGGAAGGGTTAGGGATAGGGTTCGGGCTAGGGTTAGGGTTAGGGGACGGGGACGGGTTAGGGTCCAGGTGAGGGCACGACAACGCTTTAGGGGGAGCGTACGTGTGAGGGCGCGGGTTAGTGTCAGCGTACGGTTTAGGATTAGGGGATGGGTGAGGGTCAGGCTTCGGGGAAGGGTTAGGGTTAGGGTTCGGGCTAGGGTTAGGGTTAGGGGACGGGGACGGGTTAGGGTCCAGGTGAGGGCACGACAACGCTTTAGGGGCAGCGTACGTGTGAGGGCGCGGCTTAGTGTCAGCGTACAGGTTAGGATTAGGGGACGGGTGAGGGTCAGGCTTCGGGGAAGGATTAGGATTAGGGTTCGGGCTAGGGTTAGGGTTAGGGGACGGGGACGGTTTAGGGTCCAGGTGAGGGCACGACAACGCTTTAGGGGGAGCGTACGTGTGAGGGCGCGGGTTAGTGTCAGCGTACGGGTTAGGATTAGGGGACGGGTGAGGGTCAGGCTTCGGGGAAGGGTTAGGGTTAGGGTTCCGGCTAGCGTTAGGGTTAGGGGACGGCGACGGTTTAGGGTCCAGGTGAGGGTACGACAACGCTTTAGGGGGAGCGTGCGTGTGAGGGCGCGGGTTAGTGTCAGCGTACGGGTTAGCATTAGGGGACGGGTGAGGGTCAGGCTTCGGGGAAGGGTTAGGGTTAGGGTTCGGGCTAGGGTTAGGGTTAGGGGACGGGGACGGTTTAGCGTCCAGGTGAGGGCACGACAACGCTTTAGGGGGAGCGTACGTGTGAGGGCGCGGTATAGTGTCAGCGTACGGGTTAGGATTAGGGGACGTGTGAGGGTCAGGCTTCGGAGAAAGGTTAGGGTTAGGGTTCGGGCTAGGGTTAGGGTTAGGGGATGGGGACGGTTTAGGGTCCAGGTGAGGGTACGACAACGCTTTAGGGGGAGCGTACGTGTGAGGGTGCGGGTTAGTGTCAGCGTACGGGTTAGGATTAGGGGACGGGTGAGGGTCAGGCTTCGGGGAAGGGTTAGGGTTAGGGTTCGGGCTAGGGTTAGGGTTAGGGGACGGGGACGGTTTAGGGTCCAGGTGAGGGCACGACAACGCTTTAGGGGGAGCGTACGTGTGAGGGCGCGGGTTCGTGTCAGCGTACTGGTTAGGATTAGGGGACGGGTGAGGGTCAGGCTTCGGGGAAGGGTTAGGGATAGGGTTCGGGCTAGGGTTAGGGTTAGGGGACGGGGACGGTTTAGGGTCCAGGTGAGGGCACGACAACGCTTTAGGGGGAGCGTACGTGTGAGGGCGCGGGTTCGTGTCAGCGTACTGGTTAGGATTAGGGGACGGGTGAGGGTCAGGCTTCGGGGAAGGGTTAGGGATAGGGTTCGGGCTAGGGTTAGGGTTAGGGGACGGGGACGGTTTAGGTTCCAGGTGAGGGCACGACAACGCTTTAGGGGGAGCGTACGTGTGAGGGCGCGGGTTAGTGTCAGCGTACGGGTTAGGATTAGGGGACGGGTGAGGGTCAGGCTTCGGGGAAGGGTTAGGGTTAGGGTTCCGGCTAGGGTTAGGGTTAGGGGACGGCGACGGTTTAGGGTCCAGGTGAGGGTACGACAACGCTTTAGGGGGAGCGTACGTGTGAGGGCGCGGGTTAGTGTCAGCGTACGGGTTAGCATTAGGGGATGGGTGAGGGTCAGGCTTCGGGGAAGGGTCAAGGTTAGGGTTCGGGCTAGGGTTAGGGTTAGGGGACGGGGACGGTTTAGGGTCCAGGTGAGGCCACGACAACGGTTTAGGGGGAGCGTACGTGTGAGGGCGCGGGATAGTGTCAGCGTACGGGTTACGATTAGGGGACGGGTGAGGGTCAGGCTTCGGGGAAGGGTTAGGGTTAGGGTTCGGGCTAGGGTTAGGGTTAGGGGACGGGGACGGTTTAGGGTCCAGGTGAGGGCACGACAACGCTTTAGGGGCAGCGTACGTGTGAGGGCGCGAGTTAGTGTCAGCGTAGGGTTTAGGATTAGGGGATGGGTGAGGGTCAGGCTTCGGGGAAGGGTTAGGGTTAGGGTTCGGGCTAGGGTTAGGGTTAGGGGACGGGGACGGGTTAGGGTCCAGGTGAGGGCACGACAACGCTTTCTGGGCAGCGTACGAGTGAGGGCACGGGTTAGTGTCAGCGTACAGGTTAGGATTAGGGGACGGGTGAGGGTCAGGCTTCGGGGAAGGGTTAGGGTTAGGGTTCGGGCTAGGGTTAGGGTTAGGGGACCGGGACGGTTTAGAGTCCAGGTGAGATTACGACAACGCTTTAGGGGGAGCGTACGTGTGAGGGCACGGGTAAGTATCAGCGTACGGGTTAGGATTAGGGGACGGTTGAGGGTTAGGCTTCGGGGAAGGTTTAGGGTTAGGGTTCGGGCTAGGGTTACGGTTAGGGTTAGGGGACGGGGACGGTTTAGTGTCCAGGTGAGGGTACGACAATGGTTTAGGGGGAGCGTACGTGTGAGGGCGCTGGTTAGTGTCAGCGTACGGATTAGGATTAGGGGACGGGTGAGGGTCAGGCTTCGGGGAAGGGTTAGGGTTAGGGTTCGGGCTAGGGTTAGGGTTAGGGGACGGGGACGGTTTAGGGTCCAGGTGAGGGCACGACAACGCTTTAGGGGGAGCGTACGTGTGAGGGCGCGGGATAGTGTCAGCGTACGGGTTAGGATTAGGGAACGGGTGAGGGTCAGGCTTCGGGGAAGGATTAGGATTAGGGTTCGGGCTAGGGTTAGGATTAGGGGACGGGGACGGTTTAGGGTCCAGGTGAGGGCACGACAACGTTTTAAGGGGAGCGTACGTGTGAGGACGTGGGTTAGTGTCAGCGTACAGGTTAGGATTAGGGGACGGGTGAGGGTCAGGCTTCGGGGAAGGGTTAGGGTTAGGGTTCGGGATAGGGTTAGGGTTAGGGGACGGGGACGGTTTAGCGTCCAGGTGAGGGCACGACAACGCTTTAGGGGGAGCGTACGTGTGAGGGCGTGGGTTAGTGTCAGCGTACGGGTTAGGATTAGGGGACGGGTGAGGGTCAGGCTTCGGGGAAGGGTTAGGGTTAGGGTTCGGGCTAGGGTTAGGGTTAGGGGACGGGGACGGTTTAGGGTCCAGGTGTGGGCACGGCAACGCTTTAGGGGGAGCGTACGTGTGAGGGCGCGGAATAGTGTCAGCGTACGTGTTAGGATTAGGGGACGGGTGAGGGTCAGGCTTCGGGGAAGGGTTAGGGTTAGGGTTCCGGCTAGCGTTAGGGTTAGGGGACGGCGACGGTTTAGGGTCCAGGTGGGGGTACGACAACGCTTTAGGGGGAGCGTGCGTGTGAGGGCGCGGGTTAGTGTCAGCGTACGGGTTAGCATTAGGGGACGGGTGAGGGTCAGGCTTCGGGGAAGTGTTAGGGTTAGGGTTCGGGCTAGGGTTAGGGTTAGGGGACGGGGACGGTTTAGCGTCCAGGTGAGGGCACGACAACGCTTTAAGGGGAGCGTACGTGTGAAGGCGCGGTATAGTGTCAGCGTACGGGTTAGGATTAGGGGACGTGTGAGGGTCAGGCTTCGGAGAAAGGTTAGGGTTAGGGTTCGGGCTAGGGTTAGGGTTAGGGGATGGGGACGGTTTAGGGTCCAGGTGAGGGCACGACAACGCTTTAGGGGGAGCGTACGTGTGAGGGCGCGGGTTAGTGTCAGCGTACGGGTTAGGATTAGGGGACGGTTGAGGGTCAGGCTTCGGGGAAGGGTTAGTGTTAGGGTTCCGGCTAGGGTTAGGGTTAGGGGACGGTGACGGTTTAGGGTCCAGGTGAGGGTACGACAACGCTTTAGGGGGAGCATACGTGTGAGGGCGCGGGTTAGTGTCAGCGTACGGGTTAGCATTAGGGGACGGGTGAGGGTCAGGCTTCGGGGAAGGGTTAGGGTTAGGGTTCGGGCTAGGGTTAGGGTTAGGGGATGGGGACGGTTTAGGGTCCAGGTGAGGGTACGACAACGCTTTAGGGGGAGCGTACGTGTGAGGGTGCGGGTTAGTGTCAGCGTACGGGTTAGGATTAGGGGACGGGTGAGGGTCAGGCTTCGGGGAAGGGTTAGGGTTAGGGTTCGGGCTAGGGTTAGGGTTAGGGGACGGGGACGGTTTAGGGTCCAGGTGAGGGAACGACAACGCTTTAGGGAGAGCGTACGTGTGAGGGCGCGGGTTCGTGTCAGCGTACTGGTTAGGATTAGGGGACGGGTGAAGGTCAGGCTTCGGGGAAGGGTTAGGGATAGGGTTCGGGCTAGGGTTAGGGTTAGGGGACGGGGACGGTTTAGGGTCCAGGTGAGGGCACGACAACGCTTTAGGGGGAGCGTACGTGTGAGGGCGCGGGTTCGTGTCAGCGTACTGGTTAGGATTAGGGGACGGGTGAGGGTCAGGCTTCGGGGAAGGGTTAGGGATAGAGTTCGGGCTAGGGTTAGGGTTAGGGGACGGGGACGGTTTAGGGTCCAGGTGAGGGCACGAGAACGCTTTAGGGGGAGCGTACGTGTGAGGGCGCGGGTTAGTGTCAGCGTACGGGTTAGGATTAGGGGACGGGTGAGGGTCAGGCTTCGGGGAAGGGTTAGGGTTAGGGTTCCGGCTAGGGTTAGGGTTAGGGGACGGCGACGGTTTAGGGTCCAGGTGAGGGTACGACAACGCTTTAGGGGGAGCGTACGTGTGAGGGCGCGGGTTAGTGTCAGCGTACGGGTTAGCATTAGGGGACGGGTGAGGGTCATGCTTCGGGGAAGTGTCAGGGTTAGGGTTCGGGCTAGGGTTAGGGTTAGGGGACGGGGACGGTTTAGGGTCCAGGTGAGGGCACGACAACGGTTTAGGGGGAGCGTACGTGTGAGGGCGCGGGATAGTGTCAGCGTACGGGTTACGATTAGGGGACGGGTGAGGGTCAGGCTTCGGGGAAGGGTTAGGGTTAGGGTTCGGGCTAGGGTTAGGGTTAGGGGACGGGGACGGTTTAGGGTCCAGGTGAGGGCACGACAACGCTTTAGGGGGAGCGTACGTGTGAGGGCGCAGATTAGTGTCAGCGTACGGGTTAGGATTAGGGGACGGGTGAGGGTCAGGCTTCGGGGAAGGATTAGGATTAGGGTTCGGGCTAAGGGTTAGGGTTAGGGGACGGGGACGGTTTAGGGTCCAGGTGAGGGCACGACAACGCTTTAGGGGGAGCGTACGTGTGAGGGCGCGGGTTAGTGTCAGCGTACGGGTTAGGATTAGGGGACGGGTGAGGGTCAGGCTTCGGGGAAGGGTTAGGGTTAGGGTTCCGGCTAGGGTTAGGGTTAGGGGACGGGGACGGTTTAGGGTCCAAGTGAGGGTACGACAACGCTTTAGGGGGAGCGTGCGTGTGAGGGCGCGGGTTAGTGTCAGCGTACGGGTTAGCATTAGGGGACGGGTGAGGGTCAGGCTTCGGGGAAGGTTTAGGGTTAGGGTTCGGGCTAGGGTTAGGGTTAGGGGACGGGGACAGTTTAGCGTCCAGGTGAGGGCACGACAACGCTTTAGGGGGAGCGTACGTGTGAGGGCGCGGTATAGTGTCAGCGTACGGGTTAGGATTAGGGGACGGGTGAGGGTCAGGCTTCGGGGAAGGATTAGGATTAGGGTTCGGGCTAGGGTTACGGTTAGGGGACGGGGACGGTTTAGGGTCCAGGTGCGGGCACGACAACGCTTTAGGGGGAGCGTACGTGTGAGGGCGCGGGTTAGTGTCTGCGTACGGGTTAGGATTAGGGGACGGGTGAGGGTCAGGCTTCCGGGAAGGGTTAGGGTTAGGGTTCGGGCTAGGGTTAGGGTTAGGGGACGGGGACGGTTTAGGGTGCAGGTGAGGGTACGACAACGCTTTAGGGGGAGCGTACGTGTGAGGGCGCGGGTTAGTGTCAGCGTACGGGTTAGGATTAGGGGACGGGTGAGTGTCAGGCTTCGGGGAAGGGTTAAGGTTAGGGTTCGGGCTAGGGTTAGGATTAGGGGACGGGGACGGTTTAGGGTCCAGGTGAGGGTACGACAACGCTTTAGGGGGAGCTTACGTGTGAGGGCGCGGGTTAGTGTCAGCGTACGGGTTAGGATTAGGGGACGGGTGAGGGTCACGCTTCGGGGAAGGGTTAGGGTTAGGGTTCGGGCTAGGGTTAGGGTTAGGGGACGGGGACGGGTTAGGGTCCAGGTGAGGGCACGACAACGCTTTAGGGGGAGCGTACGTGTGAGGGCGCGGGTTCGTGTCAGCGTACTGCTTAGGATTAGGGAACGGGTGAGGGTCAGGCTTCGGGGAAGGATTAGGATTAGGGTTCGGGCTAGGGTTAGGGTTAGGGGACGGGGACGGTTTAGGGTCCAGGTGAGGGCACGACAACGCTTTAGGGGGAGCGTAAGTGTGAGGGCGCGGGTTAGTGTCAGCGTACGGGTTAGCATTAGGGGACGGGTGAGGGTCAGGCTTCGCGGAAGGGTTAGGGTTAGGGTTCGGGCTAGGGTTAGGGTTAGGGGATGGGGACGGTTTAGGGTCCAGGTGAGGGTACGACAACGCTTTAGGGGGAGCGTACGTGTGAGGGTGCTGGTTAGTGTCAGCGTACGGGTTAGGAGTAGGGGACGGGTGAGGGTCACGCTTCGGGGAAGGGTTAGGGTTAGGGTTCGGGCTAGGGTTAGGGTTAGGGGACGGGGACGGTTTAGGGTCCAGGTGTGGGCACGGCAACGCTTTAGGGGGAGCGTACGTGTGAGGGCGCGGGATAGTGTCAGCGTACGGGTTAGGATTAGGGGACGGGTGAGGGTCAGGCTTCGGGGAAGGATTAGGATTAGGGTTCGGGCTAGGGTTAGGGTTAGGGGACGGGGACGGTTTAGGGTCCAGGTGAGGGCACGACAACGCTTTAGGGGGAGCGTAAGTGTGAGGGCGCGGGTTGGTGTCAGCGTACGGGTTAGCATTAGGGGACGGGTGAGGGTCAGGCTTCGCGGAAGGGTTAGGGTTAGGGTTCGGGCTAGGGTTAGGGTTAGGGGATGGGGACGGTTTAGGGTCCAGGTGAGGGTACGACAACGCTTTAGGGGGAGCGTACGTGTGAGGGTGCGGGTTAGTGTCAGCGTACGGGTTAGGAGTAGGGGACGGGTGAGGGTCACGCTTCGGGGAAGGGTTAGGGTTAGGGTTCGGGCTAGGGTTAGGGTTAGGGGATGGGGACGGGTTAGGGTCCAGGTGAGGGCACGACAACGTTTTAGGGGGAGCGTACGTGTGAGGGCGCGGGTTCGTGTCAGCGTACTGCTTAGGATAAGGGAACGGGTGAGGGTCTGGCTTCGGGGAAGGGTTAGGGATATGGTTCGGGCTAGGGTTAGGGTAAGGGGACGGGGACGGTTTAGGGTCCAGGTGAGGTCACGACAACGCTTTAGGGGGAGCGTACGTGTGAGGGCGCGGGTTAGTGTCAGCGTACGGTTTAGGATTAGGGGACGGGTGAGGGTCAGGCTTCGGGGAAGGGTTAGGGTTAGGGTTCGGGCTAGGGTTAGGGTTAGGGGACGGGGACGGTTTAGGGTCCAGGTGAGGGCACGACAACGCTTTAGGGGGAGCGTACGTGTGAGGGCGCGGGTTAGTGTCAGCGTCCGGTTTAGGATTAGGGGATGGGTGAGGGTCAGGCTTCGGGGAAGTGTTAGGGTTAGGGTTCGGGCTAGGGTTAGGGTTAGGGGACGGGGACGGGTTAGGGTCCAGGTGAGGGCACGACAACGCTTTAGGGGCAGCGTACGTGTGAGGGCGCGGGTTAGTGTCAGCGTACAGGTTAGGATTAGGGGACGGGTGAGGGTCAGGCTTCGGGGAAGGGTTAGGGTTAGGGTTCGGGCTAGGGTTAGGGTTAGGGGACGGGGACGGTTTAGGGTCCAGGTGTGGGCACGGCAACGCTTTAGGGGGAGCGTACGTGTGAGGGCGCGGGATAGTGTCAGCGTACGGGTTAGGATTAGGGGACGGGTGAGGGTCAGGCTTCGGGGAAGGATTAGGATTAGGGTTCGGGCTAGGGTTAGGGTTAGGGGACGGGGACGGTTTAGGGTCCAGGTGAGGGCACGACAACGCTTTAGGGGGAGCGTACGTGTGAGGGCGCGGGTTAGTGTCAGCGTACGGGTTAGGATTAGGGGACGGGTGAGGGTCAGGCTTCGGGGAAGGGTTAGGGTTAGGGTTCCGGCTAGCGTTAGGGTTAGGGGACGGCGACGGTTTAGGGTCCAGGTGAGGGTACGACAACGCTTTAGGGGGAGCGTGCGTGTGAGGGCGCGGGTTAGTGTCAGCGTACGGGTTAGCATTAGGGGACGGGTGAAGGTCAGGCTTCGGGGAAGGGTTAGGGTTAGGGTTCGGGCTAGGGTTAGGGTTAGGGGACGGGGACGGTTTAGCGTCCAGGTGAGGGCACGACAACGCTTTAGGGGGAGCGTACGTGTGAGGGCGCGGTATAGTGTCAGCGTACGGGTTAGGATTAGGGGACGTGTGAGGGTCAGGCTTCGGAGAAAGGTTAGGGTTAGGGTTCGGGCTAGGGTTAGGGTTAGGGGACGGGGACGGTTTAGGGTCCAGGTGAGGGCACGACAACGCTTTAGGGGGAGCGTACGTGTGAGGGCGCGGGTTAGTGTCAGCGTACGGGTTAGGATTAGGGGACGGTTGAGGGTCAGGCTTCGGGGAAGGGTTAGTGTTAGGGTTCCGGCTAGGGTTAGGGTTAGGGGACGGTGACGGTTTAGGGTCCAGGTGAGGGTACGACAACGCTTTAGGGGGAGCATACGTGTGAGGGCGCGGGTTAGTGTCAGCGTACGGGTTAGCATTAGGGGACGGGTGAGGGTCAGGCTTCGGGGAAGGGTTAGGGTTAGGGTTCGGGCTAGGGTTAGGGTTAGGGGATGGGGACGGTTTAGGGTCCAGGTGAGGGTACGACAACGCTTTAGGGGGAGCGTACGTGTGAGGGTGCGGGTTAGTGTCAGCGTACGGGTTAGGATTAGGGGACGGGTGAGGGTCAGGCTTCGGGGAAGGGTTAGGGTTAGGGTTCGGGCTAGGGTTAGGGTTAGGGGACGGGGACGGTTTAGGGTCCAGGTGAGGGCACGACAACGCTTTAGGGGGAGCGTACGTGTGAGGGCGCGGGTTCGTGTCAGCGTACTGGTTAGGATTAGGGGAAGGGTGAGGGTCAGGCTTCGGGGAAGGGTTAGGGATAGGGTTCGGGCTAGGGTTAGGGTTAGGGGACGGGGACGGTTTAGGGTCCAGGTGAGGGCACGACAACGCTTTAGGGGGAGCGTACGTGTGAGGGCGCGGGTTCGTGTCAGCGTACTGGTTAGGATTAGGGGACGGGTGAGGGTCAGGCTTCGGGGAAGGGTTAGGGATAGGGTTCGGGCTAGGGTTAGGGTTAGGGGACGGGGACGGTTTAGGGTCCAGGTGAGGGCACGACAACGCTTTAGGGGGAGCGTACGTGTGAGGGCGCGGGTTAGTGTCAGCGTACGGGTTAGGATTAGGGGACGGGTGAGGGTCAGGCTTCGGGGAAGGGTTAGGGTTAGGGTTCCGGCTAGGGTTAGGGTTAGGGGACGGCGACGGTTTAGGGTCCAGGTGAGGGTACGACAACGCTTTAGGGGGAGCGTACGTGTGAGGGCGCGGGTTAGTGTCAGCGTACGGGTTAGCATTAGGGGACGGGTGAGGGTCAGGCTTCGGGGAAGGGTCAGGGTTAGGGTTCGGGCTAGGGTTAGGGTTAGGGGACGGGGACGGTTTAGGGTCCAGGTGAGGGCAGGACAACGGTTTAGGGGGAGCGTACGTGTGAGGGCGCGGGATAGTGTCAGCGTACGGGTTACGATTAGGGGACGGGTGAGGGTCAGGCTTCGGGGAAGGGTTAGGGTTAGGGTTCGGGCTAGGGTTAGGGTTAGGGGACGGGGACGGTTTAGGGTCCAGGTGAGGGCACGACAACGCTTTAGGGGCAGCGTACGTGTGAGGGCGCGAGTTAGTGTTAGCGTAGGGTTTAGGATTAGGGGATGGGTGAGGGTCAGGCTTCGGGGAAGGGTTAGGGTTAGCGTTCGGGCTAGGGTTAGGGTTAGGGGACGGGGACGGGTTAGGGTCCAGGTGAGGGCACGACAACGCTTTCTGGGCAGCGTACGAGTGAGGGCACGGGTTAGTGTCAGCGTACAGGTTAGGATTAGGGGACGGGTGAGGGTCAGGCTTCGGGGAAGGGTTAGGGTTAGGGTTCGGGCTAGGGTTAGGGTTAGGGGACGGGGACGGTTTAGGGTCCAGGTGAGGGCACGACAACGTTTTAGGGGGAGCGTACGAGTGAGGGCGCGGGTTAGTGTCAACGTACGGGTTAGGATTAGGGGACGGGTGAGGGTCAGGCTTCGGAGAAGGGTTAGGGTTAGGGTTCGGGCTAGGGTTAGGGTTAGGGGACCGGGACGGTTTAGAGTCCAGGTGAGATTACGACAACGCTTTAGGGGGAGCGTACGTGTGAGGGCGCGGGTAAGTATCATCGTACGGGTTAGGATTAGGGGACGGTTGAGGGTTAGGCTTCGGGGAAGGTTTAGGGTTAGGGTTCGGGCTAGGGTTACGGTTAGGGTTAGGGGACGGGGACGGTTTAGTGTCCAGGTGAGGGTACGACAATGGTTTAGGGGGAGCGTACGTGTGAGGGCGCTGGTTAGTGTCAGCGTACGGATTAGGATTAGGGGACGGGTGAGGGTCAGGCTTCGGGGAAGGGTTAGGGTTAGGGTTCGGGCTAGGGTTAGGGTTAGGGGACGGGGACGGTTTAGGGTCCAGGTGAGGGCACGACAACGTTTTAGGGGGAGCGTACGTGTGAGGGCGTGGGTTAGTGTCAGCGTACGGGTTAGGATTAGGGGACGGGTGAGGGTCAGGCTTCCCGGAAGGGTTAGGGTTAGGGTTCGGGCTAGGGTTAGGGTTAGGGGACGGGGACGGTTTAGGGTCCAGGTGTGGGCACGGCAACGCTTTAGGGGGAGCGTACGTGTGAGGGCGCGGAATAGTGTCAGCGTACGTGTTAGGATTAGGGGACGGGTGAGGGTCAGGCTTCGGGGAAGGATTAGGATTAGGGTTCGGGCTAGGGTTAGGGTTAGGGGACGGGGACGGTTTAGGGTCCAGGTGAGGGCCCGACAACGCTTTAGGGGGAGCGTACGTGTGAGGGCGCGGGTTAGTGTCAGCGTACGGGTTAGGATTAGGGGACGGGTGAGGGTCAGGCTTCGGGGAAGGGTTAGGGTTAGGGTTCCGGCTAGCGTTAGGGTTAGGGGACGGCGACGGTTTAGGGTCCAGGTGAGGGTACGACAACGCTTTAGGGGGAGCGTGCGTGTGAGGGCGCGGGTTAGTGTCAGCGTACGGGTTAGCATTAGGGGACGGGTGAGGGTCAGGCTTCGGGGAAGGGTTAGGGTTAGGGTTCGCGCTAGGGTTAGGGTTAGGGGACGGGGACGGTTTAGCGTCCAGGTGAGGGCACGACAACGCTTTAGGGGGAGCGTACGTGTGAGGGCGCGGTATAGTGTCAGCGTACGGGTTAGGATTAGGGGACGTGTGAGGGTCAGGCTTCGGAGAAAGGTTAGGGTTAGGGTTCGGGCTAGGGTTAGGGTTAGGGGATGGGGACGGTTTAGGGTCCAGGTGAGGGTACGACAACGCTTTAGGGGGAGCGTACGTGTGAGGGTGCGGGTTAGTGTCAGCGTACGGGTTAGGATTAGGGGACGGGTGAGGGTCAGGCTTCGGGGAAGGGTTAGGGTTAGGGTTCGGGCTAGGGTTAGGGTTAGGGGACGGGGACGGTTTAGGGTCCAGGTGAGGGCACGACAACGCTTTAGGGAGAGCGTACGTGTGAGGGCGCGGGTTCGTGTCAGCGTACTGGTTAGGATTAGGGGACGGGTGAGGGTCAGGCTTCGGGGAAGGGTTAGGGATAGGGTTCGGGCTAGGGTTAGGGTTAGGGGACGGGGACGGTTTAGGGTCCAGGTGAGGGCACGACAACGCTTTAGGGGGAGCGTACGTGTGAGGGCGCGGGTTCGTGTCAGCGTACTGGTTAGGATTAGGGGACGGGTGAGGGTCAGGCTTCGGGGAAGGGTTAGGGATAGGGTTCGGGCTAGGGTTAGGGTTAGGGGACGGGGACGGTTTAGGGGCCAGGTGAGGGCACGAGAACGCTTTAGGGGGAGCGTACGTGTGAGGGCGCGGGTTAGTGTCAGCGTACGGGTTAGGATTAGGGGACGGGTGAGGGTCAGGCTTCGGGGAAGGGTTAGGGTTAGGGTTCCGGCTAGGGTTAGGGTTAGGGGACGGCGACGGTTTAGGGTCCAGGTGAGGGTACGACAACGCTTTAGGGGGAGCGTACGTGTGAGGGCGCGGGTTAGTGTCAGCGTACGGGTTAGCATTAGGGGACGGGTGAGGGTCAGGCTTCGGGGAAGGGTCAGGGTTAGGGTTCGGGCTAGGGTTAGGGTTAGGGGACGGGGACAGTTTAGGGTCCAGGTGAGGGCACGACAACGGTTTAGGTGGAGCGTACGTGTGAGGGCGCGGGATAGTGTCATCGTACGGGTTACGATTAGGGGACGGGTGAGGGTCAGGCTTCGGGGAAGGGTTAGGGTTAGGGTTCGGGCTAGGGTTAGGGTTAGCGGACGGGGACGGTTTAGGGTCCAGGTGAGGGCACGACAACGCTTTAGGGGCAGCGTACGTGTGAGGGCGCGGGTTAGTGTCAGCGTAGGGTTTAGGATTAGGGGATGGGTGAGGGTCAGGCTTCGGGGAAGGGTTAGGGTTAGGGTTCGGGCTAGGGTTAGGGTTAGGGGACGGGGACGGGTTAGGGTCCAGGTGAGGGCACGACAACGCTTTAGGGGCAGCGTACGAGTGAGGGCACGGGTTAGTGTCAGCGTACAGGTTAGGATTAGGGGACGGGTGAGGGTCATGCTTCGGGGAAGGGTTAGGGTTAGGGTTCGGGCTAGGGTTAGGGTTAGGGGACGGGGACGGTTTAGGGTCCAGGTGAGGGAACGACAACGTTTTAGGGGGAGCGTACGTGTGAGGGCGCGGGTTAGTGTCAGCGTACGGGTTAGGATTAGGGGACGGGTGAGGGTCAGGCTTCGGGGAAGGGTTAGGGTTAGGGTTCGGTGTAGGGTTAGGGTTAGGGGACGGGGACGGTTTAGGGTCCAGGTGAGGGCACGAGCACGCTTTAAGGGGAGCGTACGTGTGAGGGCGCGGGTTAGTGTCAGCGTACGGGTTAGGATTAGGGGACGGGTGAGGGTCAGTCTTCGGGGAATGGTTAGGGTTAGGGTTCGGGCTAGGGTTAGGGTTAGGGGACGGGGACGGTTTAAGGTCCAGTTGAGGGCACGACAACGCTGCAGGGGGAGCGTACGTGTGAGGGCGCGGGTTAGTGTCAGCGCACGGGTTAGGATTAGGGGACGGGTTAGGGTCAGGCTTCGGAGAAGGGTTAGGGTTAGGGTTCGGGCTAGGGTTAGGGTTAGGGGACCGGGACGGTTTAGAGTCCAGGTGAGATTACGACAACGCTTTAGGGGGAGCGTACGTGTGAGGGCGCGGGTAAGTATCAGCGTACGGGTTAGGATTAGGGGACGGTTGAGGGTTAGGCTTCGGGGAAGGGTTAGGGTTAGGGTTCGGGCTAGGGTTACGGTTAGGGTTAGGGGACGGGGACGGTTTAGTGTCCAGGTGAGGGTACGACAATGGTTTAGGGGGAGCGTACGTGTGAGGGCGCTGGTTAGTGTCAGCGTACGGATTAGGATTAGGGGACGGGTGAGGATCAGGCTTCGGGGAAGGGTTAGGGTTAGGGTTCGGGCTAGGGTTAGGGTTAGGGGACGGGGACGGTTTAGGGTCCAGGTGAGGGCACGACAACGCTTTAGGGGGAGCGTACGTGTGAGGGCGCAGATTAGTGTCAGCGTACGGGTTAGGATTAGGGGACGGGTGAGGGTCAGGCCTCGGGGAAGGATTAGGATTAGGGTTCGGGCTAAGGGTTAGGGTTAGGGGACGGGGACGGTTTAGGGTCCAGGTGAGGGCACGACAACGCTTTAGGGGGAGCGTACGTGTGAGGGCGCGGGTTAGTGTCAGCGTACGGGTTACGATTAGGGGACGGGTGAGGGTCAGGCTTCGGGGAAGGGTTAGGGTTAGGGTTCGGGCTAGGGTTAGGGTTAGGGGACGGGGACGGTTTAGGGTCCAGGTGAGGGCACGACAACGCTTTAGGGGCAGCGTACGTGTGAGGGCGCGAGTTAGTGTCAGCGTAGGGTTTAGGATTAGGGGATGGGTGAGGGTCAGGCTTCGGGGAAGGGTTAGGGTTAGGGTTCGGGCTAGGGTTAGGGTTAGGGGACGGGGACGGGTTAGGGTCCAGTTGAGGGCACGACAACGCTTTCTGGGCAGCGTACGAGTGAGGGCACGGGTTAGTGTCAGCGTACAGGTTAGGAATAGGGGACGGGTGAGGGTCAGGCTTCGGGGAAGGGTTAGGGTTAGGGTTCGGGCTAGGGTTAGGGTTAGGGGACCGGGACGGTTTAGAGTCCAGGTGAGATTACGACAACGCTTTAGGGGGAGCGTACGTGTGAGGGCGCGGGTAAGTATCAGCGTACGGGTTAGGATTAGGGGACGGTTGAGGGTTAGGCTTCGGGGAAGGTTTAGGGTTAGGGTTCGGGCTAGGGTTACGGTTAGGGTTAGGGGACGGGGACGGTTTAGTGTCCAGGTGAGGGTACGACAATGGTTTAGGGGGAGCGTACGTGTGAGGGCGCTGGTTAGTGTCAGCGTACGGATTAGGATTAGGGGACGGGTGAGGGTCAGGCTTCGGGGAAGGGTTAGGGTTAGGGTTCGGGCTAGGGTCAGGGTTAGGGGACGGGGACGGTTTAGGGTCCAGGTGAGGGCACGACAACGCTTTAGGGGGAGCGTACGTGTGAGGGCGCGGGATAGTGTCAGCGTACGGGTTAGGATTAGGGAACGGGTGAGGGTCAGGCTTCGGGGAAGGATTAGGATTAGGGTTCGGGCTAGGGTTAGGATTAGGGGACGGGGACGGTTTAGGGTCCAGGTGAGGGCACGACAACGCTTTAAGGGGAGCGTACATGTGAGGGCGTGGGTTAGTGTCAGCGTACAGGTTAGGATTAGGGGACGGGTGAGGGTCAGGCTTCGGGGAAGGGTTAGGGTTAGGGTTCGGGATAGGGTTAGGGTTAGGGGACGGGGACGGTTTAGCGTCCAGGTGAGGGCACGACAACGCTTTAGGGGGAGCGTACGTGTGAGGGCGTGGGTTAGTGTCAGCGTACGGGTTAGGATTAGGGGACGGGTGAGGGTCAGGCTTCGGGGAAGGGTTAGGGTTAGGGTTCGGGCTAGGGTTAGGGTTAGGGGACGGGGACGGTTTAGGGTCCAGGTGTGGGCACGGCAACGCTTTAGGGGCAGCGTACGTGTGAGGGCGCGGAATAGTGTCAGCGTACGTGTTAGGATTAGGGGAGGGGTGAGGGTCAGGCTTCGGGGAAGGATTAGGATTAGGGTTCGGGCTAGGGTTAGGGTTAGGGGACGGGGACGGTTTAGGGTCCAGGTGAGGGCACGACAACGCTTTAGGGGGAGCGTACGTGTGAGGGCGCGGGTTAGTGTCAGCGTACGGGTTAGGATTAGGGGACGGGTGAGGGTCAGGCTTCGGGGAAGGGTTAGGGTTAGGTTTCCGGCTAGCGTTAGGGTTAGGGGACGGCGACGGTTTAGGGTCCAGGTGGGGGTACGACAACGCTTTAGGGGGAGCGTGCGTGTGAGGGCGCGGGTTAGTGTCAGCGTACGGGTTAGCATTAGGGGACGGGTGAGGGTCAGGCTTCGGGGAAGTGTTAGGGTTAGGGTTCGGGCTAGGGTTAGGGTTAGGGGACGGGGACGGTTTAGCGTCCAGGTGAGGGCACGACAACGCTTTAGGGGGAGCGTACGTGTGAAGGCGCGGTATAGTGTTAGCGTACGGGTTAGGATTAGGGGACGTGTGAGTGTCAGGCTTCGGAGAAAGGTTAGGGTTAGGGTTCGGGCTAGGGTCAGGGTTAGGGGATGGGGACGGTTTAGGGTCCAGGTGAGGGCACGACAACGCTTTAGGGGGAGCGTACGTGTGAGGGCGCGGGTTAGTGTCAGCGTACGGGTTAGGATTAGGGGACGGTTGAGGGTCAGGCTTCGGGGAAGGGTTAGTGTTAGGGTTCCGGCTAGGGTTAGGGTTAGGGGACGGTGACGGTTTAGGGTCCAGGTGAGGGTACGACAACGCTTTAGGGGGAGCATACGTGTGAGGGCGCGGGTTAGTGTCAGCGTACGGGTTAGCATTAGGGGACGGGTGAGGGTCAGGCTTCGGGGAAGGGTTAGGGTTAGGGTTCGGGCTAGGGTTAGGGTTAGGGGATGGGGACGGTTTAGGGTCCAGGTGAGGGTACGACAACGCTTTAGGGGGAGCGTACGTGTGAGGGTGCGGGTTAGTGTCAGCGTACGGGTTAGGATTACGGGACGGGTGAGGGTCAGGCTTCGGGGAAGGGTTAGGGTTAGGGTTCGGGCTAGGGTTAGGGTTAGGGGACGGGGACGGTTTAGGGTCCAGGTGAGGGAACGACAACGCTTTAGGGAGAGCGTACGTGTGAGGGCGCGGGTTCGTGTCAGCGTACTGGTTAGGATTAGGGGACGGGTGAGGGTCAGGCTTCGGGGAAGGGTTAGGGATAGGGTTCGGGCTAGGGTTAGGGTTAGGGGACGGGTACGGTTTAGGGTCCAGGTGAGGGCACGACAACGCTTTAGGGGGAGCGTACGTGTGAGGGCGCGGGTTCGTGTCAGCGTACTGGTTAGGATTAGGGGACGGGTGAGGGTCAGGCTTCGGGGAAGGGTTAGGGATAGGGTTCGGGCTAGGGTTAGGGTTAGGGGACGGGGACGGTTTAGGGTCCAGGTGAGGGCACGAGAACGCTTTAGGGGGAGCGTACGTGTGAGGGCGCGGGTTAGTGTCAGCGTACGGGTTAGGATTAGGGGACGGGTGAGGGTCAGGCTTCGGGGAAGGGTTAGGGTTAGGGTTCCGGCTAGGGTTAGGGTTAGGGGACGGCGACGGTTTAGGGTCCAGGTGAGGGTACGACAACGCTTTAGGGGGAGCGTACGTGTGAGGGCGCGGGTTAGTGTCAGCGTACGGGTTAGCATTAGGGGACGGGTGAGGGTCAGGCTTCGGGGAAGGGTCAGGGTTAGGGTTCGGGCTAGGGTTAGGGTTAGGGGACGGGGACGGTTTAGGGTCCAGGTGAGGGCACGACAACGGTTTAGGGGGAGCGTACGTGTGAGGGCGCGGGATAGTGTCAGCGTACGGGTTACGATTAGGGGACGGGTGAGGGTCAGGCTTCGGGGAAGGGTTAGGGTTAGGGTTCGGGCTAGGGTTAGGGTTAGGGGACGGGGACGGTTTAGGGTCCAGGTGAGGGCACGACAACGCTTTAGGGGGAGCGTACGTGTGAGGGCGCAGATTAGTGTCAGCGTACGGGTTAGGATTAGGGGACGGGTGAGGGTCAGGCTTCGGGGAAGGATTAGGATTAGGGTTCGGGCTAAGGGTTAGGGTTAGGGGACGGGGACGGTTTAGGGTCCAGGTGAGGGCACGACAACGCTTTAGGGGGAGCGTACGTGTGAGGGCGCGGGTTAGTGTCAGCGTACGGGTTAGGATTAGGGGACGGGTGAGGGTCAGGCTTCGGGGAAGGGTTAGGGTTAGGGTTCCGGCTAGGGTTAGGGTTAGGGGACGGGGACGGTTTAGGGTCCAGGTGAGGGTACGACAACGCTTTAGGGGGAGCGTGCGTGTGAGGGCGCGGGTTAGTGTCAGCGTACGGGTTAGCATTAGGGGACGGGTGAGGGTCAGGCTTCGGGGAAGGTTTAGGGTTAGGGTTCGGGCTAGGGTTAGGGTTAGGGGACGGGGACAGTTTAGCGTCCAGGTGAGGGCACGACAACGCTTTAGGGGGAGCGTACGTGTGAGGGCGCGGTATAGTGTCAGCGTACGGGTTAGGATTAGGGGACGGGTGAGGGTCAGGCTTCGGGGAAGGATTAGGATTAGGGTTCGGGCTAGGGTTACGGTTAGGGGACGGGGACGGTTTAGGGTCCAGGTGCGGGCACGACAACGCTTTAGGGGGAGCGTACGTGTGAGGGCGCGGGTTAGTGTCTGCGTACGGGTTAGGATTAGGGGACGGGTGAGGGTCAGGCTTCCGGGAAGGGTTAGGGTTAGGGTTCGGGCTAGGGTTAGGGTTAGGGGACGGGGACGGTTTAGGGTGCAGGTGAGGGTACGACAACGCTTTAGGGGGAGCGTACGTGTGAGGGCGCGGGTTAGTGTCAGCGTACGGGTTAGGATTAGGGGACGGGTGAGTGTCAGGCTTCGGGGAAGGGTTAAGGTTAGGGTTCGGGCTAGGGTTAGGATTAGGGGACGGGGACGGTTTAGGGTCCAGGTGAGGGTACGACAACGCTTTAGGGGGAGCTTACGTGTGAGGGCGCGGGTTAGTGTCAGCGTACGGGTTAGGATTAGGGGACGGGTGAGGGTCACGCTTCGGGGAAGGGTTAGGGTTAGGGTTCGGGCTAGGGTTAGGGTTAGGGGACGGGGACGGGTTAGGGTCCAGGTGAGGGCACGACAACGCTTTAGGGGGAGCGTACGTGTGAGGGCGCGGGTTCGTGTCAGCGTACTGCTTAGGATTAGGGAACGGGTGAGGGTCAGGCTTCGGGGAAGGATTAGGATTAGGGTTCGGGCTAGGGTTAGGGTTAGGGGACGGGGACAGTTTAGGGTCCAGGTGAGGGCACGACAACGCTTTAGGGGGAGCGTAAGTGTGAGGGCGCGGGTTAGTGTCAGCGTACGGGTTAGCATTACGGGACGGGTGAGGGTCAGGCTTCGCGGAAGGGTTAGGGTTAGGGTTCGGGCTAGGGTTAGGGTTAGGGGATGGGGACGGTTTAGGGTCCAGGTGAGGGTACGACAACGCTTTAGGGGGAGCGTACGTGTGAGGGTGCTGGTTAGTGTCAGCGTACGGGTTAGGAGTAGGGGACGGGTGAGGGTCACGCTTCGGGGAAGGTTTAGGGTTAGGGTTCGGGCTAGGGTTAGGGTTAGGGGACGGGGACGGTTTAGGGTCCAGGTGTGGGCACGGCAACGCTTTAGGGGGAGCGTACGTGTGAGGGCGCGGGATAGTGTCAGCGTACGGGTTAGGATTAGGGGACGGGTGAGGGTCAGGCTTCGGGGAAGGATTAGGATTAGGGTTCGGGCTAGGGTTAGGGTTAGGGGACGGGGACGGTTTAGGGTCCAGGTGAGGGCACGACAACGCTTTAGGGGGAGCGTAAGTGTGAGGGCGCGGGTTAGTGTCAGCGTACGGGTTAGCATTAGGGGACGGGTGAGGGTCAGGCTTCGCGGAAGGGTTAGGGTTAGGGTTCGGGCTAGGGTTAGGGTTAGGGGATGGGGACGGTTTAGGGTCCAGGTGAGGGTACGACAACGCTTTAGGGGGAGCGTACGTGTGAGGGTGCGGGTTAGTGTCAGCGTACGGGTTAGGAGTAGGGGACGGGTTAGGGTCACGCTTCGGGGAAGGGTTAGGGTTAGGGTTCGGGCTAGGGTTAGGGTTAGGGGATGGGGACGGGTTAGGGTCCAGGTGAGGGCACGACAACGTTTTAGGGGGAGCGTACGTGTGAGGGCGCGGGTTCGTGTCAGCGTACTGCTTAGGATTAGGGAACGGGTGAGGGTCAGGCTTCGGGGAAGGGTTAGGGATAGGGTTCGGGCTAGGGTTAGGGTAAGGGGACGGGGACGGTTTAGGGTCCAGGTGAGGTCACGACAACGCTTTAGGGGGAGCGTACGTGTGAGGGCGCGGGTTAGTGTCAGCGTACGGTTTAGGATTAGGGGACGGGTGAGGGTCAGGCTTCGGGGAAGGGTTAGGGTTAGGGTTCGGGCTAGGGTTAGGGTTAGGGGACGGGGACGGTTTAGGGTCCAGGTGAGGGCACGACAACGCTTTAGGGGGAGCGTACGTGTGAGGGCGCGGGTTAGTGTCAGCGTCCGGTTTAGGATTAGGGGATGGGTGAGGGTCAGGCTTCGGGGAAGTGTTAGGGTTAGGGTTCGGGCTAGGGTTAGGGTTAGGGGACGGGGACGGGTTAGGGTCCAGGTGAGGGCACGACAACGCTTTAGGGGGAGCGTACGTGTGAGGGCGCAGATTAGTGTCAGCGTACGGGTTAGGATTAGGGGACGGGTGAGGGTCAGGCTTCGGGGAAGGATTAGGATTAGGGTTCGGGCTAAGGGTTAGGGTTAGGGGACGGGGACGGTTTAGGGTCCAGGTGAGGGCACGACAACGCTTTAGGGGGAGCGTACGTGTGAGGGCGCGGGTTAGTGTCAGCGTACGGGTTAGGATTAGGGGACGGGTGAGGGTCAGGCTTCGGGGAAGGGTTAGGGTTAGGGTTCCGGCTAGGGTTAGGGTTAGGGGACGGGGACGGTTTAGGGTCCAGGTGAGGGTACGACAACGCTTTAGGGGGAGCGTGCGTGTGAGGGCGCGGGTTAGTGTCAGCGTACGGGTTAGCATTAGGGGACGGGTGAGGGTCAGGCTTCGGGGAAGGTTTAGGGTTAGGGTTCGGGCTAGGGTTAGGGTTAGGGGACGGGGACAGTTTAGCGTCCAGGTGAGGGCACGACAACGCTTTAGGGGGAGCGTACATGTGAGGGCGCGGTATAGTGTCAGCGTACGGGTTAGGATTAGGGGACGGGTGAGGGTCAGGCTTCGGGGAAGGATTAGGATTAGGGTTCGGGCTAGGGTTACGGTTAGGGGACGGGGACGGTTTAGGGTCCAGGTGAGGGCACGACAACGCTTTAGGGGGAGCGTACGTGTGAGGGCGCGGGTTAGTGTCTGCGTACGGGTTAGGATTAGGGGACGGGTGAGGGTCAGGCTTCCGGGAAGGGTTAGGGTTAGGGTTCGGGCTAGGGTTAGGGTTAGGGGACGGGGACGGTTTAGGGTGCAGGTGAGGGTACGACAAAGCTTTAGGGGGAGCGTACGTGTGAGGGCGCGGGTTAGTGTCAGCGTACGGGTTAGGATTAGGGGACGGGTGAGTGTCAGGCTTCGGGGAAGGGTTAAGGTTAGGGTTCGGGCTAGGGTTAGGATTAGGGGACGGGGACGGTTTAGAGTCCAGGTGAGGGTACGACAACGCTTTAGGGGGAGCTTACGTGTGAGGGCGCGGGTTAGTGTCAGCGTACGGGTTAGGATTAGGGGACGGGTGAGGGTCACGCTTCGGGGAAGGGTTAGGGTTAGGGTTCGGGCTAGGGTTAGGGTTAGGGGACGGGGACGGGTTAGGGTCCAGGTGAGGGCACGACAACGCTTTAGGGGGAGCGTACGTGTGAGGGCGCGGGTTCGTGTCAGCGTACTGCTTAGGATTAGGGAACGGGTGAGGGTCAGGCTTCGGGGAAGGATTAGGATTAGGGTTCGGGCTAGGGTTAGGGTTAGGGGACGGGGACAGTTTAGGGTCCAGGTGAGGGCACGACAACGCTTTAGGGGGAGCGTAAGTGTGAGGGCGCGGGTTAGTGTCAGCGTACGGGTTAGCATTAGGGGACGGGTGAGGGTCAGGCTTCGCGGAAGGGTTAGGGTTAGGGTTCGGGCTAGGGTTAGGGTTAGGGGATGGGGACGGTTTAGGGTCCAGGTGAGGGTACGACAACGCTTTAGGGGGAGCGTACGTGTGAGGGTGCTGGTTAGTGTCAGCGTACGGGTTAGGAGTAGGGGACGGGTGAGGGTCACGCTTCGGGGAAGGTTTAGGGTTAGGGTTCAGGCTAGGGTTAGGGTTAGGGGACGGGGACGGTTTAGGGTCCAGGTGTGGGCACGGCAACGCTTTAGGGGGAGCGTACGTGTGAGGGCGCGGGATAGTGTCAGCGTACGGGTTAGGATTAGGGGACGGGTGAGGGTCAGGCTTCGGGGAAGGATTAGGATTAGGGTTCGGGCTAGGGTTAGGGTTAGGGGACGGGGACGGTTTAGGGTCCAGGTGAGGGCACGACAACGCTTTAGGGGGAGCGTAAGTGTGAGGGCGCGGGTTAGTGTCAGCGTACGGGTTAGCATTAGGGGACGGGTGAGGGTCAGGCTTCGCGGAAGGGTTAGGGTTAGGGTTCGGGCTAGGGTTAGGGTTAGGGGATGGGGACGGTTTAGGGTCCAGGTGAGGGTACGACAACGCTTTAGGGGGAGCGTACGTGTGAGGGTGCGGGTTAGTGTCAGCGTACGGGTTAGGAGTAGGGGACGGGTGAGGGTCACGCTTCGGGGAAGGGTTAGGGTTAGGGTTCGGGCTAGGGTTAGGGTTAGGGGATGGGGACGGGTTAGGGTCCAGGTGAGGGCACGACAACGTTTTAGGGGGAGCGTACGTGTGAGGGCGCGGGTTCGTGTCAGCGTACTGCTTAGGATTAGGGAACGGGTGAGGGTCAGGCTTCGGGGAAGGGTTAGGGATAGGGTTCGGGCTAGGGTTAGGGTAAGGGGACGGGGACGGTTTAGGGTCCAGGTGAGGTCACGACAACGCTTTAGGGGGAGCGTACGTGTGAGGGCGCGGGTTAGTGTCAGCGTACGGTTTAGGATTAGGGGACGGGTGAGGGTCAGGCTTCGGGGAAGGGTTAGGGTTAGGGTTCGGGCTAGGGTTAGGGTTAGGGGACGGGGACGGTTTAGGGTCCAGGTGAGGGCACGACAACGCTTTAGGGGGAGCGTACGTGTGAGGGCGCGGGTTAGTGTCAGCGTCCGGTTTAGGATTAGGGGATGGGTGAGGGTCAGGCTTCGGGGAAGTGTTAGGGTTAGGGTTCGGGCTAGGGTTAGGGTTAGGGGACGGGGACGGGTTAGGGTCCAGGTGAGGGCACGACAACGCTTTAGGGGCAGCGTACGTGTGAGGGCGTGGGTTAGTGTCAGCGTACAGGTTAGGATTAGGGGACGGGTGAGGGTCAGGCTTCGGGGAAGGGTTAGGGTTAGGGTTCGGGCTAGGGTTAGGGTTAGGGGACGGGGACGGTTTAGCGTCCAGGTGAGGGCACGACAACGCTTTAGGGGCAGCGTACGTGTGAGGGCGTGGGTTAGTGTCAGCGTACGGGTTAGGATTAGGGGACGGGTGAGGGTCAGGCTTCGGGGAAGGGTTAGGGTTAGGGTTCGGGCTAGGGTTAGGGTTAGGGGACGGGGACGGTTTAGGGTCCAGGTGTGGGCACGGCAACGCTTTAGGGGGAGCGTACGTGTGAGGGCGCGGGATAGTGTCAGCGTACGGGTTAGGATTAGGGGACGGGTGAGGGTCAGGCTTCGGGGAAGGATTAGGATTAGGGTTCGGGCTAGGGTTAGGGTTAGGGGACGGGGACGGTTTAGGGTCCAGGTGAGGGCACGACAACGCTTTAGGGGGAGCGTACGTGTGAGGGCGCGGGTTAGTGTCAGCGTACGGGTTAGGATTAGGGGACGGGTGAGGGTCAGGCTTCGGGGAAGGGTTAGGGTTAGGGTTCCGGCTAGCGTTAGGGTTAGGGGACGGCGACGGTTTAGGGTCCAGGTGAGGGTACGACAACGCTTTAGGGGGAGCGTGCGTGTGAGAGCGCGGGTTAGTGTCAGCGTACGGGTTAGCATTAGGGGACGGGTGAGGGTCAGGCTTCGGGGAAGGGTTAGGGTTAGGGTTCGGGCTAGGGTTAGGGTTAGGGGACGGGGACGGTTTAGCGTCCAGGTGAGGGCACGACAACGCTTTAGGGGGAGCGTACGTGTGAGGGCGCGGTATAGTGTCAGCGTACGGGTTAGGATTAGGGGACGTGTGAGGGTCAGGCTTCGGAGAAAGGTTAGGGTTAGGGTTCGGGCTAGGGTTAGGGTTAGGGGACGGGGACGGTTTAGGGTCCAGGTGAGGGCACGACAACGCTTTAGGGGGAGCGTACGTGTGAGGGCGCGGGTTAGTGTCAGCGTACGGGTTAGGATTAGGGGACGGTTGAGGGTCAGGCTTCGGGGAAGGGTTAGTGTTAGGGTTCCGGCTAGGGTTAGGGTTAGGGGACGGTGACGGTTTAGGGTCCAGGTGAGGGTACGACAACGCTTTAGGGGGAGCATACGTGTGAGGGCGCGGGTTAGTGTCAGCGTACGGGTTAGCATTAGGGGACGGGTGAGGGTCAGGCTTCGGGGAAGGGTTAGGGTTAGGGTTCGGGCTAGGGTTAGGGTTAGGGGACGGGGACGGTTTAGGGTCCAGGTGAGGGCACGACAACGCTTTAGGGGGAGCGTACGTGTGAGGGCGCGGGTTCGTGTCAGCGTACTGGTTAGGATTAGGGGAAGGGTGAGGGTCAGGCTTCGGGGAAGGGTTAGGGATAGGGTTCGGGCTAGGGTTAGGGTTAGGGGACGGGGACGGTTTAGGGTCCAGGTGAGGGCACGACAACGCTTTAGGGGGAGCGTACGTGTGAGGGCGCGGGTTCGTGTCAGCGTACTGGTTAGGATTAGGGGACGGGTGAGGGTCAGGCTTCGGGGAAGGGTTAGGGATAGGGTTCGGGCTAGGGTTAGGGTTAGGGGACGGGGACGGTTTAGGGTCCAGGTGAGGGCACGACAACGCTTTAGGGGGAGCGTACGTGTGAGGGCGCGGGTTAGTGTCAGCGTACGGGTTAGGATTAGGGGACGGGTGAGGGTCAGGCTTCGGGGAAGGGTTAGGGTTAGGGTTCCGGCTAGGGTTAGGGTTAGGGGACGGCGACGGTTTAGGGTCCAGGTGAGGGTACGACAACGCTTTAGGGGGAGCGTACGTGTGAGGGCGCGGGTTAGTGTCAGCGTACGGGTTAGCATTAGGGGACGGGTGAGGGTCAGGCTTCGGGGAAGGGTCAGGGTTAGGGTTCGGGCTAGGGTTAGGGTTAGGGGACGGGGACGGTTTAGGGTCCAGGTGAGGGCACGACAACGGTTTAGGGGGAGCGTACGTGTGAGGGCGCGGGATAGTGTCAGCGTACGGGTTACGATTAGGGGACGGGTGAGGGTCAGGCTTCGGGGAAGGGTTAGGGTTAGGGTTCGGGCTAGGGTTAGGGTTAGGGGACGGGGACGGTTTAGGGTCCAGGTGAGGGCACGAAAACGCTTTAGGGGCAGCGTACGTGTGAGGGCGCGAGTTAGTGTCAGCGTAGGGTTTAGGATTAGGGGATGGGTGAGGGTCAGGCTTCGGGGAAGGGTTAGGGTTAGCGTTCGGGCTAGGGTTAGGGTTAGGGGACGGGGACGGGTTAGGGTCCAGGTGAGGGCACGACAACGCTTTCTGGGCAGCGTACGAGTGAGGGCACGGGTTAGTGTCAGCGTACAGGTTAGGATTAGGGGACGGGTGAGGGTCAGGCTTCGGGGAAGGGTTAGGGTTAGGGTTCGGGCTAGGGTTACGGTTAGGGTTAGGGGACGGGGACGGTTTAGTGTCCAGGTGAGGGTACGACAATGGTTTAGGGGGAGCGTACGTGTGAGGGCGCTGGTTAGTGTCAGCGTACGGATTAGGATTAGGGGACGGGTGAGGATCAGGCTTCGGGGAAGGGTTAGGGTTAGGGTTCGGGCTAGGGTTAGGGTTAGGGGACGGGGACGGTTTAGGGTCCAGGTGAGGGCACGACAACGCTTTAGGGGGAGCGTACGTGTGAGGGCGCAGATTAGTGTCAGCGTACGGGTTAGGATTAGGGGACGGGTGAGGGTCAGGCTTCGGGGAAGGATTAGGATTAGGGTTCGGGCTAAGGGTTAGGGTTAGGGGACGGGGACGGTTTAGGGTCCAGGTGAGGGCACGACAACGCTTTAGGGGGAGCGTACGTGTGAGGGCGCGGGTTAGTGTCAGCGTACGGGTTAGGATTAGGGGACGGGTGAGGGTCAGGCTTCGGGGAAGGGTTAGGGTTAGGGTTCCGGCTAGGGTTAGGGTTAGGGGACGGCGACGGTTTAGGGTCCAGGTGAGGGTACGACAACGCTTTAGGGGGAGCGTGCGTGTGAGGGCGCGGGTTAGTGTCAGCGTACGGGTTAGCATTAGGGGACGGGTGAGGGTCAGGCTTCGGGGAAGGTTTAGGGTTAGGGTTCGGGCTAGGGTTAGGGTTAGGGGACGGGGACGGTTTAGCGTCCAGGTGAGGGCACGACAACGCTTTAGGGGGAGCGTACGTGTGAGGGCGCGGTATAGTGTCAGCGTACGGGTTAGGATTAGGGGACGGGTGAGGGTCAGGCTTCGGGGAAGGATTAGGATTAGGGTTCGGGCTAGGGTTACGGTTAGGGGACGGGGACGGTTTAGGGTCCAGGTGCGGGCACGACAACGCTTTAGGGGGAGCGTACGTGTGAGGGCGCGGGTTAGTGTCTGCGTACGGGTTAGGATTAGGGGACGGGTGAGGGTCAGGCTTCCGGGAAGGGTTAGGGTTAGGGTTCGGGCTAGGGTTAGGGTTAGGGGACGGGGACGGTTTAGGGTGCAGGTGAGGGTACGACAACGCTTTAGGGGGAGCGTACGTGTGAGGGCGCGGGTTAGTGTCAGCGTACGGGTTAGGATTAGGGGACGGGTGAGTGTCAGGCTTCGGGGAAGGGTTAAGGTTAGGGTTCGGGCTAGGATTAGGATTAGGGGACGGGGACGGTTTAGGGTCCAGGTGAGGGTACGACAACGCTTTAGGGGGAGCTTACGTGTGAGGGCGCGGGTTAGTGTCAGCGTACGGGTTAGGATTAGGGGACGGGTGAGGGTCACGCTTCGGGGAAGGGTTAGGGTTAGGGTTCGGGCTAGGGTTAGGGTTAGGGGACGGGGACGGGTTAGGGTCCAGGTGAGGGCACGACAACGCTTTAGGGGGAGCGTACGTGTGAGGGCGCGGGTTCGTGTCAGCGTACTGCTTAGGATTAGGGAACGGGTGAGGGTCAGGCTTCGGGGAAGGATTAGGATTAGGGTTCGGGCTAGGGTTAGGGTTAGGGGACGGGGACGGTTTAGGGTCCAGGTGAGGGCACGACAACGCTTTAGGGGGAGCGTAAGTGTGAGGGCGCGGGTTAGTGTCAGCGTACGGGTTAGCATTAGGGGACGGGTGAGGGTCAGGCTTCGGGGAAGGGTTAGGGTTAGGGTTCGGGCTAGGGTTAGGGTTAGGGGACGGGGACGGTTTAAGGTCCAGGTGTGGGCACGGCAACGCTTTAGGGGGAGCGTACGTGTGAGGGCGCGGGATAGTGTCAGCGTACGGGTTAGGATTAGGGGACGGGTGAGGGTCAGGCTTCGGGGAAGGATTAGGATTAGGGTTCGGGCTAGGGTTAGGGTTAGGGGACGGGGACGGTTTAGGGTCCAGGTGAGGGCACGACAACGCTTTAGGGGGAGCGTACGTGTGAGGGCACGGGTTAGTGTCAGCGTACGGGTTAGGATTAGGGGACGGGTGAGGGTCAGGCTTCGGGGAAGGGTTAGGGTTAGGGTTCCGGCTAGGGTTAGGGTTAGGGGACGGCGACGGTTTAGGGTCCAGGTGAGGGTATGACAACGCTTTAGGGGGAGCGTGCGTGTGAGGGCGCGGGTTAGTGTCAGCGTACGGGTTAGCATTAGGGGACGGGTGAGAGTCAGGCTTCGGGGAAGGGTTAGGGTTAGGGTTCGGGCTAGGGTTAGGGTTAGGGGACGGGGACGGTTTAGCGTCCAGGTGAGGGCACGACAACGCTTTAGGGGGAGCGTACGTGTGAGGGCGCGGTATAGTGTCACCGTACGGGTTAGGTTTAGGGGACGGGTGAGGGTCAGGCTTCGGGGAAGGATTAGGATTAGGGTTCGGGCTAGGGTTAGGGTTAGGGGACGGGGACGGTTTAGGGTCCAGGTGAGGGCACGACAACGCTTTAGGGGGAGCGTACGTGTGAGGGCGCGGGATAGTGTCAGCGTACGGGTTAGGATTAGGGGACGGGTGAGGGTTTGGCTTCGGGGAAGGGTTAGGGTTAGGGTTCGGGCTAGGGTTAGGGTTAGGGGACGGGGACGGTTTAGGGTCCAGGTGAGGGTACGAGAACGCTTTAGGGGGTGCGTACGTGTGAGGGCGCGGGTTAGTGTCAGCGTACGGGTTAGGATTAGGGGACGGGTGAGGGTCAGGCTTCGGGGAAGGGTTAGGGTTAGGGTTAGGGTTCGGGCTAGGGTTAGGGTTAGGGGACGGGGACGGTTTAGGGTCCAGATGAGGGCACGGCAACGCTTTAGGGGGAGCGTACGTGTGAGGGCGAGGGATAGTGTCAGCGTACGGGTTAGGATTAGGGAACGGGTGAGGGTCAGGCTTCGGGGAACGATTAGGATTAGGGTTCGGGCTAGGGTTAGGATTAGGGGACGGGGACGGTTTAGGGTCCAGTTGAGGGTACGACTACGCTTTAGGGGGAGCGTACGTGTGAGGGCGCGGGTTAGTGTCAGCGTACGGGTTAGGATTAGGGCACGGGTGAGGGTCAGGCTTCGGGGAAGGGTTAGGGTTACTGTTCGGGCTAGGGTTAGGGTTAGGGGACGGGGACGGTTTAGGGTCCAGGTGAGGGTACGAAAACGCTTTAGGGGGAGCGTACGTGTGAGCGCGCGGGTTAGTGTCATCGTACGGGTTAGGATTAGGGGCCGGGTGAGGGTCAGGCTTCGGGGAAGGGTTAGGGTTAGGGTTCGGGCTAGGGTTAGGGTTAGGGGACGGGGACGGTTTAGGGTCCAGGTGAGGGCACGACAACGCTTTAGGGGCACCGTACGTGTGAGGGCGCGGGTTAGTGTCAGCGTACGGTTTAGGATTAGGGGACGGGTGAGGGTCAGGCTTCGGGGAAGGGTTAGGGTTAGGGTTCGGGCTAGGGTTAGGGTTAGGGGACGGGGACGGTTTAGGGTCCAGGTGAGGGTAGGACAACGCTTTAGGGGGAGCATACGTGTGAGGACGCAGGTAAGTGTCAGCGTACGGGTTAGGATTAGGGGACGGGTGAGGGTTAGGCTTCGGGGAAGTGTTAGAGTTAGGGTTCGGGCTAGGGTTAGGGTTAGGGGACGGGGACGGTTTAAGGTCCAGTTGAGGGCACGACAACGCTGCAGGGGGAGCGTACGTGTGAGGGCGCGGGTTAGTGTCAGCGCACGGGTTAGGATTAGGGGACGGGTTAGGGTCAGGCTTCGGAGAAGGGTTAGGGTTAGGGTTCGGGCTAGGGTTAGGGTTAGGGGACCGGGACGGTTTAGAGTCCAGGTGAGATTACGACAACGCTTTAGGTGGAGCGTACGTGTGAGGGCGCGGGTAAGTATCAGCGTACGGGTTAGGATTAGGGGACGGTTGAGGGTTAGGCTTCGGGGAAGGGTTAGGGTTAGGGTTCGGGCTAGGGTTAGGGTTAGGGGACGGGGACGGTTTAGTGTCCAGGTGAGGGTACGACAATGGTTTAGGGGGAGCGTACGTGTGAGGGCGCTGGTTAGTGTCAGCGTACGGATTAGGATTAGGGGACGGGTGAGGGTCAGGCTTCGGGGAAGGGTTAGGTTTAGGGTTCGGGCTAGGGTTAGGGTTAGGGGACGGGGACGGTTTAGGGTCCAGGTGAGGGCACGACAACGCTTTAGGGGGAGCGTACTTGTGAGGGCGCAGATTAGTGTCAGCGTACGGGTTAGAATTAGGGGACGGGTGAGGGTCAGGCTTCGGGGAAGGATTAGGATTAGGGTTCGGGCTAGGGTTAGGGTTAGGGGACGGGGACGGTTTAGGGTCCAGGTGAGGGCACGACAACGCTTTAGGGGGAGCGTACGTGTGAGGGCGCGGGTTAGTGTCAGCGTACGGGTTAGGATTAGGGGACGGGTGAGGGTCAGGCTTCGGGGAAGGGTTAGGGTTAGGGTTCCGGCTAGGGTTAGGGTTAGGGGACGGCGACGGTTTAGGGTCCAGGTGAGGGTACGACAACGCTTTAGGGGGAGCGTGCGTGTGAGGGCGCGGGTTAGTGTCAGCGTACGGGTTAGCATTAGGGGACGGGTGAGGGTCAGGCTTCGGTGAAGGGTTAGGGTTAGGGTTCGGGCTAGGGTTAGGGTTAGGGGATGGGGACGGGTTAGGGTCCAGGTGAGGGCACGACAACGTTTTAGGGGGAGCGTACGTGTGAGGGCGCGGGTTCGTGTCAGCGTACTGCTTAGGATTAGGGAACGGGTGAGGGTCAGGCTTCGGGGAAGGGTTAGGGATAGGGTTCGGGCTAGGGTTAGGGTAAGGGGACGGGGACGGTTTAGGGTCCAGGTGAGGTCACGACAACGCTTTAGGGGGAGCGTACGTGTGAGGGCGCGGGTTAGTGTCAGCGTACGGTTTAGGATTAGGGGACGGGTGAGGGTCAGGCTTCGGGGAAGGGTTAGGGTTAGGGTTCGGGCTAGGGTTAGGGTTAGGGGACGGGGACGGTTTAGGGTCCAGGTGAGGGCACGACAACGCTTTAGGGGGAGCGTACGTGTGAGGGCGTGGGTTAGTGTCAGCGTCCGGTTTAGGATTAGGGGATGGGTGAGGGTCAGGCTTCGGGGAAGTGTTAGGGTTAGGGTTCGGGCTAGGGTTAGGGTTAGGGGACGGGGACGGGTTAGGGTCCAGGTGAGGGCATGACAACGCTTTAGGGGCAGCGTACGTGTGAGGGCGCGGGTTAGTGTCAGCGTACAGGTTAGAATTAGGGGACGGGTGAGGGTCAGGCTTCGGGGAAGGGTTAGGGTTAGGGTTCGGGATAGGGTTAGGGTTAGGGGACGGGGACGGTTTAGCGTCCAGGTGAGGGCACGACAACGCTTTAGGGGGAGCGTACGTGTGAGGGCGTGGGTTAGTGTCAGCGTACGGGTTAGGATTAGGGGACGGGTGAGGGTCAGGCTTCGGGGAAGGGTTAGGGTTAGGGTTCGGGCTAGGGTTAGGGTTAGGGGACGGGGACGGTTTAGGGTCCAGGTGTGGGCACGGCAACGCTTTAGGGGGAGCGTACGTGTGAGGGCGCGGGATAGTGTCAGCGTACGGGTTAGGATTAGGGGACGGGTGAGGGTCAGGCTTCGGGGAAGGATTAGGATTAGGGTTCGGGCTAGGGTTAGGGTTAGGGGACGGGGACGGTTTAGGGTCCAGGTGAGGGCACGACAACGCTTTAGGGGGAGCGTACGTGTGAGGGCGCGGGTTAGTGTCAGCGTACGGGTTAGGATTAGGGGACGGGTGAGGGTCAGGCTTCGGGGAAGGGTTAGGGTTAGGGTTCCGGCTAGGGTTAGGGTTAGGGGACGGCGACGGTTTAGGGTCCAGGTGAGGGTACGACAACGCTTTAGGGGGAGCGTGCGTGTGAGGGCGCGGGTTAGTGTCAGCGTACGGGTTAGCATTAGGGGACGGGTGAGGGTCAGGCTTCGGGGAAGGGTTAGGGTTAGGGTTCGGCCTAGGGTTAGGGTTAGGGGACGGGGACGGTTTAGTGTCCAGGTGAGGGCATGAAAACGCTTTAGGGGGAGCGTACGTGTGAGGGCGCGGGATAGTGTCAGCGTACGGGTTAGGATTAGGGGACGGGTGAGGGTTAGGCTTCGGGGAAGGGTTAGGGTTAGGGTTCGGGCTAGGGTTAGGGTTAGGGGACGGGGACGGTTTAGGGTCCAGGTGAGGGTACAACAACGCTTTAGGGGGAGCGTACGTGTGAGGGCGCGGGTTAGTGTCAGCGTACGGGTTAGGATTAGGGGACGGGTGAGGGTCAGGCTTCGGGGAAGGGTTAGGGTTAGGGTTCGGGCTAGGGTTAGGGTTAGGGGACGGGGACGGTTTAGGGTCCAGGTGAGGGCACGGCAACGCTTTAGGGGGAGCGTACGTGTGAGGGCGCGGGATAGTGTCAGCGTACGGGTTAGGATTAGGGAACGGGTGAGGGTCAGGCTTCGGGGAAGGATTAGGATTAGGGTTCGGGTTAGGGTTAGGATTAGGGGACGGGGACGGTTTAGGGTCCAGGTGAGGGCACGACAACGCTTTAAGGGGAGCGTACGTGTGAGGGCGCGGGTTAGGGTCAGCGTACGGGTTACGATTAGGGGACGGGTGAGGGTCAGGCTTCGGGGAAGGGTTAGGGTTAGGGTTCGGGCTAGGGTTAGGGTTAGGGGACAGGGACGGTTTAGGGTCCAGGTGAGGGCACGACAACGCTTTAGGGGGAGCGTACGTTTGAGAGCGCGGGTTAGTGTCAGCGTACGGGTTAGGATTAGGGGACGGGTGAGGTTCAGGCTTCGGGGAAGGGTTAGGGTTAGGGTTCGGGCTAGGGTTAGGGTTAGGGGACGGGAACGGTTTAGGGTCCAGTTGAGGGTACGACTACGCTTTAGGGGGAGCGTACGTGTGAGGGCGCGGGTTAGTGTCAGCGTACGGGTTAGGATTAGGGCACGGGTGAGGGTCAGGCTTCGGGGAAGGGTTAGGGTTAGGGTTCGGGCTAGGGTTAGGGTTAGGGGACGGGGACGGTTTAGGGTCCAGGTGAGGGTACGAAAACGCTTTAGGGGGAGCGTACGTGTGAGCGCGCGGGTTAGTGTCATCGTACGGGTTAGGATTAGGGGCCGGGTGAGGGTCAGGCTTCGGGGAAGGGTTAGGGTTAGGGTTCGGGCTAGGGTTAGGGTTAGGGGACGGGGACGGTTTAGGGTCCAGGTGAGGGCACGACAACGCTTTAGGGGCACCGTACGTGTGAGGGCGCAGGTTAGTGTCAGCGTACAGTTTAGGATTAGGGGACGGGTGAGGGTCAGGCTTCGGGGAAGGGTTAGGGTTAGGGTTCGGGCTAGGGTTAGGGTTAGGGGACGGGGACGGTTTAGGGTCCAGGTGAGGGTAGGACAACGCTTTAGGGGGAGCATACGTGTGAGGACGCAGGTAAGTGTCAGCGTACGGGTTAGGATTAGGGGACGGGTGAGGGTTAGGCTTCGGGGAAGGGTTAGAGTTAGGGTTCGGGCTAGGGTTAGGGTTAGGGGACGGGGACGGTTTAAGGTCCAGTTGAGGGCACGACAACGCTGCAGGGGGAGCGTACGTGTGAGGGCGCGGGTTAGTGTCAGCGCACGGGTTAGGATTAGGGGACGGGTTAGGGTCAGGCTTCGGAGAAGGGTTAGGGTTAGGGTTCGGGCTAGGGTTAGGGTTAGGGGACCGGGACGGTTTAGAGTCCAGGTGAGATTACGACAACGCTTTAGGGGGAGCGTACGTGTGAGGGCGTGGGTAAGTATCAGCGTACGGGTTAGGATTAGGGGACGGTTGAGGGTTAGGCTTCGGGGAAGGGTTAGGGTTAGGGTTCGGGCTAGGGTTAGGGTTAGGGGACGGGGACGGTTTAGTGTCCAGGTGAGGGTACGACAATGGTTTAGGGGGAGCGTACGTGTGAGGGCGCTGGTTAGTGTCAGCGTACGGATTAGGATTAGGGGACGGGTGAGGGTCAGGCTTCGGGGAAGGGTTAGGGTTAGGGTTCGGGCTAGGGTTAGGGTTAGGGGACGGGGACGGTTTAGGGTCCAGGTGAGGGCACGACAACGCTTTAGGGGGAGCGTATGTGTGAGGGCGCAGATTAGTGTCAGCGTACGGGTTAGGATTAGGGGACGGGTGAGGGTCAGGCTTCGGGGAAGGATTAGGATTAGGGTTCGGGCTAGGGTTAGGGTTAGGGGACGGGGACGGTTTAGGGTCCAGGTGAGGGCACGAGAACGCTTTAGGGGGAGCGTACGTGTGAGGGCGCGGGTTAGTGTCAGCGTACGGGTTAGCATTAGGGGACGGGTGAGGGTCAGGCTTCGGTGAAGGGTTAGGGTTAGGGTTCGGGCTAGGGTTAGGGTTAGGGGATGGGGACGGGTTAGGGTCCAGGTGAGGGCACGACAACGTTTTAGGGGGAGCGTACGTGTGAGGGCGCGGGTTCGTGTCAGCGTACTGCTTAGGATTAGGGAACGGGTGAGGGTCAGGCTTCGGGGAAGGGTTAGGGATAGGGTTCGGGCTAGGGTTAGGGTAAGGGGACGGGGACGGTTTAGGGTCCAGGTGAGGTCACGACAACGCTTTAGGGGGAGCGTACGTGTGAGGGCGCGGGTTAGTGTCAGCGTACGGTTTAGGATTAGGGGACGGGTGAGGGTCAGGCTTCGGGGAAGGGTTAGGGTTAGGGTTCGGGCTAGGGTTAGGGTTAGGGGACGGGGACGGTTTAGGGTCCAGGTGAGGGCACGACAACGCTTTAGGGGGAGCGTACGTGTGAGGGCGTGGGTTAGTGTCAGCGTCCGGTTTAGGATTAGGGGATGGGTGAGGGTCAGGCTTCGGGGAAGTGTTAGGGTTAGGGTTCGGGCTAGGGTTAGGGTTAGGGGACGGGGACGGGTTAGGGTCCAGGTGAGGGCATGACAACGCTTTAGGGGCAGCGTACGTGTGAGGGCGCGGGTTAGTGTCAGCGTACAGGTTAGAATTAGGGGACGGGTGAGGGTCAGGCTTCGGGGAAGGGTTAGGGTTAGGGTTCGGGATAGGGTTAGGGTTAGGGGACGGGGACGGTTTAGCGTCCAGGTGAGGGCACGACAACGCTTTAGGGGGAGCGTACGTGTGAGGGCGTGGGTTAGTGTCAGCGTACGGGTTAGGATTAGGGGACGGGTGAGGGTCAGGCTTCGGGGAAGGGTTAGGGTTAGGGTTCGGGCTAGGGTTAGGGTTAGGGGACGGGGACGGTTTAGGGTCCAGGTGTGGGCACGGCAACGCTTTAGGGGGAGCGTACGTGTGAGGGCGCGGGATAGTGTCAGCGTACGGGTTAGGATTAGGGGACGGGTGAGGGTCAGGCTTCGGGGAAGGATTAGGATTAGGGTTCGGGCTAGGGTTAGGGTTAGGGGACGGGGACGGTTTAGGGTCCAGGTGAGGGCACGACAACGCTTTAGGGGGAGCGTACGTGTGAGGGCGCGGGTTAGTGTCAGCGTACGGGTTAGGATTAGGGGACGGGTGAGGGTCAGGCTTCGGGGAAGGGTTAGGGTTAGGGTTCCGGCTAGGGTTAGGGTTAGGGGACGGCGACGGTTTAGGGTCCAGGTGAGGGTACGACAACGCTTTAGGGGGAGCGTGCGTGTGAGGGCGCGGGTTAGTGTCAGCGTACGGGTTAGCATTAGGGGACGGGTGAGGGTCAGGCTTCGGGGAAGGGTTAGGGTTAGGGTTCGGCCTAGGGTTAGGGTTAGGGGACGGGGACGGTTTAGTGTCCAGGTGAGGGCATGAAAACGCTTTAGGGGGAGCGTACGTGTGAGGGCGCGGGATAGTGTCAGCGTACGGGTTAGGATTAGGGGACGGGTGAGGGTTAGGCTTCGGGGAAGGGTTAGGGTTAGGGTTCGGGCTAGGGTTAGGGTTAGGGGACGGGGACGGTTTAGGGTCCAGGTGAGGGTACAACAACGCTTTAGGGGGAGCGTACGTGTGAGGGCGCGGGTTAGTGTCAGCGTACGGGTTAGGATTAGGGGACGGGTGAGGGTCAGGCTTCGGGGAAGGGTTAGGGTTAGGGTTCGGGCTAGGGTTAGGGTTAGGGGACGGGGACGGTTTAGGGTCCAGGTGAGGGCACGGCAACGCTTTAGGGGGAGCGTACGTGTGAGGGCGCGGGATAGTGTCAGCGTACGGGTTAGGATTAGGGAACGGGTGAGGGTCAGGCTTCGGGGAAGGATTAGGATTAGGGTTCGGGTTAGGGTTAGGATTAGGGGACGGGGACGGTTTAGGGTCCAGGTGAGGGCACGACAACGCTTTAAGGGGAGCGTACGTGTGAGGGCGCGGGTTAGGGTCAGCGTACGGGTTACGATTAGGGGACGGGTGAGGGTCAGGCTTCGGGGAAGGGTTAGGGTTAGGGTTCGGGCTAGGGTTAGGGTTAGGGGACAGGGACGGTTTAGGGTCCAGGTGAGGGCACGACAACGCTTTAGGGGGAGCGTACGTTTGAGAGCGCGGGTTAGTGTCAGCGTACGGGTTAGGATTAGGGGACGGGTGAGGTTCAGGCTTCGGGGAAGGGTTAGGGTTAGGGTTCGGGCTAGGGTTAGGGTTAGGGGACGGGAACGGTTTAGGGTCCAGTTGAGGGTACGACTACGCTTTAGGGGGAGCGTACGTGTGAGGGCGCGGGTTAGTGTCAGCGTACGGGTTAGGATTAGGGCACGGGTGAGGGTCAGGCTTCGGGGAAGGGTTAGGGTTAGGGTTCGGGCTAGGGTTAGGGTTAGGGGACGGGGACGGTTTAGGGTCCAGGTGAGGGTACGAAAACGCTTTAGGGGGAGCGTACGTGTGAGCGCGCGGGTTAGTGTCATCGTACGGGTTAGGATTAGGGGCCGGGTGAGGGTCAGGCTTCGGGGAAGGGTTAGGGTTAGGGTTCGGGCTAGGGTTAGGGTTAGGGGACGGGGACGGTTTAGGGTCCAGGTGAGGGCACGACAACGCTTTAGGGGCACCGTACGTGTGAGGGCGCAGGTTAGTGTCAGCGTACAGTTTAGGATTAGGGGACGGGTGAGGGTCAGGCTTCGGGGAAGGGTTAGGGTTAGGGTTCGGGCTAGGGTTAGGGTTAGGGGACGGGGACGGTTTAGGGTCCAGGTGAGGGTAGGACAACGCTTTAGGGGGAGCATACGTGTGAGGACGCAGGTAAGTGTCAGCGTACGGGTTAGGATTAGGGGACGGGTGAGGGTTAGGCTTCGGGGAAGGGTTAGAGTTAGGGTTCGGGCTAGGGTTAGGGTTAGGGGACGGGGACGGTTTAAGGTCCAGTTGAGGGCACGACAACGCTGCAGGGGGAGCGTACGTGTGAGGGCGCGGGTTAGTGTCAGCGCACGGGTTAGGATTAGGGGACGGGTTAGGGTCAGGCTTCGGAGAAGGGTTAGGGTTAGGGTTCGGGCTAGGGTTAGGGTTAGGGGACCGGGACGGTTTAGAGTCCAGGTGAGATTACGACAACGCTTTAGGGGGAGCGTACGTGTGAGGGCGTGGGTAAGTATCAGCGTACGGGTTAGGATTAGGGGACGGTTGAGGGTTAGGCTTCGGGGAAGGGTTAGGGTTAGGGTTCGGGCTAGGGTTAGGGTTAGGGGACGGGGACGGTTTAGTGTCCAGGTGAGGGTACGACAATGGTTTAGGGGGAGCGTACGTGTGAGGGCGCTGGTTAGTGTCAGCGTACGGATTAGGATTAGGGGACGGGTGAGGGTCAGGCTTCGGGGAAGGGTTAGGGTTAGGGTTCGGGCTAGGGTTAGGGTTAGGGGACGGGGACGGTTTAGGGTCCAGGTGAGGGCACGACAACGCTTTAGGGGGAGCGTATGTGTGAGGGCGCAGATTAGTGTCAGCGTACGGGTTAGGATTAGGGGACGGGTGAGGGTCAGGCTTCGGGGAAGGATTAGGATTAGGGTTCGGGCTAGGGTTAGGGTTAGGGGACGGGGACGGTTTAGGGTCCAGGTGAGGGCACGAGAACGCTTTAGGGGGAGCGTACGTGTGAGGGCGCGGGTTAGTGTCAGCGTACGGGTTAGCATTAGGGGACGGGTGAGGGTCAGGCTTCGGTGAAGGGTTAGGGTTAGGGTTCGGGCTAGGGTTAGGGTTAGGGGATGGGGACGGGTTAGGGTCCAGGTGAGGGCACGACAACGTTTTAGGGGGAGCGTACGTGTGAGGGCGCGGGTTCGTGTCAGCGTACTGCTTAGGATTAGGGAACGGGTGAGGGTCAGGCTTCGGGGAAGGGTTAGGGATAGGGTTCGGGCTAGGGTTAGGGTAAGGGGACGGGGACGGTTTAGGGTCCAGGTGAGGTCACGACAACGCTTTAGGGGGAGCGTACGTGTGAGGGCGCGGGTTAGTGTCAGCGTACGGTTTAGGATTAGGGGACGGGTGAGGGTCAGGCTTCGGGGAAGGGTTAGGGTTAGGGTTCGGGCTAGGGTTAGGGTTAGGGGACGGGGACGGTTTAGGGTCCAGGTGAGGGCACGACAACGCTTTAGGGGGAGCGTACGTGTGAGGGCGTGGGTTAGTGTCAGCGTCCGGTTTAGGATTAGGGGATGGGTGAGGGTCAGGCTTCGGGGAAGTGTTAGGGTTAGGGTTCGGGCTAGGGTTAGGGTTAGGGGACGGGGACGGGTTAGGGTCCAGGTGAGGGCATGACAACGCTTTAGGGGCAGCGTACGTGTGAGGGCGCGGGTTAGTGTCAGCGTACAGGTTAGAATTAGGGGACGGGTGAGGGTCAGGCTTCGGGGAAGGGTTAGGGTTAGGGTTCGGGATAGGGTTAGGGTTAGGGGACGGGGACGGTTTAGCGTCCAGGTGAGGGCACGACAACGCTTTAGGGGGAGCGTACGTGTGAGGGCGTGGGTTAGTGTCAGCGTACGGGTTAGGATTAGGGGACGGGTGAGGGTCAGGCTTCGGGGAAGGGTTAGGGTTAGGGTTCGGGCTAGGGTTAGGGTTAGGGGACGGGGACGGTTTAGGGTCCAGGTGTGGGCACGGCAACGCTTTAGGGGGAGCGTACGTGTGAGGGCGCGGGATAGTGTCAGCGTACGGGTTAGGATTAGGGGACGGGTGAGGGTCAGGCTTCGGGGAAGGATTAGGATTAGGGTTCGGGCTAGGGTTAGGGTTAGGGGACGGGGACGGTTTAGGGTCCAGGTGAGGGCACGACAACGCTTTAGGGGGAGCGTACGTGTGAGGGCGCGGGTTAGTGTCAGCGTACGGGTTAGGATTAGGGGACGGGTGAGGGTCAGGCTTCGGGGAAGGGTTAGGGTTAGGGTTCCGGCTAGGGTTAGGGTTAGGGGACGGCGACGGTTTAGGGTCCAGGTGAGGGTACGACAACGCTTTAGGGGGAGCGTGCGTGTGAGGGCGCGGGTTAGTGTCAGCGTACGGGTTAGCATTAGGGGACGGGTGAGGGTCAGGCTTCGGGGAAGGGTTAGGGTTAGGGTTCGGCCTAGGGTTAGGGTTAGGGGACGGGGACGGTTTAGTGTCCAGGTGAGGGCATGAAAACGCTTTAGGGGGAGCGTACGTGTGAGGGCGCGGGATAGTGTCAGCGTACGGGTTAGGATTAGGGGACGGGTGAGGGTTAGGCTTCGGGGAAGGGTTAGGGTTAGGGTTCGGGCTAGGGTTAGGGTTAGGGGACGGGGACGGTTTAGGGTCCAGGTGAGGGTACAACAACGCTTTAGGGGGAGCGTACGTGTGAGGGCGCGGGTTAGTGTCAGCGTACGGGTTAGGATTAGGGGACGGGTGAGGGTCAGGCTTCGGGGAAGGGTTAGGGTTAGGGTTCGGGCTAGGGTTAGGGTTAGGGGACGGGGACGGTTTAGGGTCCAGGTGAGGGCACGGCAACGCTTTAGGGGGAGCGTACGTGTGAGGGCGCGGGATAGTGTCAGCGTACGGGTTAGGATTAGGGAACGGGTGAGGGTCAGGCTTCGGGGAAGGATTAGGATTAGGGTTCGGGTTAGGGTTAGGATTAGGGGACGGGGACGGTTTAGGGTCCAGGTGAGGGCACGACAACGCTTTAAGGGGAGCGTACGTGTGAGGGCGCGGGTTAGGGTCAGCGTACGGGTTACGATTAGGGGACGGGTGAGGGTCAGGCTTCGGGGAAGGGTTAGGGTTAGGGTTCGGGCTAGGGTTAGGGTTAGGGGACAGGGACGGTTTAGGGTCCAGGTGAGGGCACGACAACGCTTTAGGGGGAGCGTACGTTTGAGAGCGCGGGTTAGTGTCAGCGTACGGGTTAGGATTAGGGGACGGGTGAGGTTCAGGCTTCGGGGAAGGGTTAGGGTTAGGGTTCGGGCTAGGGTTAGGGTTAGGGGACGGGAACGGTTTAGGGTCCAGTTGAGGGTACGACTACGCTTTAGGGGGAGCGTACGTGTGAGGGCGCGGGTTAGTGTCAGCGTACGGGTTAGGATTAGGGCACGGGTGAGGGTCAGGCTTCGGGGAAGGGTTAGGGTTAGGGTTCGGGCTAGGGTTAGGGTTAGGGGACGGGGACGGTTTAGGGTCCAGGTGAGGGTACGAAAACGCTTTAGGGGGAGCGTACGTGTGAGCGCGCGGGTTAGTGTCATCGTACGGGTTAGGATTAGGGGCCGGGTGAGGGTCAGGCTTCGGGGAAGGGTTAGGGTTAGGGTTCGGGCTAGGGTTAGGGTTAGGGGACGGGGACGGTTTAGGGTCCAGGTGAGGGCACGACAACGCTTTAGGGGCACCGTACGTGTGAGGGCGCAGGTTAGTGTCAGCGTACAGTTTAGGATTAGGGGACGGGTGAGGGTCAGGCTTCGGGGAAGGGTTAGGGTTAGGGTTCGGGCTAGGGTTAGGGTTAGGGGACGGGGACGGTTTAGGGTCCAGGTGAGGGTAGGACAACGCTTTAGGGGGAGCATACGTGTGAGGACGCAGGTAAGTGTCAGCGTACGGGTTAGGATTAGGGGACGGGTGAGGGTTAGGCTTCGGGGAAGGGTTAGAGTTAGGGTTCGGGCTAGGGTTAGGGTTAGGGGACGGGGACGGTTTAAGGTCCAGTTGAGGGCACGACAACGCTGCAGGGGGAGCGTACGTGTGAGGGCGCGGGTTAGTGTCAGCGCACGGGTTAGGATTAGGGGACGGGTTAGGGTCAGGCTTCGGAGAAGGGTTAGGGTTAGGGTTCGGGCTAGGGTTAGGGTTAGGGGACCGGGACGGTTTAGAGTCCAGGTGAGATTACGACAACGCTTTAGGGGGAGCGTACGTGTGAGGGCGTGGGTAAGTATCAGCGTACGGGTTAGGATTAGGGGACGGTTGAGGGTTAGGCTTCGGGGAAGGGTTAGGGTTAGGGTTCGGGCTAGGGTTAGGGTTAGGGGACGGGGACGGTTTAGTGTCCAGGTGAGGGTACGACAATGGTTTAGGGGGAGCGTACGTGTGAGGGCGCTGGTTAGTGTCAGCGTACGGATTAGGATTAGGGGACGGGTGAGGGTCAGGCTTCGGGGAAGGGTTAGGGTTAGGGTTCGGGCTAGGGTTAGGGTTAGGGGACGGGGACGGTTTAGGGTCCAGGTGAGGGCACGACAACGCTTTAGGGGGAGCGTATGTGTGAGGGCGCAGATTAGTGTCAGCGTACGGGTTAGGATTAGGGGACGGGTGAGGGTCAGGCTTCGGGGAAGGATTAGGATTAGGGTTCGGGCTAGGGTTAGGGTTAGGGGACGGGGACGGTTTAGGGTCCAGGTGAGGGCACGAGAACGCTTTAGGGGGAGCGTACGTGTGAGGGCGCGGGTTAGTGTCAGCGTACGGGTTAGGATTAGGGGACGGGTGAGGGTCAGGCTTCGGGGAAGGGTTAGGGTTAGGGTTCCGGCTAGGGTTAGGGTTAGAGGACGGCGACGGTTTAGGGTCCAGGTGAGGGTACGACAACGCTTTAGGGGGAGCGTGCGTGTGAGGGCGCGGGTTAGTGTCAGCGTACGGGTTAGAATTAGGGGACGGGTGAGGGTCAGGCTTCGGGGAAGGGTTAGGGTTAGGGTTCGGGCTAGGGTTAGGGTTAGGGGACGGGGACGGTTTAGCGTCCAGGTGAGGGCACGACAACGCTTTAGGGGGAGCGTACGTGTGAGGGCGCGGTACAGTGTCAGCGTACGGGTTAGGATTAGGGGACGGGTGAGGGTCAGGCTTCGGGGAAGGATTAGGATTAGGGTTCGGGCTAGGGTTAGGGTTAGGGGACGGGGACGGTTTAGGGTCCAGGTGCGGGCACGACAACGCTTTAGGGGGAGCGTACGTGTGAGGGCGTGGGTTAGTGTCTGCGTACGGGTTAGGATTATGGGACGGGTGAGGGTCAGGCTTCCGGGAAGGGTTAGGGTTAGGGTTCGGGCTAGGGTTAGGGTTAGGGGACGGGGACGGTTTAGGGTGCAGGTGAGGGTACGACAACGCTTTAGGGGGAGCGTACGTGTGAGGGCGCAGGTTAGTGTCAGCGTACGGGTTAGGATTAGGGGACGGGTGAGTGTCAGGCTTCGGGGAAGGGTTAAGGTTAGGGTTCGGGCTAGGGTTAGGATTAGGGGACGGGGACGGTTTAGGGTCCAGGTGAGGGTACGACAACGCTTTAGGGGGAGCTTACGTGTGAGGGCGCGGGTTAGTGTCAGCGTACGGGTTAGGATTAGGGGACGGGTGAGGGTTAGGCTTCGGGGAAGGGTTAGGGTTAGCGTTCGGGCTAGGGTTAGGGTTAAGGGACGGGGACGGTTTAGGGTCCAGGTGAGGGTACGACAACGCTTTAGGGGGAGCGTACGTGTCAGGGCGCGGGTTAGTGTCAGCGTACGGGTTAGCATTAGGGGACGGGTGAGGGTCAGGCTTCGGGGAAGGGTTAGGGTTAGGGTTCGGGCTAGGGTTAGGGTTAGGGGATGGGGACGGTTTAGGGTCCAGGTGAGGGTACGACAACGCTTTAGGGGGAGCGTACGTGTGAGGGTGCGGGTTAGTGTCAGCGTACGGGTTAGGATTAGGGGACGGGTGAGGGTCACGCTTCGGGGAAGGGTTAGGGTTAGGGTTCGGGCTAGGGTTAGGGTTAGGGGACGGGGACGGGTTAGGGTCCAGGTGAGGGCACGACAACGCTTTAGGGGGAGCGTACGTGTGAGGGCGCGGGTTCGTGTCAGCGTACTGCTTAGGATTAGGGAACGGGTGAGGGTCAGGCTTCGGGGAAGGGTTAGAGATAGGGTTCCGGCTAGGGTTAGGGTTAGGGGACGGGGACGGTTTAGGGTCCAGGTGAGGTCACGACAACGCTTTAGGGGGAGTGTATGTGTGAGGGCGCGGGTTAGTGTCAGCGTACGGTTTAGGATTAGGGGACGGGTGAGAGTCAGGCTTCGGGGAAGGGTTAGGGTTAGGGTTCGGGCTAGGGTTAGGGTTTGGGGACGGGGACGGTTTAGCGTCCAGGTGAGGGCACGACAACGCTTTAGGGGGAGCGTACGTGTGAGGGCGTGGGTTAGTGTCAGCGTACGGGTTAGGATTAGGGGACGGGTGAGGGTCAGGCTTCGGGGAAGGGTTAGGGTTAGGGTTCGGGCTAGGGTTAGGGTTAGGGGACGGGGACGGTTTAGGGTCCAGGTGTGGGCAAGGCAACGCTTTAGGGGGAGCGTACGTGTCAGGGCGCGGGATAGTGTCAGCGTACGGGTTAGGATTAGGGGACGGGTGAGGGTCAGGCTTCGGGGAAGGATTAGGATTAGGGTTCGGGCTAGGGTTAGGGTTAGGGGACGGGGACGGTTTAGGGTCCAGGTGAGGGCACGACAACGCTTTAGGGGGAGCGTAAGTGTGAGGGCGCGGGTTAGTGTCAGCGTATGGGTTAGCATTAGGGGACGGGTGAGGGTCAGGCTTCGGGGAAGGGTTAGGGTTAGGGTTCGGGCTAGGGCTAGGGTTAGGGGATGGGGACGGTTTAGGGTCCAGGTGAGGGTACGACAACGCTTTAGGGGGAGCGTACGTGTGAGGGTGCGGGTTAGTGTCAGCGTACGGGTTAGGAGTAGGGGACGGGTGAGGGTCACGCTTCGGGGAAGGGTTAGGGTTAGGGTTCGGGCTAGGGTTAGGGTTAGGGGATGGGGACGGGTTAGGGTCCAGGTGAGGGCACGACAACATTTTAGGGGGAGCGTACGTGTGAGGGCGCGGGTTCGTGTCAGCGTACTGCTTAGGATTAGGGAACGGGTGAGGGTCAGGCTTCGGGGAAGGGTTAGGGATAGGGTTCGGGCTAGGGTTAGGGTTAGGGGACGGGGACGGTTTAGGGTCCAGGTGAGGTCACGACAACGCTTTAGGGGGAGCGTATGTGTGAGGGCGCGGGTTAGTGTCAGCGTACGGTTTAGGATTAGGGGACGGGTGAGGGTCAGGCTTCGGGGAAGGGTTAGGGTAAGGGTTCGGGCTAGGGTTAGGGTTAGGGGACGGGGACGGTTTAGGGTCCAGGTGAGGGCACGACAACGCTTTAGGGGTAGCGTACGTGTGAGGGCGCGGGTTAGTGTCAGCGTCCGGTTTAGGATTAGGGGATGGATGAGGGTCAGGCTTCGGGGAAGGGTTAGGGTTAGGGTTCGGGCTAGGGTTAGGGTTAGGGGACGGGGACGGGTTAGGGTCCAGGTGAGGGCACGACAACGCTTTAGGGGCAGCGTACGTGTGAGGGCGCGGGTTAGTGTCAGCGTACAGGTTAGGATTAGGGGACGGGTGAGGGTCAGGCTTCGGGGAAGGGTTAGGGTTAGTGTTCGGGATAGGGTTAGGGTTAGGGGACGGGGACGGTTTAGCGTCCAGGTGAGGGCACGACAACGCTTTAGGGGGAGCGTACGTGTGAGGGCGTGGGTTAGTGTCAGCGTACGGGTTAGGATTAGGGGACGGGTGAGGGTCAGGCTTCGGGGAAGGGTTAGGGTTAGGGTTCGGGCTAGGGTTAGGGTTAGGGGACGGGGACGGTTTAGCGTCCAGGTGAGGGCACGACAACGCTTTAGGGGGAGCGTACGTGTGAGGGCGCGGTATAGTGCCACCGTACGGGTTAGGATTAGGGGACGGGTGAGGGTCAGGCTTCGGGGAAGGATTAGGATTAGGGTTCGGGCTAGGGTTAGGCTTAGGGGACGGGGACGGTTTAGGGTCCAGGTGAGGGCACGACAACGCTTTAGGGGGAGCGTACGTGTGAGGGCGCGGGTTAGTGTCTGCATACGGGTTAGGATTAGGGGACGGGTGAGGGTCAGGCTTCCGGGAAGGGTTAGGGTTAGGGTTCGGGCTAGGGTTAGGGTTAGGGGACGGGGACGGTTTAGGGTGCAGGTGAGGGTACGACAACGCTTTAGGGGGAGCGTACGTGTGAGGGCGCGGGTTAGTGTCAGCGTACGGGTTAGGATTAGGGGACGGGTGAGTGTCAGGCTTCGGGGAAGGGTTAGGGTTAGGGTTCGGGCTAGGGTTAGGATTAGGGGACGGGGACGGTTTAGGGTCCAGGTGAGGGTACGACAACGCTTTAGGGGGAGCTTACGTGTGAGGGCGCGGGTTAGTGTCAGCGTACGGGTTAGGATTAGGGGACGGGTGAGGGTTAGGCTTCGGGGAAGGGTTAGGGTTAGCGTTCGGGCTAGGGTTAGGGTTAAGGGACGGGGACGGTTTAGGGTCCAGGTGAGGGTACGACAACGCTTTAGGGGGAGCGTACGTGTGAGGGCGCGGGTTAGTGTCAGCGTACGGGTTAGGATTAGGGGACGGGTGAGGGTCAGGCTTCGGGGAAGGGTTAGGGTTAGGGTTCGGGCTAGGGTTAGGGTTAGGGGACGGGGTCGGTTTAGGGTCCAGGTGATGGCACGGCAACGCTTTAGGGAGAGCGTACGTGTGAGGGCGCGGGATAGTGTCAGCGTACGGGTTAGGATTAGGGAACGGGTGAGGGTCAGGCTTCGGGGAATGATTAGGATTAGGGTTCGGGCTACGGTTAGGATTAGGGGACGGGGACGGTTTAGGGTCCAGGTGAGGGCACGACAACGCTTTAAGGGGAGCGTACGTGTGAGGGCGCGGGTTAGTGTCAGCGTACGGTTTAGGATTAGGGGACGGGTGAGGGTCAGGCTTCGGGGAAAGGTTAGGGTTAGGGTTCGGGCTAGGGTTAGGGTTAGGGGACGGGGACGGTTTAGGGTCCAGGTGAGGGTACGACAACGCTTTAGGAGGAGCGTACGTGTGAGGGCGCGGGTTAGTGTCAGCGTACGGGTTAGGATTAGGGGACGGGTGAGGGTCAGGCTTCGGGGAAGGGTTAGGGTTAGGGTTCGGGCTAGGGTTAGGGTTAGGGGACGGGGACGGTTTAGGGTCCAGGTGAGGGCACGGCAACGCTTTAGGGGGAGCGTACGTGTGAGGGCGCGGGATAGTGTCAGCGTACGGGTTAGGATTAGGGAACGGGTGAGGGTCAGGCTTCGGGGAAGGATTAGGATTAGGGTTCGGGCTAGGGTTAGGATTAGGGGACGGGGACGGTTTAGGGTCCAGGTGAGGGCACGACAACGCTTTAAGGGGAGCGTACGTGTGAGGGCGTGGGTTAGTGTCAGCGTACGGGTTAGGATTAGGGGACGGGTGAGGGTCAGGCTTCGGGGAAGGGTTAGGGTTAGGGTTCGGGCTAGGGTTAGGGTTAGGGGACGGGGACGGTTTAGGGTCCAGGTGAGGGCACGACAACGCTTTAGGGGGAGCGTACGTTTGAGAGCGCGGGTTAGTGTCAGCGTACGGGTTAGGATTAGGGGACGGATGAGGTTCAGGCTTCGGGGAAGGGTTAGGGTTAGGGTTCGGGCTAGGGTTAGGGTTAAGGGACGGGGACGGTTTAGGGTCCAGGTGAGGGTACGACAACGCTTTAGGGGGAGCGTACGTGTGAGGGCGCGGGTTAGTGTCAGTGTACGGGTTAGGATTAGGGGACGGGTGAGGGTCAGGCTTCGGGGAAGTGTTAGGGTTAGGGTTCGGCCTAGGGTTAGGGTTAGGGGACGGGGACAGTTTAGTGTCCAGGTGAGGGTACGACAACGCTTTAGGGGGAGCGTACGTGTGAGGGCGCGGGATAGTGTCAGCGTACGGGTTAGGATTAGGGGACGGGTGAGGGTCAGGCTTCGGGGAAGTATTAGGATTAGGGTTCGGGCTAGGGTTAGGGTTAGGGGACGGGGAAGGTTTAGGGTCCAGGTGAGGGTACGACAACGCTTTAGGGGGAGCGTACGTGTGAGGGCGCGGGTTAGTGTCAACGTACGGGTTAGCATTATGGGACGGGTGAGGGTCAGCCTTCGGGGAAGGGTTAGGGTTAGGGTTTGGGCTAGGGTTAGGGTTAGGGGATGGGGACGGTTTAGGGTCCAGGTGAGGGTACGACAACGCTTTAGGGGGAGCGTACGTGTGAGCGTGCGGGTTAGTGTCAGCGTACGGGTTAGGATTAGGGGACGGGTGAGGGTCACGCTTCGGGGAAGTGTTAGGGTTAGGGTTCGGGCTAGGGTTAGGGTTAGGGGACGGGGACGGTTTAGGGTCCAGGTGAGGGCACGACAACGCTTTAGGGGGAGCGTACGTGTGAGGGCGCGGGTTAGTGTCAGCGTACAGGTTAGGATTAGGGGACGGCTGAGGGTCAGGCTTCGGGGAAGGGTTAGGGATAGGGTTCGGGCTAGGGTTAGGGTTAGGGGACGGGGACGGTTTAGGGTCCAGGTGAGGGTAGGACAACGCTTTAGGGGGAGCGTACGTGTGAGGACGCAGGTAAGTGTCAGCGTACGGGTTAGGATTAGGGGACGGGTGAGGGTTAGGCTTCGGGGAAGGGTTAGGGTTAGGGTTCGGGCTAGGGTTAGGGTTAGGGGACGGGGACTGTTTAGGGTCCAGGTGAGGGTACGACAACGCTTTAGGGGGAGCGTACGTGTGAGGGCGCGGGTTAGGGTCAGTGTACGGTTTAGGATTAGGGCACGGGTGAGGGTCAGGCTTCGGGGAAGGGTTAGGGTTAGGGTTCGGGCTAGGGTTAGGGTTAGGGGACGGGGATGGTTTAGGGTCCAGGTGAGGGCACGACAACGCTTTAGGGGGAACGTACGTGTGAGTGTGCGGGATAGTGTCAGCGTACGGGTTAGGAATAGGGGACGGGTGAGGGTCAGGCTTCGGGGAAGGATTAGGATTAGGGTTCGGGCTAGGGTTAGGGTTAGGGGACGGGGACGGTTTAGGGTCCAGGTGAGGGCATGACAACGCTTTAGGGGGAGCGTACGTGTGAGGTCGCGGGTTAGTGTCAACGTACGGGTTAGGATTAGGGGACGGGTGAGGGTCAGGCTTCGGGGAAGGTTTAGGGTTAGGGTTCGCGCTAGGGTTAGGGTTAGGGGACGGGGACGGTTTAGGGTCCAGGTGAGGGCACGACAACGCTTTAGGGGGATCGTACGTGTGAGGGCGCGGGTTAGTGTCAGCGTACGGGTTACGATTAGGGGACGGGTGAGGGTCAGGCTTCGGGGAAGGGTTAGGGTTAGGGTTCGGGCTAGGGTTAGGGTTAGGGGACGGGGACGGTTTAGGGTCCAGGTGAGGGCACGACAACGCTTTAGGGGGAGCGTACGTGTGAGGGCGCGGGTTAGTGTCAGCGTACGGGTTAGGATTAGGGGACGGGTGAGTGTCAGACTTCGGGGAAGGGTTAGGGTTAGGGTTCGGGCTAGGGTTAGGATTAGGGGACGGGGACGGTTTAGGGTCCAGGTGAGGGTACGACAACGCTTTAGGGGGAGCTTACGTGTGAGGGCGCGGGTTAGTGTCAGCGTACGGGTTAGGATTAGGGGACGGGTGAGGGTTAGGCTTCGGGGAAGGGTTAGGGTTAGCGTTCGGGCTAGGGTTAGGGTTAAGGGACGGGGACGGTTTAGGGTCCAGGTGAGGGTACGACAACGCTTTAGGGGGAGCGTACGTGTGAGGGCGCGGGTTAGTGTCAGCGTACGGGTTAGGATTAGGGGACGGGTGAGGGTCAGGCTTCGGGGAAGGGTTAGGGTTAGGGTTCGGGCTAGGGTTAGGGTTAGGGGACGGGGTCGGTTTAGGGTCCAGGTGATGGCACGGCAACGCTTTAGGGAGAGCGTACGTGTGAGGGCGCGGGATAGTGTCAGCGTACGGGTTAGGATTAGGGAACGGGTGAGGGTCAGGCTTCGGGGAATGATTAGGATTAGGGTTCGGGCTACGGTTAGGATTAGGGGACGGGGACGGTTTAGGGTCCAGGTGAGGGCACGACAACGCTTTAAGGGGAGCGTACGTGTGAGGGCGCGGGTTAGTGTCAGCGTACGGTTTAGGATTAGGGGACGGGTGAGGGTCAGGCTTCGGGGAAAGGTTAGGGTTAGGGTTCGGGCTAGGGTTAGGGTTAGGGGACGGGGACGGTTTAGGGTCCAGGTGAGGGTACGACAACGCTTTAGGAGGAGCGTACGTGTGAGGGCGCGGGTTAGTGTCAGCGTACGGGTTAGGATTAGGGGACGGGTGAGGGTCAGGCTTCGGGGAAGGGTTAGGGTTAGGGTTCGGGCTAGGGTTAGGGTTAGGGGACGGGGACGGTTTAGGGTCCAGGTGAGGGCACGGCAACGCTTTAGGGGGAGCGTACGTGTGAGGGCGCGGGATAGTGTCAGCGTACGGGTTAGGATTAGGGAACGGGTGAGGGTCAGGCTTCGGGGAAGGATTAGGATTAGGGTTCGGGCTAGGGTTAGGATTAGGGGACGGGGACGGTTTAGGGTCCAGGTGAGGGCACGACAACGCTTTAAGGGGAGCGTACGTGTGAGGGCGTGGGTTAGTGTCAGCGTACGGGTTAGGATTAGGGGACGGGTGAGGGTCAGGCTTCGGGGAAGGGTTAGGGTTAGGGTTCGGGCTAGGGTTAGGGTTAGGGGACGGGGACGGTTTAGGGTCCAGGTGAGGGCACGACAACGCTTTAGGGGGAGCGTACGTTTGAGAGCGCGGGTTAGTGTCAGCGTACGGGTTAGGATTAGGGGACGGATGAGGTTCAGGCTTCGGGGAAGGGTTAGGGTTAGGGTTCGGGCTAGGGTTAGGGTTAAGGGACGGGGACGGTTTAGGGTCCAGGTGAGGGTACGACAACGCTTTAGGGGGAGCGTACGTGTGAGGGCGCGGGTTAGTGTCAGTGTACGGGTTAGGATTAGGGGACGGGTGAGGGTCAGGCTTCGGGGAAGTGTTAGGGTTAGGGTTCGGCCTAGGGTTAGGGTTAGGGGACGGGGACAGTTTAGTGTCCAGGTGAGGGTACGACAACGCTTTAGGGGGAGCGTACGTGTGAGGGCGCGGGATAGTGTCAGCGTACGGGTTAGGATTAGGGGACGGGTGAGGGTCAGGCTTCGGGGAAGGATTAGGATTAGGGTTCGGGCTAGGGTTAGGGTTAGGGGACGGGGAAGGTTTAGGGTCCAGGTGAGGGTACGACAACGCTTTAGGGGGAGCGTACGTGTGAGGGCGCGGGTTAGTGTCAACGTACGGGTTAGCATTATGGGACGGGTGAGGGTCAGCCTTCGGGGAAGGGTTAGGGTTAGGGTTTGGGCTAGGGTTAGGGTTAGGGGATGGGGACGGTTTAGGGTCCAGGTGAGGGTACGACAACGCTTTAGGGGGAGCGTACGTGTGAGCGTGCGGGTTAGTGTCAGCGTACGGGTTAGGATTAGGGGACGGGTGAGGGTCACGCTTCGGGGAAGTGTTAGGGTTAGGGTTCGGGCTAGGGTTAGGGTTAGAGGACGGGGACGGTTTAGGGTCCAGGTGAGGGCACGACAACGCTTTAGGGGGAGCGTACGTGTGAGGGCGCGGGTTAGTGTCAGCGTACAGGTTAGGATTAGGGGACGGCTGAGGGTCAGGCTTCGGGGAAGGGTTAGGGATAGGGTTCGGGCTAGGGTTAGGGTTAGGGGACGGGGACGGTTTAGGGTCCAGGTGAGGGTAGGACAACGCTTTAGGGGGAGCGTACGTGTGAGGACGCAGGTAAGTGTCAGCGTACGGGTTAGGATTAGGGGACGGGTGAGGGTTAGGCTTCGGGGAAGGGTTAGGGTTAGGGTTCGGGCTAGGGTTAGGGTTAGGGGACGGGGACTGTTTAGGGTCCAGGTGAGGGTACGACAACGCTTTAGGGGGAGCGTACGTGTGAGGGCGCGGGTTAGGGTCAGTGTACGGTTTAGGATTAGGGCACGGGTGAGGGTCAGGCTTCGGGGAAGGGTTAGGGTTAGGGTTCGGGCTAGGGTTAGGGTTAGGGGACGGGGATGGTTTAGGGTCCAGGTGAGGGCACGACAACGCTTTAGGGGGAACGTACGTGTGAGTGTGCGGGATAGTGTCAGCGTACGGGTTAGGAATAGGGGACGGGTGAGGGTCAGGCTTCGGGGAAGGATTAGGATTAGGTTTCGGGCTAGGGTTAGGGTTAGGGGACGGGGACGGTTTAGGGTCCAGGTGAGGGCATGACAACGCTTTAGGGGGAGCGTACGTGTGAGGTCGCGGGTTAGTGTCAATGTACGGGTTAGGATTAGGGGACGGGTGAGGGTCAGGCTTCGGGGAAGGTTTAGGGTTAGGGTTCGCGCTAGGGTTAGGGTTAGGGGACGGGGACGGTTTAGGGTCCAGGTGAGGGCACGACAACGCTTTAGGGGGATCGTACGTGTGAGGGCGCGGGTTAGTGTCAGCGTACGGGTTACGATTAGGGGACGGGTGAGGGTCAGGCTTCGGGGAAGGGTTAGGGTTAGGGTTCGGGCTAGGGTTAGGGTTAGGGGACGAGGACGGTTTAGGGTCCAGGTGAGGGCACGACAACGCTTTAGGGGGAGCGTACGTGTGAGGGCGCGGGTTAGTGTCAGCGTACGGGTTAGGATTAGGGGACGGGTGAGTGTCAGACTTCGGGGAAGGGTTAGGGTTAGGGTTCGGGCTAGGGTTAGGATTAGGGGACGGGGACGGTTTAGGGTCCAGGTGAGGGTACGACAACGCTTTAGGGGGAGCTTACGTGTGAGGGCGCGGGTTAGTGTTAGCGTACGGGTTAGGATTAGGGGACGGGTGAGGGTTAGGCTTCGGGGAAGGGTTAGGGTTAGCGTTCGGCCTAGGGTTAGGGTTAAGGGACGGGGACGGTTTAGGGTCCAGGTGAGGGTACGACAACGCTTTAGGGGGAGCGTACGTGTGAGGGCGCGGGTTAGTGTCAGTGTACGGGTTAGGATTAGGGGACGGGTGAGGGTCAGGCTTCGGGGAAGTGTTAGGGTTAGGGTTCGGCCTAGGGTTAGGGTTAGGGGACGGGGACGGTTTAGTGTCCAGGTGAGGGCACGACAACGCTTTAGGGGGAGCGTACGTGTGAGGGCGCGGGATGGTGTCAGCGTACGGGTTAGGATTAGGGGACGGGTGAGGGTCAGGCTTCGGGGAAGGATTAGGATTAGGGTTCGGGCTAGGGTTAGGGTTAGGGGACAGGGAAGGTTTAGGGTCCAGGTGAGGGTACGACAACGCTTTAGGGGGAGCGTACGTGTGAGGGCGCGGGTTAGTGTCATCGTACGGGTTAGCATTATGGGACGGGTGAGGGTCAGCCTTCGGGGAAGGGTTAGGGTTAGGGTTTGGGCTAGGGTTAGGGTTAGGGGATGGGGACGGTTTAGGTTCCAGGTGAGGGTACGACAACGCTTTAGGGGGAGTGTACGTGTGAGCGTGCGGGTTAGTGTCAGCGTACGGGTTAGGATTAGGGGACGGGTGAGGGTCACGCTTCGGGGAAGCGTTAGGGTTAGGGTTCGGGCTAGGGTTAGGGTTAGGGGACGGGGACGGTTTAGGGTCCAGGTGAGGGCACGACAACGATTTAGGGGGAGCGTACGTGTGAGGGCGCGGGTTAGTGTCAGCGTACAGGTTAGGATTAGGGGACGGGTGAGGGTCAGGCTTCGGGGAAGGGTTAGGGATAGGGTTCGGGCTAGGGTTAGGGTTAGGGGACGGGGACGGTTTAGGGTCCAGGTGAGGGCACGACAACGCTTTAGGGGGAGTGTACGTGTGAGGACGCGGGTTAGTGTCAGCGTACAGGTTAGGATTAGGGGACGGGTGAGGGTCAGGCTTCGGGGAAGGGTTAGGGTTAGGGTTCAGGCTAGGGTTAGGGTTAGGGGACGGGGACGGTTTAGGGTCCAGGTGAGGGCACGACAACGCTTTAGGGGGAGCGTACGTGTGAGTGTGCGGGTTAGTGTCAGCGTACGGTTTAGGATTAGGGGACGGGTGAGGGTCAGGCTTCGGGGAAGGATTAGGATTAGGGTTCGGGCTAGGGTTAGGGTTAGGGGACGGGGACGGTTTAGGGTCCAGGTGAGGGCACGACAACGCTTTAGGGGGAGCGTACGTGTGAGGGCGCGGGTTAGTGTCAGCGTACGGGTTAGGATTAGGGGACGGGTGAGGGTCAGGCTTCGGGGAAGGGTTAGGGTTAGGGTTCCGGCTAGCGTTAGGGTTAGGGGACGGCGACGGTTTAGGGTCCAGGTGAGGGTACGACAACGCTTTAGGGGGAGCGTGCGTGTGAGGGTGCGGGTTAGTGTCAGCGTACGGGTTAGCATTAGGGGACGGGTGAGGGTCAGGCTTCGGGGAAGGGTTAGGGTTAGGGTTCGGGCTAGGGTTAGGGTTAGGGGACGGGGACGGTTTAGCGTCCAGGTGAGGGCACGACAACGCTTTAGGGGGAGCGTACGTGTGAGGGCGCGGTATAGTGTCAGCGTACGGGTTAGGATTAGGGGACGTGTGAGGGTCAGGCTTCGGAGAAAGGTTAGGGTTAGGGTTCGGGCTAGGGTTAGGGTTAGGGGATGGGGACGGTTTAGGGTCCAGGTGAGGGTACGACAACGCTTTAGGGGGAGCGTACGTGTGAGGGTGCGGGTTAGTGTCAGCGTACGGGTTAGGATTAGGGGACGGGTGAGGGTCAGGCTTCGGGGAAGGCTTAGGGTTAGGGTTCGGGCTAGGGTTAGGGTTAGGGGACGGGGACGGTTTAGGGTCCAGGTGAGGGCACGACAACGCTTTAGGGAGAGCGTACGTGTGAGGGCGCGGGTTCGTGTCAGCGTACTGGTTAGGATTAGGGGATGGGTGAGGGTCAGGCTTCGGGGAAGGGTTAGGGATAGGGTTCGGGCTAGGGTTAGGGTTAGGGGACGGGGACGGTTTAGGGTCCAGGTGAGGGCACGACAACGCTTTAGGGGGAGCGTACGTGTGAGGGCGCGGGTTCGTGTCAGCGTACTGGTTAGGATTAGGGGACGGGTGAGGGTCAGGCTTCGGGGAAGGGTTAGGGATAGGGTTCGGGCTAGGGTTAGGGTTAGGGGACGGAGACGGTTTAGGGTCCAGGTGAGGGCACGAGAACGCTTTAGGGGGAGCGTACGTGTGAGGGCGCGGGTTAGTGTCAGCGTACGGGTTAGGATTAGGGGACGGGTGAGGGTCAGGCTTCGGGGAAGGGTTAGGGTTAGGGTTCCGGCTAGGGTTAGGGTTAGGGGACGGCAACGGTTTAGGGTCCAGGTGAGGGTACGACAACGCTTTAGGGGGAGCGTACGTGTGAGGGCGCGGGTTAGTGTCAGCGTACGGGTTAGCATTAGGGGACGGGTGAGGGTCAGGCTTCGGGGAAGGGTCAGGGTTAGGGTTCGGGCTAGGGTTAGGGTTAGGGGACGGGGACGGTTTAGGGTCCAGGTGAGGGCACGACAACGGTTTAGGGGGAGCGTACGTGTGAGGGCGCGGGATAGTGTCAGCGTACGGGTTAGGATTAGGGGACGGGTGAGGGTCAGGCTTCGGGGAAGGGTTAGGGTTAGGGTTCGGGCTAGGGTTAGGGTTAGCGGACGGGGACGGTTTAGGGTCCAGGTGAGGGCACGACAACGCTTTAGGGGCAGCGTACGTGTGAGGGCGCGGGTTAGTGTCAGCGTAGGGTTTAGGATTAGGGGATGGGTGAGGGTCAGGCTTCGGGGAAGGGTTAGGGTTAGGGTTCGGGCTAGGGTTAGGGTTAGGGGACGGGGACGGGTTAGGGTCTAGGTGAGGGCACGACAACGCTTTAGGGGCAGCGTACGAGTGAGGGCACGGGTTAGTGTCAGCGTACAGGTTAGGATTAGGGGACGGGTGAGGGTCATGCTTCGGGGAAGGGTTAGGGTTAGGGTTCGGGCTAGGGTTAGGGTTAGGGGACGGGGACGGTTTAGGGTCCAGGTGAGGGCACGACAACGTTTTAGGGGGAGCGTACGTGTGAGGGCGCGGGTTAGTGTCAGCGTACGGGTTAGGATTAGGGGACGGGTGAGGGTCAGGCTTCGGGGAAGGGTTAGGGTTAGGGTTCGGTGTAGGGTTAGGGTTAGGGGACGGGGACGGTTTAGGGTCCAGGTGAGGGCACGAGCACGCTTTAAGGGGAGCGTACGTGTGAGGGCGCGGGTTAGTGTCAGCGTACGGGTTAGGATTAGGGGACGGGTGAGGGTCAGGCTTCGGGGAAGGATTAGGATTAGGGTTCGGGCTAAGGGTTAGGGTTAGGGGACGGGGACGGTTTAGGGTCCAGGTGAGGGCACGACAACGCTTTAGGGGGAGCGTACGTGTGAGGGCGCGGGTTAGTGTCAGCGTACGGGTTAGGATTAGGGGACGGGTGAGGGTCAGGCTTCGGGGAAGGGTTAGGGTTAGGGTTCCGGCTAGGGTTAGGGTTAGGGGACGGCGACGGTTTAGGGTCCAGGTGAGGGTACGACAACGCTTTAGGGGGAGCGTGCGTGTGAGGGCGCGGGTTAGTGTCAGCGTACGGGTTAGCATTAGGGGACGGGTGAGGGTCAGGCTTCGGGGAAGGTTTAGGGTTAGGGTTCGGGCTAGGGTTAGGGTTAGGGGACGGGGACGGTTTAGCGTCCAGGTGAGGGCACGACAACGCTTTAGGGGGAGCGTACGTGTGAGGGCGCGGTATAGTGTCAGCGTACGGGTTAGGATTAGGGGACGGGTGAGGGTCAGGCTTCGGGGAAGGATTAGGATTAGGGTTCGGGCTAGGGTTACGGTTAGGGGACGGGGACGGTTTAGGGTCCAGGTGCGGGCACGACAACGCTTTAGGGGGAGCGTACGTGTGAGGGCGCGGGTTAGTGTCTGCGTACGGGTTAGGATTAGGGGACGGGTGAGGGTCAGGCTTCCGGGAAGGGTTAGGGTTAGGGTTCGGGCTAGGGTTAGGGTTAGGGGACGGGGACGGTTTAGGGTGCAGGTGAGGGTACGACAACGCTTTAGGGGGAGCGTACGTGTGAGGGCGCGGGTTAGTGTCAGCGTACGGGTTAGGATTAGGGGACGGGTGAGGGTCACGCTTCGGGGAAGGGTTAGGGTTAGGGTTCGGGCTAGGGTTAGGGTTAGGGGACGGGGACGGGTTAGGGTCCAGGTGAGGGCACGACAACGCTTTAGGGGGAGCGTACGTGTGAGGGCGCGGGTTCGTGTCAGCGTACTGCTTAGGATTAGGGAACGGGTGAGGGTCAGGCTTCGGGGAAGGATTAGGATTAGGGTTCGGGCTAGGGTTAGGGTTAGGGGATGGGGACGGGTTAGGGTCCAGGTGAGGGCACGACAACGTTTTAGGGGGAGCGTACGTGTGAGGGCGCGGGATAGTGTCAGCGTACGGGTTAGGATTAGGGGACGGGTGAGGGTCAGGCTTCGGGGAAGGATTAGGATTAGGGTTCGGGCTAGGGTTAGGGTTAGGGGACGGGGACGGTTTAGGGTCCAGGTGAGGGTACGACAACGCTTTAGGGGGAGCGTACGTGTGAGGGTGCGGGTTAGTGTCAGCGTACGGGTTAGGAGTAGGGGACGGGTGAGGGTCACGCTTCGGGGAAGGGTTAGGGTTAGGGTTCGGGCTAGGGTTAGGGTTAGGGGATGGGGACGGGTTAGGGTCCAGGTGAGGGCACGACAACGTTTTAGGGGGAGCGTACGTGTGAGGGCGCGGGTTCGTGTCAGCGTACTGCTTAGGATTAGGGAACGGGTGAGGGTCAGGCTTCGGGGAAGGGTTAGGGATAGGGTTCGGGCTAGGGTTAGGGTAAGGGGACGGGGACGGATTAGGGTCCAGGTGAGGGCACGACAACGCTTTAGGGGGAGCGTACGTGTGAGGGCGCGGGTTAGTGTCAGCGTACGGTTTAGGATTAGGGGACGGGTGAGGGTCAGGCTTCGGGGAAGGGTTAGGGTTAGGGTTCGGGCTAGGGTTAGGGTTAGGGGACGGGGACGGTTTAGGGTCCAGGTGAGGGCACGACAACGCTTTAGGGGGAGCGTACGTGTGAGGGCGCGGGTTAGTGTCAGCGTCCGGTTTAGGATTAGGGGATGGGTGAGGGTCAGGCTTCGGGGAAGTGTTAGGGTTAGGGTTCGGGCTAGGGTTAGGGTTAGGGGACGGGGACGGGTTAGGGTCCAGGTGAGGGCACGACAACGCTTTAGGGGCAGCGTACGTGTGAGGGCGCGGGTTAGTGTCAGCGTACAGGTTAGGATTAGGGGACGGGTGAGGGTCAGGCTTCGGGGAAGGGTTAGGGTTAGGGTTCGGGCTAGGGTTAGGGTTAGGGGACGGGGACGGTTTAGCGTCCAGGTGAGGGCACGACAACGCTTTAGGGGGAGCGTACGTGTGAGGGCGTGGGTTAGTGTCAGCGTACGGGTTAGGATTAGGGGACGGGTGAGGGTCAGGCTTCGGGGAAGGGTTAGGGTTAGGGTTCGGGCTAGGGTTAGGGTTAGGGGACGGGGACGGTTTAAGGTCCAGGTGTGGGCACGGCAACGCTTTAGGGGGAGCGTACGTGTGAGGGCGCGGGATAGTGTCAGCGTACGGGTTAGGATTAGGGGACGGGTGAGGGTCAGGCTTCGGGGAAGGATTAGGATTAGGGTTCGGGCTAGGGTTAGGGTTAGGGGACGGGGACGGTTTAGGGTCCAGGTGAGGGCACGACAACGCTTTAGGGGGAGCGTACGTGTGAGGGCGCGGGTTAGTGTCAGCGTACGGGTTAGGATTAGGGCACGGGTGAGGGTCAGGCTTCGGGGAAGGGTTAGGGTTAGGGTTCCGGCTAGGGTTAGGGTTAGGGGACGGCGACGGTTTAGGGTCCAGGTGAGGGTACGACAACGCTTTAGGGGGAGCGTCCGTGTGAGGGCGCCGGTTAGTGTCAGCGTACGGGTTAGCATTAGGGGACGGGTGAGGGTCAGGCTTCGGGGAAGGGTTAGGGTTAGGGTTCGGGCTAGGGTTAGGGTTAGGGGACGGGGACGGTTTAGCGTCCAGGTGAGGGCACGACAACGCTTTAGGGGGAGCGTACGTGTGAGGGCGCGGTATAGTGTCACCGTACGGGTTAGGTTTAGGGGACGGGTGAGGGTCAGGCTTCGGGGAAGGATTAGGATTAGGGTTCGGGCTAGGGTTAGGGTTAGGGGACGGGGACGGTTTAGGGTCCAGGTGAGGGCACGACAACGCTTTAGGGGGAGCGTACGTGTGAGGGCGCGGGATAGTGTCAGCGTACGGGTTAGGATTAGGGGACGGGTGAGGGTTAGGCTTCGGGGAAGGGTTAGGGTTAGGGTTCGGGCTAGGGTTAGGGTTAGGGGACGGGGACGGTTTAGGGTCCAGGTGAGGGTACGACAACGCTTTAGGGGGTGCGTACGTGTGAGGGCGCGGGTTAGTGTCAGCGTACGGGTTAGGATTAGGGGACGGGTGAGGGTCAGGCTTCGGGGAAGGGTTAGGGTTAGGGTTCGGGCTAGGGTTAGGGTTAGGGGACGGGGACGGTTTAGGGTCCAGATGAGGGCACGGCAACGCTTTAGGGGGAGCGTACGTGTGAGGGCGAGGGATAGTGTCAGCGTACGGGTTAGGATTAGGGAACGGGTGAGGGTCAGGCTTCGGGGAAGGATTAGGATTAGGGTTCGGGCTAGGGTTAGGATTAGGGGACGGGGACGGTTTAGGGTCCAGTTGAGGGTACGACTACGCTTTAGGGGGAGCGTACGTGTGAGGGCGCGGGTTAGTGTCAGCGTACGGGTTAGGATTAGGGCACGGGTGAGGGTCAGGCTTCGGGGAAGGGTTAGGGTTAGGGTTCGGGCTAGGGTTAGGGTTAGGGGACGGGGACGGTTTAGGGTCCAGGTGAGGGCACGACAACGCTTTAGGGGCACCGTACGTGTGAGGGCGCGGGTTAGTGTCAGCGTACGGTTTAGGATTAGGGGACGGGTGAGGGTCAGGCTTCGGGGAAGGGTTAGGGTTAGGGTTCGGGCTAGGGTTAGGGTTAGGGGACGGGGACGGTTTAGGGTCCAGGTGAGGGTAGGACAACGCTTTAGGGGGAGCATACGTGTGAGGACGCAGGTAACTGTCAGCGTACGGGTTAGGATTAGGGGACGGGTGAGGGTTAGGCTTCGGGGAAGTGTTAGAGTTAGGGTTCGGGCTAGGGTTAGGGTTAGGGGACGGGGACGGTTTAAGGTCCAGTTGAGGGCACGACAACGCTGCAGGGGGAGCGTACGTGTGAGGGCGCGGGTTAGTGTCAGCGCACGGGTTAGGATTAGGGGACGGGTTAGGGTCAGGCTTCGGAGAAGGGTTAGGGTTAGGGTTCGGGCTAGGGTTAGGGTTAGGGGACCGGGACGGTTTAGAGTCCAGGTGAGATTACGACAACGCTTTAGGGGGAGCGTACGTGTGAGGGCGCGGGTAAGTATCAGCGTACGGGTTAGGATTAGGGGACGGTTGAGGGTTAGGCTTCGGGGAAGGGTTAGGGTTAGGGTTCGGGCTAGGGTTAGGGTTAGGGGACGGGGACGGTTTAGTGTCCAGGTGAGGGTACGACAATGGTTTAGGGGGAGCGTACATGTGAGGGCGCTGGTTAGTGTCAGCGTACGGATTAGGATTAGGGGACGGGTGAGGGTCAGGCTTCGGGGAAGGGTTAGGTTTAGGGTTCGGGCTAGGGTTAGGGTTAGGGGACGGGGACGGTTTAGGGTCCAGGTGAGGGCACGACAACGCTTTAGGGGGAGCGTACTTGTGAGGGCGCAGATTAGTGTCAGCGTACGGGTTAGGATTAGGGGACGGGTGAGGGTCAGGCTTCGGGGAAGGGTTAGGGTTAGGGTTCCGGCTAGGGTTAGGGTTAGGGGACGGCGACGGTTTACGGTCCAGGTGAGGGTACGACAACGCTTTAGGGGGAGCGTGCGTGTGAGGGCGCGGGTTAGTGTCAGCGTACGGGTTAGCATTAGGGGACGGGTGAGGGTCAGGCTTCGGTGAAGGGTTAGGGTTAGGGTTCGGGCTAGGGTTAGGGTTAGGGGATGGGGACGGGTTACGGTCCAGGTGAGGGCACGACAACGTTTTAGGGGGAGCGTACGTGTGAGGGCGCGGGTTCGTGTCAGCGTACTGCTTAGGATTAGGGAACGGGTGAGGGTCAGGCTTCGGGGAAGGGTTAGGGATAGGGTTCGGGCTAGGGTTAGGGTAAGGGGACGGGGACGGTTTAGGGTCCAGGTGAGGGCACGACAACGCTTTAGGGGGAGTGTACGTGTGAGGGCGCGGGTTAGTGTCAGCGTACGGGTTAGGATTAGGGGACGGGTGAGGGTCAGGCTTCGGGGAAGGGTTAGGGTTAGGGTTCAGGCTAGGGTTAGGGTTAGGGGACGGGGACGGTTTAGGGTCCAGGTGAGGGCACGACAACGCTTTAGGGGGAGCGTACGTGTGAGTGTGCGGGTTAGTGTCAGCGTACGGTTTAGGATTAGGGGACGGGTGAGGGTCAGGCTTCGGGGAAGGGTTAGGTTTAGGGTTCGGGCTAGTGTTAGGTTTAGGGGACGGGGACGGTTTAGGGTCCAGGTGAGGGTACGACAGCGCTTTAGGGGGAGCGTACGTGTGAGGGCGTGGGTTAGTGTCAGCGTACGGGTTAGGATTAGGGGACGGGTGAGGGTCAGGCTTCGGGGAAGGGTTAGGGATAGGGTTCGGGCTAGGGTTAGGGTTAGGGGACGGTGACGGTTTAGGGTCCAGGTGAGGGCACGACAACGCTTTAGGGGGAGCGTACGTGTGAGGGCGCGGGATAGTGTCAGCGTACGGGTTAGGATTAGGGAACGGGTGAGGGTCAGGCTTCGGGGAAGGATTAGGATTAGGGTTCGGGCTAGGGTTAGGATTAGGGGACGGGGACGGTTTAGGGTCCAGGTGAGGGCACGACAACGCTTTAAGTGGAGCGTACGTGTGAGGGCGTGGGTTAGTGTCAGCGTACGGGTTAGGATTAGGGGACGGGTGAGGGTCAGGCTTCGGGGAAGGGTTAGGGTTAGGGTTCGGGATAGGGTTAGGGTTAGGGGACGGGGACGGTTTAGCGTCCAGGTGAGGGCACGACAACGTTTTAGGGGGAGCGTACGTGTGAGGGCGTGGGTTAGTGTCAGCGTACGGGTTAGGATTAGGGGACGGGTGAGGGTCAGGCTTCCCGGAAGGGTTAGGATTAGGGTTCGGGCTAGGGTTAGGGTTAGGGGACGGGGACGGTTTAGGGTCCAGGTGAGGGCACGACAACGCTTTAGGGGGAGCGTACGTGTGAGGGCGCGGGTTAGTGTCAGCGTACGGGTTAGGATTAGGGGACGGGTGAGGGTCAGGCTTCGGGGAAGGGTTAGGGTTAGGGTTCCGGCTAGCGTTAGGGTTAGGGGACGGCGACGGTTTAGGGTCCAGGTTAGGGTACGACAACGCTTTAGGGGGAGCGTGCGTGTGAGGGCGCGGGTTAGTGTCAGCGTACGGGTTAGCATTAGGGGACGGGTGAGGGTCAGGCTTCGGGGAAGGGTTAGGGTTAGGGTTCGGGCTAGGGTTAGGGTTAGGGGACGGGGACGGTTTAGCGTCCAGGTGAGGGCACGACAACGCTTTAGGGGGAGCGTACGTGTGAGGGCGAGGTATAGTGTCAGCGTACGGGTTAGGATTAGGGGACGTGTGAGGATCAGGCTTCGGAGAAAGGTTAGGGTTAGGGTTCGGGCTAGGGTTAGGGTTAGGGGATGGGGACGGTTTAGGGTCCAGGTGAGGGTACGACAACGCTTTATGGGGAGCGTACGTGTGAGGGTGCGGGTTAGTGTCAGCGTACGGGTTAGGATTAGGGGACGGGTGAGGGTCAGGCTTCGGGGAAGGGTTAGGGTTAGGGTTCGGGCTAGGGTTAGGGTTAGGGGACGGGGACGGTTTAGGGTCCAGGTGAGGGCACGACAACGCTTTAGGGAGAGCGTACGTGTGAGGGCGCGGGTTCGTGTCAGCGTACTGGTTAGGATTAGGGGACGGGTGAGGGTCAGGCTTCGGGGAAGGGTTAGGGATAGGGTTCGGGCTAGGGTTAGGGTTAGGGGACGGGGACGGTTTAGGGTCCAGGTGAGGGCACGACAACGCTTTAGGGGGAGCGTACGTGTGAGGGCGCGGGTTCGTGTCAGCGTACTGGTTAGGATTAGGGGACGGGTGAGGGTCAGGCTTCGGGGAAGGGTTAGGGATAGGGTTCGGGCTAGGGTTAGGGTTAGGGGACGGAGACGGTTTAGGGTCCAGGTGAGGGCACGAGAACGCTTTAGGGGGAGCGTACGTGTGAGGGCGCGGGTTAGTGTCAGCGTACGGGTTAGGATTAGGGGACGAGTGAGGGTCAGGCTTCGGGGAAGGGTTAGGGTTAGGGTTCCGGCTAGGGTTAGGGTTAGGGGACGGCGACGGTTTAGGGTCCAGGTGAGGGTACGACAACGCTTTAGGGGGAGCGTACGTGTGAGGGCGCGGGTTAGTGTCAGCGTACGGGTTAGCATTAGGGGACGGGTGAGGGTCAGGCTTCGGGGAAGGGTCAGGGTTAGGGTTCGGGCTAGGGTTAGGGTTAGGGGACGGGGACGGGTTAGGGTCCAGGTGAGGGCACGACAACGCTTTAGGGGCAGCGTACGAGTGAGGGCACGGGTTAGTGTCAGCGTACAGGTTAGGATTAGGGGACGGGTGAGGGTCATGCTTCGGGGAAGGGTTAGGGTTAGGGTTCGGGCTAGGGTTAGGGTTAGGGGACGGGGACGGTTTAGGGTCCAGGTGAGGGCACGACAACGTTTTAGGGGGAGCGTACGTGTGAGGGCGCGGGTTAGTGTCAGCGTACGGGTTAGGATTAGGGGACGGGTGAGGGTCAGGCTTCGGGGAAGGGTTAGGGTTAGGGTTCGGTGTAGGGTTAGGGTTAGGGGACGGGGACGGTTTAGGGTCCAGGTGAGGGCACGAGCACGCTTTAAGGGGAGCGTACGTGTGAGGGCGCGGGTTAGTGTCAGCGTACGGGTTAGGATTAGGGGACGGGTGAGGGTCAGTCTTCGGGGAATGGTTAGGGTTAGGGTTCGGGCTAGGGTTAGGGTTAGGGGACGGGGACGGTTTAAGGTCCAGTTGAGGGCACGACAACGCTGCAGGGGGAGCGTACGTGTGAGGGCGCGGGTTAGTGTCAGCGCACGGGTTAGGATTAGGGGACGGGTTAGGGTCAGGCTTCGGAGAAGGGTTAGGGTTAGGGTTCGGGCTAGGGTTAGGGTTAGGGGACCGGGACGGTTTAGAGTCCAGGTGAGATTACGACAACGCTTTAGGGGGAGCGTACGTGTGAGGGCGCGGGTAAGTATCAGCGTACGGGTTAGGATTAGGGGACGGTTGAGGGTTAGGCTTCGGGGAAGGGTTAGGGTTAGGGTTCGGGCTAGGGTTACGGTTAGGGTTAGGGGACGGGGACGGTTTAGTGTCCAGGTGAGGGTACGACAATGGTTTAGGGGGAGCGTACGTGTGAGGGCGCTGGTTAGTGTCAGCGTACGGATTAGGATTAGGGGACGGGTGAGGATCAGGCTTCGGGGAAGGGTTAGGGTTAGGGTTCGGGCTAGGGTTAGGGTTAGGGGACGGGGACGGTTTAGGGTCCAGGTGAGGGCACGACAACGCTTTAGGGGGAGCGTACGTGTGAGGGCGCAGATTAGTGTCAGCGTACGGGTTAGGATTAGGGGACGGGTGAGGGTCAGGCTTCGGGGAAGGATTAGGATTAGGGTTCGGGCTAAGGGTTAGGGTTAGGGGACGGGGACGGTTTAGGGTCCAGGTGAGGGCACGACAACGCTTTAGGGGGAGCGTACGTGTGAGGGCGCAGGTTAGTGTCAGCGTACGGGTTAGGATTAGGGGACGGGTGAGGGTCAGGCTTCGGGGAAGGGTTAGGGTTAGGGTTCCGGCTAGGGTTAGGGTTAGGGGACGGCGACGGTTTAGGGTCCAGGTGAGGGTACGACAACGCTTTAGGGGGAGCGTGCGTGTGAGGGCGCGGGTTAGTGTCAGCGTACGGGTTAGCATTAGGGGACGGGTGAGGGTCAGGCTTCGGGGAAGGTTTAGGGTTAGGGTTCGGGCTAGGGTTAGGGTTAGGGGACGGGGACGGTTTAGCGTCCAGGTGAGGGCACGACAACGCTTTAGGGGGAGCGTACGTGTGAGGGCGCGGTATAGTGTCAGCGTACGGGTTAGGATTAGGGGACGGGTGAGGGTCAGGCTTCGGGGAAGGATTAGGATTAGGGTTCGGGCTAGGGTTACGGTTAGGGGACGGGGACGGTTTAGGGTCCAGGTGCGGGCACGACAACGCTTTAGGGGGAGCGTACGTGTGAGGGCGCGGGTTAGTGTCTGCGTACGGGTTAGGATTAGGGGACGGGTGAGGGTCAGGCTTCCGGGAAGGGTTAGGGTTAGGGTTCGGGCTAGGGTTAGGGTTAGGGGACGGGGACGGTTTAGGGTGCAGGTGAGGGTACGACAACGCTTTAGGGGGAGCGTACGTGTGAGGGCGCGGGTTAGTGTCAGCGTACGGGTTAGGATTAGGGGACGGGTGAGTGTCAGGCTTCGGGGAAGGGTTAAGGTTAGGGTTCGGGCTAGGATTAGGATTAGGGGACGGGGACGGTTTAGGGTCCAGGTGAGGGTACGACAACGCTTTAGGGGGAGCTTACGTGTGAGGGCGCGGGTTAGTGTCAGCGTACGGGTTAGGATTAGGGGACGGGTGAGGGTCACGCTTCGGGGAAGGGTTAGGGTTAGGGTTCGGGCTAGGGTTAGGGTTAGGGGACGGGGACGGGTTAGGGTCCAGGTGAGGGCACGACAACGCTTTAGGGGGAGCGTACGTGTGAGGGCGCGGGTTCGTGTCAGCGTACTGCTTAGGATTAGGGAACGGGTGAGGGTCAGGCTTCGGGGAAGGATTAGGATTAGGGTTCGGGCTAGGGTTAGTGTTAGGGGACGGGGACGGTTTAGGGTCCAGGTGAGGGCACGACAACGCTTTAGGGGGAGCGTAAGTGTGAGGGCGCGGGTTAGTGTCAGCGTACGGGTTAGCATTAGGGGACGGGTGAGGGTCAGGCTTCGCGGAAGGGTTAGGGTTAGGGTTCGGGCTAGGGTTAGGGTTAGGGGATGGGGACGGTTTAGGGTCCAGGTGAGGGTACGACAACGCTTTAGGGGGAGCGTACGTGTGAGGGTGCTGGTTAGTGTCAGCGTACGGGTTAGGAGTAGGGGACGGGTGAGGGTCACGCTTCGGGGAAGGGTTAGGGTTAGGGTTCGGGCTAGGGTTAGGGTTAGGGGACGGGGACGGTTTAGGGTCCAGGTGTGGGCACGGCAACGCTTTAGGGGGAGCGTACGTGTGAGGGCGCGGGATAGTGTCAGCGTACGGGTTAGGATTAGGGGACGGGTGAGGGTCAGGCTTCGGGGAAGGATTAGGATTAGGGTTCGGGCTAGGGTTAGGGTTAGGGGACGGGGACGGTTTAGGGTCCAGGTGAGGGCACGACAACGCTTTAGGGGGAGCGTAAGTGTGAGGGCGCGGGTTAGTGTCAGCGTACGGGTTAGCATTAGGGGACGGGTGAGGGTCAGGCTTCGCGGAAAGGTTAGGGTTAGGGTTCGGGCTAGGGTTAGGGTTAGGGGATGGGGACGGTTTAGGGTCCAGGTGAGGGTACGACAACGCTTTAGGGGGAGCGTACGTGTGAGGGTGCGGGTTAGTGTCAGCGTACGGGTTAGGAGTAGGGGACGGGTGAGGGTCACGCTTCGGGGAAGGGTTAGGGTTAGGGTTCGGGCTAGGGTTAGGGTTAGGGGATGGGGACGGGTTAGGGTCCAGGTGAGGGCACGACAACGTTTTAGGGGGAGCGTACGTGTGAGGGCGCGGGTTCGTGTCAGCGTACTGCTTAGGATTAGGGAACGGGTGAGGGTCAGGCTTCGGGGAAGGGTTAGGGATAGGGTTCGGGCTAGGGTTAGGGTAAGGGGACGGGGACGGATTAGGGTCCAGGTGAGGGCACGACAACGCTTTAGGGGGAGCGTACGTGTGAGGGCGCGGGTTAGTGTCAGCGTACGGTTTAGGATTAGGGGACGGGTGAGGGTCAGGCTTCGGGGAAGGGTTAGGGTTAGGGTTCGGGCTAGGGTTAGGGTTAGGGGACGGGGACGGTTTAGGGTCCAGGTGAGGGCACGACAACGCTTTAGGGGGAGCGTACGTGTGAGGGCGCGGGTTAGTGTCAGCGTCCGGTTTAGGATTAGGGGATGGGTGAGGGTCAGGCTTCGGGGAAGTGTTAGGGTTAGGGTTCGGGCTAGGGTTAGGGTTAGGGGACGGGGACGGGTTAGGGTCCAGGTGAGGGCACGACAACGCTTTAGGGGCAGCGTACGTGTGAGGGCGCGGGTTAGTGTCAGCGTACAGGTTAGGATTAGGGGACGGGTGAGGGTCAGGCTTCGGGGAAGGGTTAGGGTTAGGGTTCGGGCTAGGGTTAGGGTTAGGGGACGGGGACGGTTTAGCGTCCAGGTGAGGGCACGACAACGCTTTAGGGGGAGCGTACGTGTGAGGGCGTGGGTTAGTGTCAGCGTACGGGTTAGGATTAGGGGACGGGTGAGGGTCAGGCTTCGGGGAAGGGTTAGGGTTAGGGTTCGGGCTAGGGTTAGGGTTAGGGGACGGGGACGGTTTAAGGTCCAGGTGTGGGCACGGCAACGCTTTAGGGGGAGCGTACGTGTGAGGGCGCGGGATAGTGTCAGCGTACGGGTTAGGATTAGGGGACGGGTGAGGGTCAGGCTTCGGGGAAGGATTAGGATTAGGGTTCGGGCTAGGGTTAGGGTTAGGGGACGGGGACGGTTTAGGGTCCAGGTGAGGGCACGACAACGCTTTAGGGGGAGCGTACGTGTGAGGGCGCGGGTTAGTGTCAGCGTACGGGTTAGGATTAGGGGACGGGTGAGGGTCAGGCTTCGGGGAAGGGTTAGGGTTAGGGTTCCGGCTAGGGTTAGGGTTAGGGGACGGCGATGGTTTAGGGTCCAGGTGAGGGTACGACAACGCTTTAGGGGGAGCGTGCGTGTGAGGGCGCGGGTTAGTGTCAGCGTACGGGTTAGCATTAGGGGACGGGTGAGGGTCAGGCTTCGGGGAAGGGTTAGGGTTAGGGTTCGGGCTAGGGTTAGGGTTAGGGGACGGGGACGGTTTAGCATCCAGGTGAGGGCACGACAACGCTTTAGGGGGAGCGTACGTGTGAGGGCGCGGTATAGTGTCACCGTACGGGTTAGGTTTAGGGGACGGGTGAGGGTCAGGCTTCGGGGAAGGATTAGGATTAGGGTTCGGGCTAGGGTTAGGGTTAGGGGACGGGGACGGTTTAGGGTCCAGGTGAGGGCACGACAACGCTTTAGGGGGAGCGTACGTGTGAGGGCGCGGGATAGTGTCAGCGTACGGGTTAGGATTAGGGGACGGGTGAGGGTTAGGCTTCGGGGAAGGGTTAGGGTTAGGGTTCGGGCTAGGGTTAGGGTTAGGGGACGGGGACGGTTTAGGGTCCAGGTGAGGGTACGACAACGCTTTAGGGGGTGCGTACGTGTGAGGGCGCGGGTTAGTGTCAGCGTACGGGTTAGGATTAGGGGACGGGTGAGGGTCAGGCTTCGGGGAAGGGTTAGGGTTAGGGTTCGGGCTAGGGTTAGGGTTAGGGGACGGGGACGGTTTAGGGTCCAGATGAGGGCACGGCAACGCTTTAGGGGGAGCGTACATGTGAGGGCGAGGGATAGTGTCAGCGTACGGGTTAGGATTAGGGAACGGGTGAGGGTCAGGCTTCGGGGAAGGATTAGGATTAGGGTTCGGGCTAGGGTTAGGATTAGGGGACGGGGACGGTTTAGGGTCCAGTTGAGGGTACGACTACGCTTTAGGGGGAGCGTACGTGTGAGGGCGCGGGTTAGTGTCAGCGTACGGGTTAGGATTAGGGCACGGGTGAGGGTCAGGCTTCGGGGAAGGGTTAGGGTTAGGGTTCGGGCTAGGGTTAGGGTTAGGGGACGGGGACGGTTTAGGGTCCAGGTGAGGGTACGAAAACGCTTTAGGGGGAGCGTACGTGTGAGCGCGCGGGTTAGTGTCATCGTACGGGTTAGGATTAGGGGCCGGGTGAGGGTCAGGCTTCGGGGAAGGGTTAGGGTTAGGGTTCGGGCTAGGGTTAGGGTTAGGGGACGGGGACGGTTTAGGGTCCAGGTGAGGGCACGACAACGCTTTAGGGGCACCGTACGTGTGAGGGCGCGGGTTAGTGTCAGCGTACGGTTTAGGATTAGGGGACGGGTGAGGGTCAGGCTTCGGGGAAGGGTTAGGGTTAGGGTTCGGGCTAGGGTTAGGGTTAGGGGACGGGGACGGTTTAGGGTCCAGGTGAGGGTAGGACAACGCTTTAGGGGGAGCATACGTGTGAGGACGCAGGTAAGTGTCAGCGTACGGGTTAGGATTAGGGGACGGGTGAGGGTTAGGCTTCGGGGAAGTGTTAGAGTTAGGGTTCGGGCTAGGGTTAGGGTTAGGGGACGGGGACGGTTTAAGGTCCAGTTGAGGGCACGACAACGCTGCAGGGGGAGCGTACGTGTGAGGGCGCGGGTTAGTGTCAGCGCACGGGTTAGGATTAGGGGACGGGTTAGGGTCAGGCTTCGGAGAAGGGTTAGGGTTAGGGTTCGGGCTAGGGTTAGGGTTAGGGGACCGGGACGGTTTAGAGTCCAGGTGAGATTACGACAACGCTTTAGGGGGAGCGTACGTGTGAGGGCGCGGGTAAGTATCAGCGTACGGGTTAGGATTAGGGGACGGTTGAGGGTTAGTCTTCGGGGAAGGGTTAGGGTTAGGGTTCGGGCTAGGGTTAGGGTTAGGGGACGGGGACGGTTTAGTGTCCAGGTGAGGGTACGACAATGGTTTAGGGGGAGCGTACATGTGAGGGCGCTGGTTAGTGTCAGCGTACGGATTAGGATTAGGGGACGGGTGAGGGTCAGGCTTCGGGGAAGGGTTAGGTTTAGGGTTCGGGCTAGGGTTAGGGTTAGGGGACGGGGACGGTTTAGGGTCCAGGTGAGGGCACGACAACGCTTTAGGGGGAGCGTACTTGTGAGGGCGCAGATTAGTGTCAGCATACGGGTTAGAATTAGGGGACGGGTGAGGGTCAGGCTTCGGGGAAGGATTAGGATTAGGGTTCGGGCTAGGGTTAGGGTTAGGGGACGGGGACGGTTTAGGGTCCAGGTGAGGGCACGACAACGCTTTAGGGGGAGCGTACGTGTGAGGGCGCGGGTTAGTGTCAGCGTACGGGTTAGGATTAGGGGACGGGTGAGGGTCAGGCTTCGGGGAAGGGTTAGGGTTAGGGTTCCGGCTAGGGTTAGGGTTAGGGGACGGCGACGGTTTACGGTCCAGGTGAGGGTACGACAACGCTTTAGGGGGAGCGTGCGTGTGAGGGCGCGGGTTAGTGTCAGCGTACGGGTTAGCATTAGGGGACGGGTGAGGGTCAGGCTTCGGTGAAGGGTTAGGGTTAGGGTTCGGGCTAGGGTTAGGGTTAGGGGATGGGGACGGGTTAGGGTCCAGGTGAGGGCACGACAACGTTTTAGGGGGAGCGTACGTGTGAGGGCGCGGGTTCGTGTCAGCGTACTGCTTAGGATTAGGGAACGGGTGAGGGTCAGGCTTCGGGGAAGGGTTAGGGATAGGGTTCGGGCTAGGGTTAGGGTAAGGGGACGGGGACGGTTTAGGGTCCAGGTGAGGTCACGACAACGCTTTAGGGGGAGCGTACGTGTGAGGGCGCGGGTTAGTGTCAGCGTACGGTTTAGGATTAGGGGACGGGTGAGGGTCAGGCTTCGGGGAAGGGTTAGGGTTAGGGTTCGGGCTAGGGTTAGGGTTAGGGGACGGGGACGGTTTAGGGTCCAGGTGAGGGCACGACAACGCTTTAGGGGGAGCGTACGTGTGAGGGCGTGGGTTAGTGTCAGCGTCCGGTTTAGGATTAGGGGATGGGTGAGGGTCAGGCTTCGGGGAAGTGTTAGGGTTAGGGTTCGGGCTAGGGTTAGGGTTAGGGGACGGGGACGGGTTAGGGTCCAGGTGAGGGCATGACAACGCTTTAGGGGCAGCGTACGTGTGAGGGCGCGGGTTAGTGTCAGCGTACAGGTTAGGATTAGGGGACGGGTGAGGGTCAGGCTTCGGGGAAGGGTTAGGGTTAGGGTTCGGGATAGGGTTAGGGTTAGGGGACGGGGACGGTTTAGCGTCCAGGTGAGGGCACGACAACGCTTTAGGGGGAGCGTACGTGTGAGGGCGTGGGTTAGTGTCAGCGTACGGGTTAGGATTAGGGGACGGGTGAGGGTCAGGCTTCGGGGAAGGGTTAGGGTTAGGGTTCGGGCTAGGGTTAGGGTTAGGGGACGGGGACGGTTTAGGGTCCAGGTGTGGGCACGGCAACGCTTTAGGGGGAGCGTACGTGTGAGGGCGCGGGATAGTGTCAGCGTACGGGTTAGGATTAGGGGACGGGTGAGGGTCAGGCTTCGGGGAAGGATTAGGATTAGGGTTCGGGCTAGGGTTAGGGTTAGGGGACGGGGACGGTTTAGGGTCCAGGTGAGGGCACGACAACGCTTTAGGGGGAGCGTACGTGTGAGGGCGCGGGTTAGTGTCAGCGTACGGGTTACGATTAGGGGACGGGTGAGGGTCAGGCTTCGGGGAAGGGTTAGGGTTAGGGTTCCGGCTAGGGTTAGGGTTAGGGGACGGCGACGGTTTAGGGTCCAGGTGAGGGTACGACAACGCTTTAGGGGGAGCGTGCGTGTGAGGGCGCGGGTTAGTGTCAGCGTACGGGTTAGCATTAGGGGACGGGTGAGGGTCAGGCTTCGGGGAAGGGTTAGGGTTAGGGTTCGGGCTAGGGTTAGGGTTAGGGGATGGGGACGGTTTAGCGTCCAGGTGAGGGCACGACAACGCTTTAGGGGGAGCGTACGTGTGAGGGCGCGGTATAGTGTCACCGTACGGGTTAGGATTAGGGGACGGGTGAGGGTCAGGCTTCGGGGAAGGATTAGGATTAGGGTTCGGGCTAGGGTTAGGGTTAGGGGACGGGGACGGTTTAGGGTCCAGGTGAGGGCACGACAACGCTTTAGGGGGAGCGTACGTGTGAGGGCGCGGGTTAGTGTCTGCGTACGGGTTAGGATTAGGGGACGGGTGAGGGTCAGGCTTCCGGGAAGGGTTAGGGTTAGGGTTCGGGCTAGGGTTATGGTTAGGGGACGGGGACGGTTTAGGGTGCAGGTGAGGGTACGACAACGCTTTAGGGGGAGCGTACGTGTGAGAGCGCGGGTTAGTGTCAGCGTACGGGTTAGGATTAGGGGACGGGTGAGGGTCAGGCTTCGGGGAAGTGTTAGGGTTAGGGTTCGGCCTAGGGTTAGGGTTAGGGGACGGGGACGGTTTAGTGTCCAGGTGAGGGCATGACAACGCTTTAGGGGGAGCGTACGTGTGAGGGCGCGGGATAGTGTCAGCGTACGGGTTAGGATTAGGGGACGGGTGGGGGTTAGGCTTCGGGGAAGGGTTAGGGTTAGGGTTCGGGCTAGGGTTAGGGTTAGGGGACGGGGACGGTTTAGGGTCCAGGTGAGGGTACAACAACGCTTTAGGGGGAGCGTACGTGTGAGGGCGCGGGTTAGTGTCAGCGTACGGGTTAGGATTAGGGGACGGGTGAGGGTCAGGCTTCGGGGAAGGGTTAGGGTTAGGGTTCGGGCTAGGGTTAGGGTTAGGGGACGGGGACGGTTTAGGGTCCAGGTGAGGGCACGGCAACGCTTTAGGGGGAGCGTACGTGTGAGGGCGCGGGATAGTGTCAGCGTACGGGTTAGGATTAGGGAACGGGTGAGGGTCAGGCTTCGGGGAAGGATTAGGATTAGGGTTCGGGCTAGGGTTAGGATTAGGGGACGGGGACGGTTTAGGGTCCAGGTGAGGGCACGACAACGCTTTAAGGGGAGCGTACGTGTGAGGGCGCGGGTTAGGGTCAGCGTACGGGTTAGGATTAGGGGACGGGTGAGGGTCAGGCTTCGGGGAAGGGTTAGGGTTAGGGTTCGGGCTAGGGTTAGGGTTAGGGGACGGGGACGGTTTAGGGTCCAGGTGAGGGCACGACAACGCTTTAGGGGGAGCGTACGTTTGAGAGCGCGGGTTAGTGTCAGCGTACGGGTTAGGATTAGGGGACGGGTGAGGTTCAGGCTTCGGGGAAGGGTTAGGGTTAGGGTTCGGGCTAGGGTTAGGGTTAGGGGACGGGAACGGTTTAGGGTCCAGTTGAGGGTACGACTACGCTTTAGGGGGAGCGTACGTGTGAGGGCGCGGGTTAGTGTCAGCGTACGGGTTAGGATTAGGGCACGGGTGAGGGTCAGGCTTCGGGGAAGGGTTAGGGTTAGGGTTCGGGCTAGGGTTAGGGTTAGGGGACGGGGACGGTTTAGGGTCCAGGTGAGGGTACGAAAACGCTTTAGGGGGAGCGTACGTGTGAGCGCGCGGGTTAGTGTCATCGTACGGGTTAGGATTAGGGGCCGGGTGAGGGTCAGGCTTCGGGGAAGGGTTAGGGTTAGGGTTCGGGCTAGGGTTAGGGTTAGGGGACGGGGACGGTTTAGGGTCCAGGTGAGGGCACGAGAACGCTTTAGGGGGAGCGTACGTGTGAGGGCGCGGGTTAGTGTCAGCGTACGGGTTAGGATTAGGGGACGGGTGAGGGTCAGGCTTCGGGGAAGGGTTAGGGTTAGGGTTCCGGCTAGGGTTAGGGTAAGAGGACGGCGACGGTTTAGGGTCCAGGTGAGGGTACGACAACGCTTTAGGGGGAGCGTGCGTGTGAGGGCGCGGGTTAGTGTCAGCGTACGGGTTAGAATTAGGGGACGGGTGAGGGTCAGGCTTCGAGGAAGGTTTAGGGTTAGGGTTCGGGCTAGGGTTAGGGTTAGGGGACGGGGACGGTTTAGCGTCCAGGTGAGGGCACGACAACGCTTTAGGGGGAGCGTACGTGTGAGGGCGCGGTACAGTGTCAGCGTACGGGTTAGGATTAGGGGACGGGTGAGGGTCAGGCTTCGGGGAAGGATTAGGATTAGGGTTCGGGCTAGGGTTAGGGTTAGGGGACGGGGACGGTTTAGGGTCCAGGTGCGGGCACGACAACGCTTTAGGGGGAGCGTACGTGTGAGGGCGTGGGTTAGTGTCTGCGTACGGGTTAGGATTAGGGGACGGGTGAGGGTCAGGCTTCCGGGAAGGGTTAGGGTTAGGGTTCGGGCTAGGGTTAGGGTTAGGGGACGGGGACGGTTTAGGGTGCAGGTGAGGGTACGACAACGCTTTAGGGGGAGCGTACGTGTGAGGGCGCAGGTTAGTGTCAGCGTACGGGTTAGGATTAGGGGACGGGTGAGTGTCAGGCTTCGGGGAAGGGTTAAGGTTAGGGTTCGGGCTAGGGTTAGGATTAGGGGACGGGGACGGTTTAGGGTCCAGGTGAGGGTACGACAACGCTTTAGGGGGAGCTTACGTGTGAGGGCGCGGGTTAGTGTCAGCGTACGGGTTAGGATTAGGGGACGGGTGAGGGTTAGGCTTCGGGGAAGGGTTAGGGTTAGCGTTCGGGCTAGGGTTAGGGTTAAGGGACGGGGACGGTTTAGGGTCCAGGTGAGGGTACGACAACGCTTTAGGGGGAGCGTACGTGTGAGGGCGCGGGTTAGTGTCAGCGTACGGGTTAGCATTAGGGGACGGGTGAGGGTCAGGCTTCGGGGAAGGGTTAGGGTTAGGGTTCGGGCTAGGGTTAGGGTTAGGGGATGGGGACGGTTTAGGGTCCAGGTGAGGGTACGACAACGCTTTAGGGGGAGCGTACGTGTGAGGGTGCGGGTTAGTGTCAGCGTACGGGTTAGGATTAGGGGACGGGTGAGGGTCACGCTTCGGGGAAGGGTTAGGGTTAGGGTTCGGGCTAGGGTTAGGGTTAGGGGACGGGGACGGGTTAGGGTCCAGGTGAGGGCACGACAACGCTTTAGGGGGAGCGTACGTGTGAGGGCGCGGGTTCGTGTCAGCGTACTGCTTAGGATTAGGGAACGGGTGAGGGTCAGGCTTCGGGGAAGGGTTAGAGATAGGGTTCCGGCTAGGGTTAGGGTTAGGGGACGGGGACGGTTTAGGGTCCAGGTGAGGTCACGACAACGCTTTAGGGGGAGTGTATGTGTGAGGGCGCGGGTTAGTGTCAGCGTACGGTTTAGGATTAGGGGACGGGTGAGAGTCAGGCTTCGGGGAAGGGTTAGGGTTAGGGTTCGGGCTAGGGTTAGGGTTAGGGGACGGGGACGGTTTAGTGTCCAGGTGAGGCCACGACAACGCTTTAGGGGGAGCGTACGTGTGAGGGCGTGGGTTAGTGTCAGCGTACGGGTTAGGATTAGGGGACGGGTGAGGGTCAGGCTTCGGGGAAGGGTTAGGGTTAGGGTTCGGGCTAGGGTTAGGGTTAGGGGACGGGGACGGTTTAGGGTCCAGGTGTGGGCAAGGCAACGCTTTAGGGGGAGCGTACGTGTCAGGGCGCGGGATAGTGTCAGCGTACGGGTTAGGATTAGGGGACGGGTGAGGGTCAGGCTTCGGGGAAGGATTAGGATTAGGGTTCGGGCTAGGGTTAGGGTTAGGGGACGGGGACGGTTTAGGGTCCAGGTGAGGGCACGACAACGCTTTAGGGGGAGCGTAAGTGTGAGGGCGCGGGTTAGTGTCAGCGTATGGGTTAGCATTAGGGGACGGGTGAGGGTCAGGCTTCGGGGAAGGGTTAGGGTTAGGGTTCGGGCTAGGGTTAGGGTTAGGGGATGGGGACGGTTTAGGGTCCAGGTGAGGGTACGACAACGCTTTAGGGGGAGCGTACGTGTGAGGGTGCGGGTTAGTGTCAGCGTACGGGTTAGGAGTAGGGGACGGGTGAGGGTCACGCTTCGGGGAAGGGTTAGGGTTAGGGTTCGGGCTAGGGTTAGGGTTAGGGGATGGGGACGGGTTAGGGTCCAGGTGAGGGCACGACAACATTTTAGGGGGAGCGTACGTGTGAGGGCGCGGGTTCGTGTCAGCGTACTGCTTAGGATTAGGAAACGGGTGAGGGTCAGGCTTCGGGGAAGGGTTAGGGATAGGGTTCGGGCTAGGGTTAGGGTTAGGGGACGGGGACGGTTTAGGGTCCAGGTGAGGTCACGACAACGCTTTAGGGGGAGCGTATGTGTGAGGGCGCGGGTTAGTGTCAGCGTACGGTTTAGGATTAGGGGACGGGTGAGGGTCAGGCTTCGGGGAAGGGTTAGGGTTAGGGTTCGGGCTAGGGTTAGGGTTAGGGGACGGGGACGGTTTAGGGTCCAGGTGAGGGCACGACAACGCTTTAGGGGGAGCGTACGTGTGAGGGCGCGGGTTAGTGTCAGCGTCCGGTTTAGGATTAGGGGATGGGTGAGGGTCAGGCTTCGGGGAAGGGTTAGGGTTAGGGTTCGGGCTAGGGTTAGGGTTAGGGGACGGGGACGGTTTAGGGTCCAGGTGAGGGCACGACAACGCTTTAGGGGCAGCGTACGTGTGAGGGCGCGGGTTAGTGTCAGCGTACAGGTTAGGATTAGGGGACGGGTGAGGGTCAGGCTTCGGGGAAGGGTTAGGGTTAGTGTTCGGGATAGGGTTAGGGTTAGGGGACGGGGACGGTTTAGCGTCCAGGTGAGGGCACGACAACGCTTTAGGGGGAGCGTACGTGTGAGGGCGTGGGTTAGTGTCAGCGTACGGGTTAGGATTAGGGGACGGGTGAGGGTCAGGCTTCGGGGAAGGGTTAGGGTTAGGGTTCGGGCTAGGGTTAGGGTTAGGGGACGGGGACGGTTTAGGGTCCAGGTGTGGGCACGGCAACGCTTTAGGGGGAGCGTACGTATGAGGGCGCGGGATAGTGTCAGTGTACGGGTTAGGATTAGGGGACGGGTGACGGTCAGGCTTCGGGGAAGGATTAGGATTAGGGTTCGGGCTAGGGTTAGGGTTAGGGGACGGGGACGGTTTAGGGTCCAGGTGAGGGCACGACAACGCTTTAGGGGGAGCGTACGTGTGAGGGCGCGGGTTAGTGTCAGCGTACGGGTTAGGATTAGGGGACGGGTGAGGGTCAGGCTTCGGGGAAGTGTTAGGCTTAGGGTTCCGGCTAGGGTAAGGATTAGGGGACGGCGACGGTTTAGGGTCCAGGTGAGGGTACGACAACGTTTTAGGGGGAGCGTGCGTGTGAGGGCGCGGGTTAGTGTCAGCGTACGGGTTAGCATTAGGGGACGGGTGAGGGTCAGGCTTCGGGGAAGGGTTAGGGTTAGGGTTCGGGCTAGGGTTAGGGTTAGGGGACGGGGACGGTTTAGCGTCCAGGTGAGGGCACGACAACGCTTTAGGGGGAGCGTACGTGTGAGGGCGCGGTATAGTGCCACCGTACGGGTTAGGATTAGGGGACGGGTGAGGGTCAGGCTTCGGGGAAGGATTAGGATTAGGGTTCGGGCTAGGGTTAGGGTTAGGGGACGGGGACGGTTTAGGGTCCAGGTGAGGGCACGACAACGCTTTAGGGGGAGCGTACGTGTGAGGGCGCGGGTTAGTGTCTGCATACGGGTTAGGATTAGGGGACGGGTGAGGGTCAGGCTTCCGGGAAGGGTTAGGGTTAGGGTTCGGGCTAGGGTTAGGGTTAGGGGACGGGGACGGTTTACGGTGCAGGTGAGGGTACGACAACGCTTTAGGGGGAGCGTACGTGTGAGGGCGCGGGTTAGTGTCAGCGTACGGGTTAGGATTAGGGGACGGGTGAGTGTCAGGCTTCGGGGAAGGGTTAGGGTTAGGGTTCGGGCTAGGGTTAGGATTAGGGGACGGGGACGGTTTAGGGTCCAGGTGAGGGTACGACAACGCTTTAGGGGGAGCTTACGTGTGAGGGCGCGGGTTAGTGTCAGCGTACGGGTTAGGATTAGGGGACGGGTGAGGGTTAGGCTTCGGGGAAGGGTTAGGGTTAGCGTTCGGGCTAGGGTTAGGGTTAAGGGACGGGGACGGTTTAGGGTCCAGGTGAGGGTACGACAACGCTTTAGGGGGAGCGTACGTGTGAGGGCGCGGGTTAGTGTCAGTGTACGGGTTAGGATTAGGGGACGGGTGAGGGTCAGGCTTCGGGGAAGTGTTAGGGTTAGGGTTCGGCCTAGGGTTAGGGTTAGGGGACGGGGACGGTTTAGTGTCCAGGTGAGGGCACGACAACGCTTTAGGGGGAGCGTACGTGTGAGGGCGCGGGATAGTGTCAGCGTACGGGTTAGGATTAGGGGACGGGTGAGGGTCAGGCTTCGGGGAAGGATTAGGAGTAGGGTTCGGGCTAGGGTTAGGGTTAGGGGACGGGGAAGGTTTAGGGTCCAGGTGAGGGTACGACAACGCTTTAGGGGGAGCGTACGTGTGAGGGCGCGGGTTAGTGTCAACGTACGGGTTAGCATTATGGGACGGGTGAGGGTCAGCCTTCGGGGAAGGGTTAGGGTTAGGGTTTGGGCTAGGGTTAGGGTTAGGGGATGGGGACGGTTTAGGGTCCAGGTGAGGGTACGACAACGCTTTAGGGGGAGCGTACGTGTGAGCGTGCGGGTTAGTGTCAGCGTACGGGTTAGGATTAGGGGACGGGTGAGGGTCACGCTTCGGGGAAGGGTTAGGGTTAGGGTTCGGGCTAGGGTTAGGGTTAGGGGACGGGGACGGTGTAGGGTCCAGGTGAGGGCACGACAACGCTTTAGGGGGAGCGTACGTGTGAGGGCGCGGGTTAGTGTCAGCGTACAGGTTAGGATTAGGGGACGGGTGAGGGTCAGGCTTTGGGGAAGGGTTAGGGATAGGGTTCGGGCTAGGGTTAGGGTTAGGGGACGGGGACGGTTTAGGGTCCAGGTGAGGGCACGACAACGCTTTAGGGGGAGTGTACGTGTGAGGGCGCGGTTTAGTGTCAGCGTACGGTTTAGGATTAGGGGACGGGTGAGGGTTAGGCTTCGGGGAAGGGTTAGGGTTAGGGTTCAGGCTAGGGTTAGGGTTAGGGGACGGGGACGGTTTAGGGTCCAGGTGAGGGCACGACAACGCTTTAGGGGGAGCGTACGTGTGAGTGCGCGGGTTAGTGTCAGCGTACGGTTTAGGATTAGGGGACGGGTGAGGGTCAGGCTTCGGGGAAGGGTTAGGTTTAGGGTTCGGGCTAGGGTTAGGCTTAGGGGACTGGGACGGGTTAGGGTCCAGGTGAGGGCACGACAACGCTTTAGGGGCAGCGTACGTGTGAGGGCGCAGGTTAGTGTCAGCGTACAGGTTAGGATTAGGGGACGGGTGAGGGTCAGGCTTTGGGGAAGGGTTAGGGTTAGGGTTCGGGCTAGGGTTAGGGTTAGGGGACGGGGACGGTTTAGGTTCCAGTTGAGGGGACGACAACGCTGCAGGGGGAGCGTACGTGTGAGGGCGCGGGTTAGTGTCAGCGCACGGGTTAGGATTAGGGGACGGGTGAGGGTCAGGCTTCGTGGAAGGGTTAGGGTTAGGGTTCGGGCTAGGGTTAGGGTTAGGGGACGGGGACGGTTTAGGGTCCAGGTGAGGGTATGACAACGCTTTAGGGGAAGCGTACGTGTGAGGGCGCGGGTAAGTGTCAGCGTACGGGTTAGGATTAGGGGACGGGTGAGGGTTAGGCTTCGGGGAAGGGTTAGGGTTAGGGTTCGGGTTAGGGTTAGGGTTAGGGGACAGGGACGGTTTAGGGTCCAGGTGAGGGTACGACAACGCTTTAGGGGGAGCGTACGTGTGAGGGCGCGGGTTAGTGTCAGCGTACGGGTTAGGATTAGGGGACGGGTGAGGGTCAGGCTTCGGGGAAGGGTTAGGGTTAGGGTTCGGGCTAGGGTTAGGGTTAGGGGACGGGGTCGGTTTAGGGTCCAGGTGATGGCACGGCAACGCTTTAGGGAGAGCGTACGTGTGAGGGCGCGGGATAGTGTCAGCGTACGGGTTAGGATTAGGGAACGGGTGAGGGTCAGGCTTCGGGGAATGATTAGGATTAGGGTTCGGGCTACGGTTAGGATTAGGGAACGGGGACGGTTTAGGGTCCAGGTGAGGGCACGACAACGCTTTAAGGGGAGCGTACGTGTGAGGGCGCGGGTTAGTGTCAGCGTACGGGTTAGGATTAGGGGACGGGTGAGGGTCAGGCTTCGGGGAAAGGTTAGGGTTAGGGTTCGGGCTAGGGTTAGGGTTAGGGGACGGGGACGGTTTAGGGTCCAGGTGAGGGTACGACAACGCTTTAGGAGGAGCGTACGTGTGAGGGCGCGGGTTAGTGTCAGCGTACGGGTTAGGATTAGGGGACGGGTGAGGGTCAGGCTTCGGGGAAGGGTTAGGGTTAGGGTTCGGGCTAGGGTTAGGGTTAGGGGACGGGGACGGTTTAGGGTCCAGGTGAGGGCACGGCAACGCTTTAGGGGGAGCGTACGTGTGAGGGCGCGGGATAGTGTCAGCGTACGGGTTAGGATTAGGGAACGGGTGAGGGTCAGGCTTCGGGGAAGGATTAGGATTAGGGTTCGGGCTAGGGTTAGGATTAGGGGACGGGGACGGTTTAGGGTCCAGGTGAGGGCACGACAACGCTTTAAGGGGAGCGTACGTGTGAGGGCGTGGGTTAGTGTCAGCGTACGGGTTAGGATTAGGGGACGGGTGAGGGTCAGGCTTCGGGGAAGGGTTAGGGTTAGGGTTCGGGCTAGGGTTAGGGTTAGGGGACGGGGACGGTTTAGGGTCCAGGTGAGGGCACGACAACGCTTTAGGGGGAGCGTACGTTTGAGAGCGCGGGTTAGTGTCAGCGTACGGGTTAGGATTAGGGGACGGGTGAGGTTCAGGCTTCGGGGAAGGGTTAGGGTTCGGGTTCGGTCTAGGGTTAGGGTTAAGGGACGGGGACGGTTTAGGGTCCAGGTGAGGGTACGACAACGCTTTAGGGGGAGCGTACGTGTGAGGGCGCGGGTTAGTGTCAGTGTACGGGTTAGGATTAGGGGACGGGTGAGGGTCAGGCTTCGGGGAAGTGTTAGGGTTAGGGTTCGGCCTAGGGTTAGGGTTAGGGGACGGGGACGGTTTAGTGTCCAGGTGAGGGCACGACAACGCTTTAGGGGGAGCGTACGTGTGAGGGCGCGGGATAGTGTCAGCGTACGGGTTAGGATTAGGGGACGGGTGAGGGTCAGGCTTCGGGGAAGGATTAGGATTAGGGTTCGGGCTAGGGTTAGGGTTAGGGGACGGGGAATGTTTAGGGTCCAGGTGAGGGTACGACAACGCTTTAGGGGGAGCGTACGTGTGAGGGCGCGGGTTAGTGTCAACGTACGGGTTAGCATTATGGGACGGGTGAGGGTCAGCCTTCGGGGAAGGGTTAGGGTTAGGGTTTGGGCTAGGGTTAGGGTTAGGGGATGGGGACGGTTTAGGGTCCAGGTGAGGGTACGACAACGCTTTAGGGGGAGCGTACGTGTGAGCGTGCGGGTTAGTGTCAGCGTACGGGTTAGGATTAGGGGACGGGTGAGGGTCACGCTTCGGGGAAGGGTTAGGGTTAGGGTTCGGGCTAGGGTTAGGGTTAGGGGACGGGGACGGTTTAGGGTCCAGGTGAGGGCACGACAACGCTTTAGGGGGAGCGTACGTGTGAGGGCGCGGGTTAGTGTCAGCGTACAGGTTAGGATTAGGGGACGGGTGAGGGTCAGGCTTCGGGGAAGGGTTAGGGATAGGGTTCGGGCTAGGGTTAGGGTTAGGGGACGGGGACGGTTTAGGGTCCAGGTGAGGGCACGACAACGCTTTAGGGGGAGTGTACGTGTGAGGGCGCGGGTTAGTGTCAGCGTACGGGTTAGGATTAGGGGACGGGTGAGGGTCAGGCTTCGGGGAAGGGTTAGGGTTAGGGTTCAGGCTAGGGTTAGGGTTAGGGGACGGGGATGGTTTAGGGTCCAGGTGAGGGCACGACAACGCTTTAGGGGGAGCGTACGTGTGAGTGTGCGGGTTAGTGTCAGCGTACGGTTTAGGATTAGGGGACGGGTGAGGGTCAGGCTTCGGGGAAGGGTTAGGTTTAGGGTTCGGGCTAGGGTTAGGTTTAGGGGACGGGGACGGTTTAGGGTCCAGGTGAGGGTACGACAGCGCTTTAGGGGGAGCGTACGTGTGAGGGCGTGGGTTAGTGTCAGCGTACGGGTTAGGATTAGGGGACGGGTGAGGGTCAGGCTTCGGGAAAGGGTTAGGGATAGGGTTCGGGCTAGGGTTAGGGTTAGGGGACGGGGACGGTTTAGGGTCCAGGTGAGGGCACGACAACGCTTCAGAGGGAGCGTACGTGTGAGGGCGCGGGTTAGTGTCAGCGTACGGGTTAGGATTAGGGGACGGGTGAGGGTCAGGCTTCGGGGAAGGGTTAGGGTTAGGGTTCGGGATAGGGTTAGGGTTAGGGGACGGGGACGGTTTAGGGTCCAGGTGAGGGCACGGCAACGCTTTAGGGGGAGCGTACGTGTGAGGGCGCGGGATAGTGTCAGCGTACGGGTTAGGATTAGGGGACGGGTGAGGGTCAGGCTTCGGGGAAGGATTAGGATTAGGGTTCGGGCTAGGGTTAGGGTTAGGGGACGGGGACGGTTTAGGGTCCAGGTGAGGGCACGACAACGCTTTAGGGGGACCGTGCGTGTGAGGGCGCGGGTTAGTGTCAGCGTACGGGTTAGGATTAGGGGACGGGTGAGGGTCAGGCTTCGGGGAAGGTTTAGGGTTAGGGTTCGGGCTAGGGTTAGGGTTACGGGACGGGGACGGTTTAGGGTCCAGGTGAGGGCATGACAACGCTTTAGGGGGAGCGTACGTTTGAGGGCGCGGGTTAGTGTCAGCGTACGGGTTAGGATTAGGGGACGGGTGAGGGTCAGGCTTCGGGGAAGGGTTAGGGTTAGGGTTCGGGCTAGGGTTAGGGTTAGGGAACGGGGACGGGTTAGGGTCCAGGTGAGGGCACGACAACGCTTTAGGGGGAGCGTACGTGTGAGGGCGCGGGTTAGTGTCAGCGTACGGGTTAGGATTAGGGGACGGGTGAGGGTCAGGCTTCGGGGAAGGGTTAGGGTTAGGGTTCGGGCTAGGGTTAGGGTTAGGGGACAGGGACGGTTTAGGGTCCAGGTGAGGGCACGACAACGCTTTAGGGGGAGCGTACGTGTGAGGGCGCGGGTTAGTGTCAGCGTACGGGTTAGGATTAGGGGACGGGTGAGGGTCAGGCTTCGGGGAAGGGTTAGGGTTAGGGTTCGGGCTAGGGTTAGGGTTAGGGGACGGGGACGGTTTAGGGTCCAGGTGAGGGCACGACAACGCTTTAGGGGGAGCGTACGTGTGAGGGCGTGGGTTAGTGTTAGTGTACGGGTTAGGATTAGGGGACGGGTGAGGGTCAGGCTTCGGGGAAGGGTTAGGGTTAGGGTTCGGGCTAGGGTTAGGGTTAGGGGACGGGGACGGTTTAGGGTCCAGGTGAGGGCACGGCAACGCTTTAGGGGGAGCGTACGTGTGAGGGCGCGGGATAGTGTCAGAGTACGGGTTAGGATTAGGGGACGGGTCAGGGTCAGGCTTCGGGGAAGGGTTAGGGTTAGGTTTCCGGCTAGGGTTAGGGTTAGGGGACGGCGACGGTTTAGGGTCCAGGTGAGGGTACGACAACGCTTTAGGGGGAGCATACGTGTGAGGGCGCGGGTTAGTGTCAGCGTACGGGTTAGCATTAGGGGACGGGTGAGGGTCAGGCTTCGGGGAAGGGTTAGGGTTAGGGTTCGGGCTAGGGTTAGGGTTAGGGGATGGGGACGGTTTAGGGTCCAGGTGAGGGTACGACAACGCTTTAGGGGGAGCGTACGTGTGAGGGTGCGGGTTAGTGTCAGCGTACGGGTTAGGATTAGGGGACGGGTGAGGGTCACGCTTCGGGGAAGGGTTAGTGTTAGGGTTCGGGCTAGGGTTAGGGTTAGGGGACGGGGACGGTTTAGGGTCCAGGTGAGGGCACGACAACGCTTTAGGGGGAGCGTACGTGTGAGGGCGCGGGTTCGTGTCAGCGTACTGGTTAGGATTAGGGGACGGGTGAGGGTCAGGCTTCGGGGAAGGGTTACGGATAGGGTTCGGGCTAGGGTTAGGGTTAGGGGACGGGGACGGTTTAGGGTCCAGGTGAGGGCACGACAACGCTTTAGGGGGAGCGTACGTGTGAGGGCGCGGATTAGTGTCAGCGTACGGGTTAGGATTAGGGGACGGGTGAGGGTCAGGCTTCGGGGAAGTGTTAGGGTTAGGGTTCGGGCTAGGGTTAGGGTTAGGGGACGGGGACGGTTTAGGGTCCAGGTGAGGGCACGACAACGCTTTAGGGGGAGCATACGTGTGAGGGCGCGGGTTAGTGTCAGCGTACGGTTTAGGATTATGGGATGGGTGAGGGTCAGGCTTCGGGGAAGGGTTAGGGTTAGGGTTCGGGCTAGGGTTAGGGTTAGGGGACGGGGACGGGTTAGGGTCCAGGTGAGGGCACGACAACGCTTTAGGGGGAGCGTACGTGTGAGTGCGCGGGTTAGTGTCAGCGTACGGTTTAGGATTAGGGGACGGGTGAGGGTCAGGCTTCGGGGAAGGGTTAGGTTTAGGGTTCGGGCTAGGGTTAGGCTTAGGGGACTGGGACGGGTTAGGGTCCAGGTGAGGGCACGACAACGCTTTAGGGGCAGCGTACGTGTGAGGGCGCAGGTTAGTGTCAGCGTACAGGTTAGGATTAGGGGACGGGTGAGGGTCAGGCTTTGGGGAAGGGTTAGGGTTAGGGTTCGGGCTAGGGTTAGGGTTAGGGGACGGGGACGGTTTAGGTTCCAGTTGAGGGGACGACAACGCTGCAGGGGGAGCGTACGTGTGAGGGCGCGGGTTAGTGTCAGCGCACGGGTTAGGATTAGGGGACGGGTGAGGGTCAGGCTTCGTGGAAGGGTTAGGGTTAGGGTTCGGGCTAGGGTTAGGGTTAGGGGACGGGGACGGTTTAGGGTCCAGGTGAGGGTATGACAACGCTTTAGGGGAAGCGTACGTGTGAGGGCGCGGGTAAGTGTCAGCGTACGGGTTAGGATTAGGGGACGGGTGAGGGTTAGGCTTCGGGGAAGGGTTAGGGTTAGGGTTCGGGCTAGGGTTAGGGTTAGGGGACAGGGACGGTTTAGGGTCCAGGTGAGGGTACGACAACGCTTTAGGGGGAGCGTACGTGTGAGGGCGCGGGTTAGTGTCAGCGTACGGGTTAGGATTAGGGGACGGGTGAGGGTCAGGCTTCGGGGAAGGGTTAGGGTTAGGGTTCGGGCTAGGGTTAGGGTTAGGGGACGGGGTCGGTTTAGGGTCCAGGTGATGGCACGGCAACGCTTTAGGGAGAGCGTACGTGTGAGGGCGCGGGATAGTGTCAGCGTACGGGTTAGGATTAGGGAACGGGTGAGGGTCAGGCTTCGGGGAATGATTAGGATTAGGGTTCGGGCTACGGTTAGGATTAGGGAACGGGGACGGTTTAGGGTCCAGGTGAGGGCACGACAACGCTTTAAGGGGAGCGTACGTGTGAGGGCGCGGGTTAGTGTCAGCGTACGGGTTAGGATTAGGGGACGGGTGAGGGTCAGGCTTCGGGGAAAGGTTAGGGTTAGGGTTCGGGCTAGGGTTAGGGTTAGGGGACGGGGACGGTTTAGGGTCCAGGTGAGGGTACGACAACGCTTTAGGAGGAGCGTACGTGTGAGGGCGCGGGTTAGTGTCAGCGTACGGGTTAGGATTAGGGGACGGGTGAGGGTCAGGCTTCGGGGAAGGGTTAGGGTTAGGGTTCGGGCTAGGGTTAGGGTTAGGGGACGGGGACGGTTTAGGGTCCAGGTGAGGGCACGGCAACGCTTTAGGGGGAGCGTACGTGTGAGGGCGCGGGATAGTGTCAGCGTACGGGTTAGGATTAGGGAACGGGTGAGGGTCAGGCTTCGGGGAAGGATTAGGATTAGGGTTCGGGCTAGGGTTAGGATTAGGGGACGGGGACGGTTTAGGGTCCAGGTGAGGGCACGACAACGCTTTAAGGGGAGCGTACGTGTGAGGGCGTGGGTTAGTGTCAGCGTACGGGTTAGGATTAGGGGACGGGTGAGGGTCAGGCTTCGGGGAAGGGTTAGGGTTAGGGTTCGGGCTAGGGTTAGGGTTAGGGGACGGGGACGGTTTAGGGTCCAGGTGAGGGCACGACAACGCTTTAGGGGGAGCGTACGTTTGAGAGCGCGGGTTAGTGTCAGCGTACGGGTTAGGATTAGGGGACGGGTGAGGTTCAGGCTTCGGGGAAGGGTTAGGGTTCGGGTTCGGTCTAGGGTTAGGGTTAAGGGACGGGGACGGTTTAGGGTCCAGGTGAGGGTACGACAACGCTTTAGGGGGAGCGTACGTGTGAGGGCGCGGGTTAGTGTCAGTGTACGGGTTAGGATTAGGGGACGGGTGAGGGTCAGGCTTCGGGGAAGTGTTAGGGTTAGGGTTCGGCCTAGGGTTAGGGTTAGGGGACGGGGACGGTTTAGTGTCCAGGTGAGGGCACGACAACGCTTTAGGGGGAGCGTACGTGTGAGGGCGCGGGATAGTGTCAGCGTACGGGTTAGGATTAGGGGACGGGTGAGGGTCAGGCTTCGGGGAAGGATTAGGATTAGGGTTCGGGCTAGGGTTAGGGTTAGGGGACGGGGAAGGTTTAGGGTCCAGGTGAGTGTACGACAACGCTTTAGGGGGAGCGTACGTGTGAGGGCGCGGGTTAGTGTCAACGTACGGGTTAGCATTATGGGACGGGTGAGGGTCAGCCTTCGGGGAAGGGTTAGGGTTAGGGTTTGGGCTAGGGTTAGGGTTAGGGGATGGGGACGGTTTAGGGTCCAGGTGAGGGTACGACAACGCTTTAGGGGGAGCGTACGTGTGAGCGTGCGGGTTAGTGTCAGCGTACGGGTTAGGATTAGGGGACGGGTGAGGGTCACGCTTCGGGGAAGGGTTAGGGTTAGGGTTCGGGCTAGGGTTAGGGTTAGGGGACGGGGACGGTTTAGGGTCAAGGTGAGGGCACGACAACGCTTTAGGGGGAGCGTACGTGTGAGGGCGCGGGTTAGTGTCAGCGTACAGGTTAGGATTAGGGGACGGCTGAGGGTCAGGCTTCGGGGAAGGGTTAGGGATAGGGTTCGGGCTAGGGTTAGGGTTAGGGGACGGGGACGGTTTAGGGTCCAGGTGAGGGTAGGACAACGCTTTAGGGGGAGCGTACGTGTGAGGACGCAGGTAAGTGTCAGCGTACGGGTTAGGATTAGGGGACGGGTGAGGGTTAGGCTTCGGGGAAGGGTTAGGGTTAGGGTTCGGGCTAGGGTTAGGGTTAGGGGACGGGGACTGTTTAGGGTCCAGGTGAGGGTACGACAACGCTTTAGGGGGAGCGTACGTGTGAGGGCGCGGGTTAGGGTCAGTGTACGGTTTAGGATTAGGGCACGGGTGAGGGTCAGGCTTCGGGGAAGGGTTAGGGTTAGGGTTCGGGCTAGGGTTAGGGTTAGGGGACGGGGATGGTTTAGGGTCCAGGTGAGGGCACGACAACGCTTTAGGGGGAACGTACGTGTGAGTGTGCGGGATAGTGTCAGCGTACGGGTTAGGATTAGGGGACGGGTGAGGGTCAGGCTTCGGGGAAGGATTAGGATTAGGGTTCGGGCTAGGGTTAGGGTTAGGGGACGGGGACGGTTTAGGGTCCAGGTGAGGGCATGACAACGCTTTAGGGGGAGCGTACGTGTGAGGTCGCGGGTTAGTGTCAACGTACGGGTTAGGATTAGGGGACGGGTGAGGGTCAGGCTTCGGGGAAGGTTTAGGGTTAGGGTTCGGGCTAGGGTTAGGGTTAGGGGACGGGGACGGTTTAGGGTCCAGGTGAGGGCACGACAACGCTTTAGGGGGATCGTACGTGTGAGGGCGCGGGTTAGTGTCAGCGTACGGGTTACGATTAGGGGACGGGTGAGGGTCAGGCTTCGGGGAAGGGTTAGGGTTAGGGTTCGGGCTAGGGTTAGGGTTAGGGGACGGGGACGGTTTAGGGTCCAGGTGAGGGCACGACAACGCTTTAGGGGGAGCGTACGTGTGAGGGCGCGGGTTAGTGTCAGCGTACGGGTTAGGATTAGGGGACGGGTGAGTGTCAGACTTCGGGGAAGGGTTAGGGTTAGGGTTCGGGCTAGGGTTAGGATTAGGGGACGGGGACGGTTTAGGGTCCAGGTGAGGGTACGACAACACTTTAGGGGGAGCTTACGTGTGAGGGCGCGGGTTAGTGTTAGCGTACGGGTTAGGATTAGGGGACGGGTGAGGGTTAGGCTTCGGGGAAGGGTTAGGGTTAGCGTTCGGCCTAGGGTTAGGGTTAAGGGACGGGGACGGTTTAGGGTCCAGGTGAGGGTACGACAACGCTTTAGGGGGAGCGTACGTGTGAGGGCGCGGGTTAGTGTCAGTGTACGGGTTAGGATTAGGGGACGGGTGAGGGTCAGGCTTCGGGGAAGTGTTAGGGTTAGGGTTCGGCCTAGGGTTAGGGTTAGGGGACGGGGACGGTTTAGTGTCCAGGTGAGGGCACGACAACGCTTTAGGGGGAGCGTACGTGTGAGGGCGCGGGATGGTGTCAGCGTACGGGTTAGGATTAGGGGACGGGTGAGGGTCAGGCTTCGGGGAAGGATTAGGATTAGGGTTCGGGCTAGGGTTAGGGTTAGGGGACGGGGAAGGTTTAGGGTCCAGGTGAGGGTACGACAACGCTTTAGGGGGAGCGTACGTGTGAGGGCGCGGGTTAGTGTCAACGTACGGGTTAGCATTATGGGACGGGTGAGGGTCAGCCTTCGGGGAAGGGTTAGGGTTAGGGTTTGGGCTAGGGTTAGGGTTAGGGGATGGGGACGGTTTAGGTTCCAGGTGAGGGTACGACAACGCTTTAGGGGGAGTGTACGTGTGAGCGTGCGGGTTAGTGTCAGCGTACGGGTTAGGATTAGGGGACGGGTGAGGGTCACGCTTCGGGGAAGCGTTAGGGTTAGGGTTCGGGCTAGGGTTAGGGTTAGGGGACGGGGACGGTTTAGGGTCCAGGTGAGGGCACGACAACGCTTTAGGGGGAGCGTACGTGTGAGGGCGCGGGTTAGTGTCAGCGTACAGGTTAGGATTAGGGGACGGGTGAGGGTCAGGCTTCGGGGAAGGGTTAGGGATAGGGTTCGGGCTAGGGTTAGGGTTAGGGGACGGGGACGGTTTAGGGTCCAGGTGAGGGCACGACAACGCTTTAGGGGGAGTGTACGTGTGAGGGCGCGGGTTAGTGTCAGCGTACGGGTTAGGATTAGGGGACGGGTGAGGGTCAGGCTTCGGGGAAGGGTTAGGGTTAGGGTTCAGGCTAGGGTTAGGGTTAGGGGACGGGGACGGTTTAGGGTCCAGGTGAGGGCACGACAACGCTTTAGGGGGAGCGTACGTGTGAGTGTGCGGGTTAGTGTCAGCGTACGGTTTAGGATCAGGGGACGGGTGAGGGTCAGGCTTCGGGGAAGGGTTAGGTTTAGGGTTCGGGCTAGGGTTAGGTTTAGGGGACGGGGACGGTTTAGGGTCCAGGTGAGGGTACGACAGCGCTTTAGGGGGAGCGTACGTGTGAGGGCGTGGGTTAGTGTCAGCGTACGGGTTAGGATTAGGGGACGGGTGAGGGTCAGGCTTCGGGGAAGGGTTAGGGATAGGGTTCGGGCTAGGGTTAGGGTTAGGGGACGGGGACGGTTTAGGGTCCAGGTGAGGGCACGACAACGCTTCAGAGGGAGCGTACGTGTGAGGGCGCGGGTTAGTGTCAGCGTACGGGTTAGGATTAGGGGACGGGTGAGGGTCAGGCTTCGGGGAAGGGTTAGGGTTAGGGTTCGGGATAGGGTTAGGGTTAGGGGACGGGGACGGTTTAGGGTCCAGGTGAGGGCACGGCAACGCTTTAGGGGGAGCGTACGTGTGAGGGCGCGGGATAGTGTCAGCGTACGGGTTAGGATTAGGGGACGGGTGAGGGTCAGGCTTCGGGGAAGGATTAGGATTAGGGTTCGGGCTAGGGTTAGGGTTAGGGGACGGGGACGGTTTAGGGTCCAGGTGAGGGCACGACAACGCTTTAGGGGGACCGTGCGTGTGAGGGCGCGGGTTAGTGTCAGCGTACGGGTTAGGATTAGGGGACGGGTGAGGGTCAGGCTTCGGGGAAGGTTTAGGGTTAGGGTTCGGGCTAGGGTTAGGGTTACGGGACGGGGACGGTTTAGGGTCCAGGTGAGGGCATGACAACGCTTTAGGGGGAGCGTACGTTTGAGGGCGCGGGTTAGTGTCAGCGTACGGGTTAGGATTAGGGGACGGGTGAGGGTCAGGCTTCGGGGAAGGGTTAGGGTTAGGGTTCGGGCTAGGGTTAGGGTTAGGGAACGGGGACGTGTTAGGGTCCAGGTGAGGGCACGACAACGCTTTAGGGGGAGCGTACATGTGAGGGCGCGGGTTAGTGTCAGCGTACGGGTTAGGATTAGGGGACGGGTGAGGGTCAGGCTTCGGGGAAGGGTTAGGGTTAGGGTTCGGGCTAGGGTTAGGGTTAGGGGACAGGGACGGTTTAGGGTCCAGGTGAGGGCACGACAACGCTTTAGGGGGAGCGTACGTGTGAGGGCGCGGGTTAGTGTCAGCGTACGGGTTAGGATTAGGGGACGGGTGAGGGTCAGGCTTCGGGGAAGGGTTAGGGTTAGGGTTCGGGCTAGGGTTAGGGTTAGGGGACGGGGACGGTTTAGGGTCCAGGTGAGGGCACGACAACGCTTTAGGGGGAGCGTACGTGTGAGGGCGTGGGTTAGTGTCAGTGTACGGGTTAGGATTAGGGGACGGGTGAGGGTCAGGCTTCGGGGAAGGGTTAGGGTTAGGGTTCGGGCTAGGGTTAGGGTTAGGGGACGGGGACGGTTTAGGGTCCAGGTGAGGGCACGGCAACGCTTTAGGGGGAGCGTACGTGTGAGGGCGCGGGATAGTGTCAGAGTACGGGTTAGGATTAGGGGACGGGTCAGGGTCAGGCTTCGGGGAAGGGTTAGGGTTAGGTTTCCGGCTAGGGTTAGGGTTAGGGGACGGCGACGGTTTAGGGTCCAGGTGAGGGTACGACAACGCTTTAGGGGGAGCATACGTGTGAGGGCGCGGGTTAGTGTCAGCGTACGGGTTAGCATTAGGGGACGGGTGAGGGTCAGGCTTCGGGGAAGGGTTAGGGTTAGGGTTCGGGCTAGGGTTAGGGTTAGGGGATGGGGACGGTTTAGGGTCCAGGTGAGGGTACGACAACGCTTTAGGGGGAGCGTACGTGTGAGGGTGCGGGTTAGTGTCAGCGTACGGGTTAGGATTAGGGGACGGGTGAGGGTCACGCTTCGGGGAAGGGTTAGTGTTAGGGTTCGGGCTAGGGTTAGGGTTAGGGGACGGGGACGGTTTAGGGTCCAGGTGAGGGCACGACAACGCTTTAGGGGGAGCGTACGTGTGAGGGCGCGGGTTCGTGTCAGCGTACTGGTTAGGATTAGGGGACGGGTGAGGGTCAGGCTTCGGGGAAGGGTTACGGATAGGGTTCGGGCTAGGGTTAGGGTTAGGGGACGGGGACGGTTTAGGGTCCAGGTGAGGGCACGACAACGCTTTAGGGGGAGCGTGCGTGTGAGGGCGCGGGTTAGTGTCAGCGTACGGGTTAGCATTAGGGGACGGGTGAGGGTCAGGCTTCGGGGAAGTATTAGGATTAGGGTTCGGGCTAGAGTTAGGGGTAGGGGACGGGGACTGTTTAGGGTCCAGGTGAGGGCACGACAACGCTTTAGGGGGAGCGTACGTGTGAGGGCGCGGGTTAGTGTCTGCGTACGGGTTAGGATTAGGGGACGGGTGAGGGTCAGGCTTCGGGGAAGGGTTAGGGTTAGGGTTCGGCCTAGGGTTAGGGTTAGGGGACGGGGACGGTTTAGGGTCCAGGTGAGGGCACGACAACGCTTTAGGGGGAGCGTACGTGTGAGGGCGCGGGATAGTGTCAGCGTACGGGTTAGGATTAGGGGACGGGTGAGGGTCAGGCTTCGGGGAAGGATTAGGATTAGGGTTCGGGCTAGGGTTAGGGTTAGGGAACGGGGACTGTTTAGGGTCCAGGTGAGGGCACGACAACGTTTTAGGGGGAGCGTACGTGTGAGGGCGCGGGTTAGTGTCAGCGTACGGGTTAGGATTAGGGGACGGGTGAGGGTCAGGCTTCGGGGAAGAGTTAGGGTTAGGGTTCGGGCTAGGGTTAGGGTTAGGGGACGGGGACGGTTTAGGGTGCAGGTGAGGGTACGACAACACTTTAGGGGGAGCGTACGTGTGAGGGCGCGGGTTAGTGTCAGCGTACGGGTTAGGATTAGGGGACGGGTGAGGGTCAGGCTTCGGGGAAGGGTTAGGGTTAGGGTTCGGGCTAGGGTTAGGGTTAGGGAACGGGGACTGTTTAGGGTCCAGGTGAGGGTACAACAACGCTTTAGGGGGAGCGTACGTGTGAGGGCGCGGGTTAGTGTCACCGTACGGGTTAGGATTAGGGGACGTGTGAGGGTCAGGCTTCGGAGAAGGGTTAGGGTTAGGGTTCGGGCTAGGGTTAGGGTTAGGGGACGGGGACGGTTTAGGGTCCAGGTGAGGGCAAGACAACGCTTTAGGGGGAGCGTACGTGTGAGGGTGCGGGTTAGTGTCAGCGTACGGGTTAGGATTAGGGGACGGGTGAGGGTCAGGCTTCGGGGAAGCGTTAGGGTTAGGGTTCCAGCTAGGGTTAGGGTTAGGGGACGGTGACGGTTTAGGGTCCAGGTGAGGGTACGACAACGCTTTAGGGGGAGCATACGTGTGAGGGGGCGGGTTAGTGTCAGCGTACGGGTTAGCATTAGGGTACGGGTGAGTGTCAGGCTTCGGGGAAGGGTTAGGGTTATGGTTCGGGCTAGGGTTAGGGTTAGGGGATGGGGACGGTTTAGGGTCCAGGTGAGGGTACGACAACGCTTTAGGGGGAGCGTACGTGTGAGGGTGCGGGTTAGTGTCAGCGTACGGGTTAGGATTAGGGGACGGGTGAGTGTCACGCTTCGGGGAAGGGTTAGGGTTAGGGTTCGGGCTAGGGTTAGGGTTAGGGGACGGGGACGGTTTAGGGTCCAGGTGAGGGCACGACAACGCTTTAGGGGGAGCGTACGTGTGGGGGCGCGGGTTCGTGTCAGCGTACTGGTTAGGATTAGGGGACGGGTGAGGGTCAGGCTTCGGGGAAGGGTTAGGGATAGGGTTCGGGCTAGGGTTAGGGTTAGGGGACGGGGACGGTTTAGGGTCCAGGTGAGGGCACGACAACGCTTTAGGGGCAGCGTACGTGTGAGGGCGCGGGTTAGTGTCAGCGTACGGGTTAGGATTAGAGGACGGGTGAGGGTCAGGCTTCGGGGAAGTGTTAGGGTTAGGGTTCCGGCTAGGGTTAAGGTTAGTGGACGGCGACAGTTTAGGGTCCAGGTGAGGGTACGACAACGCTTTAGGGGGAGCGTACGTGTGATGGCGCGGGTTTGTGTCAGCATACGGGTTAGCATTATGGGACGGGTGAGGGTCAGGCTTCGGGGAAGGGTTAGGGTTAGGGTTCGGTCTAGGGTTAGGGTTAGGGGACGGGGACGGTTTAGGGTCCAGGTGAGGGCACGACAACGCTTTAGGGGGAGCGTACGTGTGAGGGCGCGGGATAGTGTCAGCGTACGGGTTAGGATTAGGGGACGGGTGAGGGTCAGGCTTCGGGGAAGGATTAGGATTAGGGTTCGGGCTAGGGTTAGGGTTAGGGGACGGGGACGGTTTAGGGTCCAGGTGAGGGCCCGACAACGCTTTAGGGGGAGCGTACGTGTGAGGGCTCGGGTTCGTGTCTGCGTACGGGTTAGGATTAGGGGACGGGTGAGGGTCACGCTTCGGGGAAGGGTTAGGGTTAGGGTTCGGGCTAGGGTTAGTGGTAGGTGACGGGGACGGTTTAGGGTCCAGGTGAGGGCACGACAACGCTTTAGGGGCAGCGTACGTGTGAGTGCGCGGGTTAGTGTCAGCGTACGGGTTAGGATTAGGGGACGGGTGAGGGTCAGGCTTCGGGGAAGGGTTAGGGTTACGGTTCGGGCTAGGGTTAGGGTTACGGGACGGGGACGGTTTAGGGTCCAGGTTAGGATACGACAACGCTTTAGGGGGAGCGTACGTGTGAGGGCGCGGGTTAGTGTCAGCGTACGGGTTAGGATTAGGGGACGGGTGAGGGTCAGGCTTCGGGGAAGGGTTAGGGTTAGGGTTTGCGCTAGGGTTAGGGTTAGGGGACGGGGACGGTTTAGGGTCCAGGTGAGGGTACGACAACGCTTTAGGGAGAGAGTACGTGTGAGGGCGCGGGTTAGTGTCAGCGTACGGGTTAGGATTAGGGGACGGGTGAGGGTCAGGCTTTGGGGAAGGGTTAGGGTTAGGTTTCGGGCTAGGGTTAGGGTTAGGGGACGGGGACGGTTTAGGGTCCAGGTGAGGGTACGACAACGCTTTAGGGGGAGCGTACGTGTGAGGGCGCGGGTTAGTGTCAGCGTACGGATTAGGATTAGGGGACAGGTGAGTGTCAGTTTTCGGGGAAGTGTTAGGGTTAGGGTTCGGGCTAGGGTCAGGGTTAGGGGACGGGGACGGTTTCGGGTCCAGGTGAGGGTACGACAACGCTTTAGGGGGAGCGTCCGTGTGAGGGCGCGGGTTAGTGTCAGCGTACGGGTTAGGATTAGGGGACGGGTGAGGGTCAGGCTTCGGGGAAGGGTTAGGGTTAGGGTTCGGGCTAGGGTTAGGGTTATGGGACGGGGACGTTTTAGGGTCCAGGTGAGGGTAAGACAACGCTTTAGGGGGAGCGTACGTGTGAGGGCGCGGGTTAGTGTCAGCGTACGGGTTAGGATTAGGGGACGGGTGAGTGTCAGGCTTCGGGGAAGGGTTAGGGTTAGGGTTCGCGCTAGGGTTAGGGTTAGGGGACGGGGACGGTTTAGGGTCCAGGTGAGTGTACGACAACGCTTTAGGGAGAGCGTACGTGTGAGGGCGCGGGTTAGTGTCAGCGTACGGGTTAGGATTAGGGGACGGGAGAGGGTCAGGCTTCGGGGAAGGTTTAAGGTTAGGGTTCGGGCTAGGGTTAGGGTTAGGGGACGGGGACTGTTTAGGGTCCAGGTGAGGGTACGACAACGCTTTAGGGGGAGCGTACGTGTGAGGGCGCGGGTTAGTGTCAGCGTACGGGTTAGGATTAGGGGACGGGTGAGTGTCAGTTTTCGGGGAATTGTTAGGGTTAGGGTTCGGGCTAGGGTCAGGGTTAGGGGACGGGGACGGTTTAGGGTCCAGGTGAGGGTACGACAACGCTTTAGGGGGAGCGTCCGTGTGAGGGCGCGGGTTAGTGTCAGCGTACGGGTTAGGATTAGGGGAAGGGTGAGGGTCAGGTTTCGGGGAAGGGTTAGGGTTAGGGTTCGGGCTAGGGTTAGGGTTAGGGGACGGGGACGGTTTAGGGTCCAGGTGAGGGCACGACAACGCTTTTGGGGGAGCGTACGTGTGAGGGCGCGGGTTAGTGTCAGCGTACGGGTTAGGATTAGGGGACGGGTGAGGGTCAGGCTTCGGGGAAGGTTTAGGGTTAGGGTTCGGGCTAGGGTTAGGGTTACAGGACGGGGACGGTTTAGGGTCCAGGTGAGGGCATGACAACGCTTTAGGGGGAGCGTACGTTTGAGGGCGCGGGTTAGTGTCAGCGTACGGGTTAGGATTAGGGGACGGGTGAGGGTCAGGCTTCGGGGAAGGGTTAGGGTTAGGGTTCCGGCTAGGGTTAGGGTTAGGGGACGGGGACGGTTTAGGGTCCAGGTGAGGGCACGACAACGCTTTTGGGGGAGCATACGTGTGAGGGCGCGGGTTAGTGTCAGCGTACGGGTTAGGATTAGGGGACGGGTGAGGGTCAGGCTTCGGGGAAGGTTTAGGGTTAGGGTTCGGGCTAGGGTTAGGGTTACGGGACGGGGACGGTTTAGGGTCCAGGTGAGGGCATGACAACGCTTTAGGGGGAGCGTACGTTTGAGGGCGCGGGTTAGTGTCAGCGTACGGGTTAGGATTAGGGGACGGGTGAGGGTCAGGCTTCGCGGAAGGGTTAGGGTTAGGGTTCCGTCTAGGGTTAGGGTTAGGGGACGGCGACGGTTTAGCGTCCAGGTGAGGGTACGACAATGCTTTAGGGGGAGCGTACGTGTGAGGGCGCGGGTTAGTGTCAGCGTACGGGTTAGCATTAGGGGACGGGTGAGTGTCAGGCTTCGGGGAAGGGTTAGGGTTAGGGTTCGGGCTAGGGTTAGGGTTAGGGGACGGGGACGGTTTAGGGTCCAGGTGAGGGCACGACAACGCTTTAGCGGGAGCGTACGTGTGAGGGCGCGGGATAGTGTCAGCGTACGGTTTAGGTTTAGGGGACGGGTGAGTGTCAGGCGTCGGGGAAGGATTAGGATTACGGTTCGGGCTAGGGTTAGGGTTAGGGGACGGGGACGGTTTAGGGTCCAGGTGAGGGCACGACAACGCTTTACGGGGAGCGTACGTGTGAGGGCGCGGGTTAGTGTCAGCGTACGGGTTAGGATTAGGGGACGGGTGAGGGTCAGGCTTCTGGGAAGGGTTAGGGTTAGGGTTCGGGCTAGGGTTAGGGTTAGGGGACGGGGACGGTTTAGGGTCCAGGTGAGGGCACGACAACGCTTTAGGGGGAGCGTACGTGTGAGGGCGTGGGTTAGTGTCAGCGTACGGGTTAGGATTAGGGGACGGGTGAGGGTCAGGCTTCGGGGAAGGGTTAGGGTTAGGGTTCGGGCTAGGGTTAGGGTTAGGGGACGGGGACGGTTTAGGGTCCAGGTGAGGGTACGACAACGCTTTAGGGGGAGCGTACGTGTGAGGGCGCGGGTTAGTGTCAGCGTACGGTTTAGGATTAGGGGACGGGTGAGTGTCAGGCTTCGGGGAAGGGTTAGGGTTAGGGTTCGGGCTAGGGTTAGGATTAGGGGACGGGGACGGTTTAGGGTCCAGGTGAGGGTACGACAACGCTTTAGGGGGAGCTTACGTGTGAGGGCGCGGGTTAGTGTCAGCGTACTGGTTAGGATAAGGGGACGGGTGAGGGTCAGGCTTCGGGGAAGGGTTAGGGTTAGCGTTCGGGCTAGGGTTAGGGTTAAGGGACGGGGACGGTTTAGGGTCCAGGTGAGGGTACGACAACGCTTTAGGGGGAGCGTACGTGTGAGGGTGAGGGTTAGTGTCAGCGTACGGGTTAGGATTAGGGGACGGGTGAGGGTCACGCTTCGGGGAAGGGTTAGGGTTAGGGTTCGGGCTAGGGTTAGGGTTAGGGGACGGGGACGGTTTAGGGTCCAGGTGAGGGCACGACAACGCTTTAGGGGGAGCGTACGTGTGAGGGCGCGGGTTCGTGTCAGCGTACTGGTTAGGATTAGGGGACGGGTGAGGGTCAGGCTTCGGGGAAGGGTTAGGGATAGGGTTCGGGCTAGGGTTAGGGTTAGGGGACGGGGACGGTTTAGGGTCCAGGTGAGGGCACGACAACGCTTTAGGGGGACCGTACGTGTGAGGGCGCGGGTTCGTGTCAGCGTACTGGTTAGGATTAGGGGACGGGTGAGGGTCAGGCTTCGGGGAAGGGTTAGGATTAGGGTTCGGGCTAGGGTTATTGTTAGGGGACGGGGACGGTTTAGGGTCCAGGTGAGGGCACGACAACGCTTTAGGGGGAGCGTACGTGTGAGGGCGCGGGTTAGTGTCAGCGTACGGGTTAGGATTAGGGGACGGGTGAGGGTCAGTCTTCAGGGAAGGGTTAGGGTTAGGGTTCGGGCTAGGGTTAGGGTTAGGGGACGGGGACGGTTTAGGGTCCAGGTGAGGGCACGGCAACGCTTTAGGGGGAGCGTACGTGTGAGGGCGCGGGATAGTGTCAGCGTACGGGTTAGGATTAGGGGACGGGTGAGGGTCAGGCTTCGGGGAAGGGTTAGGGTTAGGGTTCCGGCTAGGGTTAGGGTTAGGGGACGGCGACGGTTTAGGGTCCAGGTGAGGGTACGACAACGCTTTAGGGGGAGCGTACGTGTGAGGGCGCGGGTTAGTGTCACCGTACGGGTTAGGATTAGGGGACGTGTGAGGGTCAGGCTTCGGAGAAGGGTTAGGGTTAGGGTTCGGGCTAGGGTTAGGGTTAGGGGACGGGGACGGTTTAGGGTCCAGGTGAGGGCACGACAACGCTTTAGGGGGAGCGTACGTGTGAGGGCGCGGGTGAGTGTCAGCGTACGGGTTAGGATTAGGTGACGGTTGAGGGTCAGGCTTCGGGGAAGGGTTAGTGTTAGGGTTCCGGCTAGGGTTAGGGTTAGGGGACGGTGACGGTTTAGGGTCCAGGTGAGGGTACGACAACGCTTTAGGGGGAGCATACGTGTGAGGGCGCGGGTTAGTGTCAGCGTACGGGTTAGCATTAGGGGACGGGTGAGGGTCAGGCTTCGGGGAAGGGTTAGGGTTAGGGTTCGGGCTAGGGTTAGGGTTAGGGGATGGGGACGGTTTAGGGTCCAGGTGAGGGTACGACAACGCTTTAGGGGGAGTGTACGTGTGAGGGTGCGGGTTAGTGTCAGCGTACGGGTTAGGATTAGGGGACGGGTGAGGGTCACGCTTCGGGGAAGGGTTAGGGTTAGGGTTCGGGCTAGGGTTAGGGTTAGGGGACGGGGACGGTTTAGGGTCCAGGTGAGGGTACGACAACGCTTTAGGGGGAGCGTACGTGTGAGGGCGCGGGTTCGTGTCAGCGTACGGTTCAGGATTATGGGATGGGTGAGGGTCAGGCTTCGGGGAAGGGTTAGGGTTAGGGTTCGGGCTAGGGTTAGGGTTAGGGGACGGGGACGGGTTAGGGTCCAGGTGAGGGCACGACAACGCTTTAGGGGCACCGTACGTGTGAGGGCGCGGGTTAGTGTCAGCGTACAGGTTAGGATTAGGCGATGGGTGAGGGTCAGGCTTCGGGGAAGGGTTAGGGTTAGGGTTCGGGCTAGGGTTAGGGTTAGGGGACGGGGACGGTTTAGGGTCCAGGTGAGGGCACGACAACGCTTTAGGGGGAGCGTACGTGTGAGGGCGTGGGTTAGTGTCAGCGTACGGGTTAGGATTAGGGGACGGGTGAGTGTCAGGCTTCGGGGAAGGGTTAGGGTTAGGGTTCGCGCTAGGGTTAGGGTTAGGGGACGGGGACGGTTTAGGGTCCAGGTGAGGGTACGGCAACACTTTAGGGAGAGCGTACGTGTGAGGGCGCAGGTTAGTGTCAGTGTACGGGTTAGGATTAGGGGACGGGAGAGGGTCAGGCTTCGGGGAAGGTTTAGGGTTAGGGTTCGGGCTAGGGTTAGGGTTAGGGGACGGGGACTGTTTAGGGTCCAGGTGAGGGTACGACAACGCTTTAGGGGGAGCGTACGTGTGAGGGCGCGGGTTAGTGTCAGCGTACGGGTTAGGATTAGGGGACGGGTGAGGGTCAGGCTTTGGGGAAGGGTTAGGGTTAGGTTTCGGGCTAGGGTTAGGGTTAGGGGACGGGGACGGTTTAGGGTCCAGGTGACGGTACGACAACGCTTTAGGGTGAGCATACGTGTGAGGGCGCGGGTTAGTGTCAGCGTACGGGTTAGGATTAGGGGACGGGTGAGTGTCAGTTTTCTGGGAAGGGTTAGGGTTAGGGTTCGGGCTAGGGTCAGGGTTAGGGGACGGGGACGGTTTAGGGTCCAGGTGAGGGTACGACAACGCTTTAGAGGGAGCGTCCGTGTGAGGGCGTGGGTTAGTGTCAGCGTACGGGTTAGGATTAGGGGACGGGTGAGGGTCAGGCTTCGGGGAAGTGTTAGGGATAGGGTTCGGGCTAGGGTTAGGGTTAGCGGACGGGGACGGTTTAGGGTCCAGGTGAGGGCACGACAACGCTTTAGGGGGAGCGTACGTGTGAGGGCGCGGGATAGTGTCAGCGTACGGGTTAGGATTAGGGGACGGGTGAGGGTCAGCCTTCGGGGAAGGGTTAGGTTTAGGGTTCGGGCTAGGGTTAGGGTTAGGGGACGGGGACGGTTTAGGGTCCAGGTGAGGGCACGACAACGCTTTAGGGGGAGCGTACGTGTGAGGGCGCGGGATAGTGTCAGCGTACGGGTTAGGATTAGGGGACGGGTGAGGGTCAGTCTTCGGGGAAGGGTTAGGGTTAGGGTTCGGGCTAGGGTTAGGGTTAGGGGACGGGGACGGTTTAGGGTCCAGGTGAGGGTACGACAACGCTTTAAGGGGAGCGTACGTGTGAGGGCGCGGGTTAGTGTCAGCGTACGGGTTAGGATTAGGGGACGTGTGAGTGTCAGGCTTCGGGGAAGGGTTAGGGTTAGGGTTCGGGCTAGGGTTAGGATTAGGGGACGGGGACGGTTTAGGGTCCAGGTGAGGGTACGACAACGCTTTAGGGGGAGTTACGTGTGAGGGCGCAGGTTAGTGTAAGCGTACGGGTTAGGATTAGCGGACGGGTGAGGGTCAGGCTTCGGGGAAGGGTTAGGGATAGGGTTCGGGCTAGGGTTAGTGTTAGGGGACGGGGATGGTTTAGGGTCCAGGTGAGGGCACGACAACGCTTTAGGGGGAGCGTACGTGTGAGGGCGCGGGTTAGTGTCAGCGTACGGGTTAGGATTAGGGGACGGGTGAGGGTCAGGCTTCGGGGAAGGGTTAGGGTTAGGGTTCGGGCTAGGGTTAGGGTTAGGGGACGGGGACGGTTTAGGGTCCAGGTGAGGGCACGACAACGCTTTAGGGGGAGCGTACGTGTGAGGGCGCGGGTTAGTGTCAGCGTACGGTTTAGGATTAGGGGATGGGTGAGGGTCAGGCTTCGGGGAAGGGTTAGGGTTAGGGTTCGGGCTAGGGTTAGGGTTAGGGGACGGGGACGGGTTAGGGTCCAGGTGAGGGCACGACAACGCTTTAGGGGCACCGTACGTGTGAGGGCGCGGGTTAGTGTCAGCGTACAGGTTAGGATTAGGGGACGGGTGAGGGTCAGGCTTCGGGGAAGGGTTAGGGTTAGGGTTCGGGCTAGGGTTAGGGTTAGGGGACGGGGACGGTTTAGGGTCCAGGTGAGGGCACGACAACGCTTTAGGGGGAGCGTACGTGTGAGGGCGTGGGTTAGTGTCAGCGTACGGGTTAGGATTAGGGAAAGGGTGAGGGTCAGGCTTCGGGGAAGGGTTAGGGTTAGGGTTCGGGCTAGGGTTAGGGTTACAGGACGGGGACGGTGTAGGGTCCAGTTGAGGGCACGACAACGCTGCAGGGGGAGCGTACGTGTGAGGGCGCAGGTTAGTGTCAGCGTACGGGTTAGGATTAGGGGACGGGTGAGTGTCAGGCTTCGGGGAAGGGTTAGGATTAGGGTTCGGGCTAGGGTTAGGGTTAGGGGACGGGGACGGTTTAGGGTCCAGGTGAGGGCACGGCAACGCTTTAGGGGGAGCGTACGTGTGAGGGCGCGGGATAGTGTCAGCGTACGGGTTAGGATTAGGGGACGGGTGAGGGTCAGGCTTCGGGGAAGGATTAGGATTAGGGTTCGGGGTAGGGTTAGGGTTAGGGGACGGGGACGGTTTAGGGTCCAGGTGAGGGCACGACAACGCTTAAGGGGGAGCGTACGTGTGAGGGCGCGGGTTAGTGTCAGCGTATGGGTTAGGATTAGGCGACGGGTGAGGGTCAGGCTTCGGGGAAGGGTTAGGGTTATGGTTCGGGCTACGATTAGGGTTAGGGGACGGGTAACGGTTTAGGGTCAAGGTGAGGGTACGACAACGGTTTAGGGGGAGCGTATGTGTGAGGGCGCGGGTTAGTGTTAGCGTACGGGTTAGGATTAGGGGACGGGTGAGGGTCAGGCTTCGGGGAAGTGTTAGGGTTAGGGTTCGGGAGAGGGTTAGGGTTAGGGGACGGAGACGGTTTAGGGTCCAGGTGAGGGCACGACAACAATTTAGGGGGAGTGTACGTGTGAGGGCGTGGGTTAGTGTCAGCGTACGGGTTAGGATTAGGGGACGGGTGAGGGTCAGGCTTCGGGGAAGGGTTAGGGTTAGGGTTCCGGCTAGGGTTAGGGTTAGGGAACGGCGACGGTTTAGGGTCCAGGTGAGGGTACGTCAACGCTTTAGGGGGAGCGTGCGTGTGAGGGCGCGGGTTAGTGTCAGCGTACGGGTTAGCATTAGGGGACGGGTGAGGGTCAGGCTTCGGGGAAGGGTTAGGGTTAGGGTTCGGGCTAGGGTTAGGGTTAGGACACGGGGACGGTTTAGGGTACAGGTGAGGGCACGACAACGCTTTAGGGGGAGCGTACGTGTGAGGGCGCGGGTTAGTGTCAGCGTACGGGTTAGGATTAGGGGACGGGTGAGTGTCAGTTTTCTGGGAAGGGTTAGTGTTAGGGTTCGGGCTATCGTCAGGGTTAGGGGACGGGGACGGTTTAGGGTCCAGGTGAGGGTACGACAACGCTTTAGGGGGAGCGTCCGTGTGAGGGCGTGGGTTAGTGTCAGCGTACGGGTTAGGATTAGGGGACGGGTGAGGGTCAGGCTTCGGGGAAGGGTTAGGGATAGGGTTCGGGCTAGGGTTAGGGTTAGGGGACGGGGACGGTTTAGGGTCCAGGTGAGGGCACGACAACGCTTTAGGGGGAGCGTACGTGTGAGGGCGCGGGATAGTGTCAGCGTACGGGTTAGGATTAGGGGACGGGTGAGGGTCAGCCTTCGGGGAAGGGTTAGGTTTAGGGTTCGGGCTAGGGTTAGGGTTAGGGGACGGGGACGGTTTAGGGTCCAGGTGAGGGCACGACAACGCTTTAGGGGGAGCGTACGTTTGAGGGCGCGGGTTAGTGTCAGCGTACGGGTTAGGATTAGGGGACGGGTGAGGGTCAGGCTTCGGGGAAGGGTTAGGGTTAGGGTTCGGGCTAGGGTCAGGGTTAGGGGACGGGGACGGTTTAGGGTCCAGGTGAGGGTACGACAACACTTTAGGGGGAGCGTCCGTGTGAGGGCGCGGGTTAGTGTCAGCGTACGGGTTAGGATTAGGGGAAGGGTGAGGGTCAGGCTTCGGGGAAGGGTTAGGGTTAGGGTTCGGGCTAGGGTTAGGGTTAGGGGACGGGGACGTTTTAGGGTCCACGTGAGGGTAAGACAACGCTTTAGGGGGAGCGTACATGTGAGGGCGCGGGTTAGTGTCAGCGTACGGGTTAGGATTAGGGGACGGGTGAGTGTCAGGCTTCGGGGAAGCGTTAGGGTTAGGGTTTGGGCTAGGGTTACGGTTAGGGGACGGGGACGGTTTAGGGTCCAGGTGAGGGCACGACAACGCTTTAGGGGGAGCGTACGTGTGAGGGCGCGGGTTAGTGTCAGCGTATGGGTTAGGATTAGGGGACGGGTGAGGATCAGGCTTCGGGGAAGGGTTAGGGTTAGGGTTCGGGCTAGGGTTAGGTTTAGGGGACGGGGACGGTTTAGGGTCCAGGTGAGGGTACGACAGCGCTTTAGGGGGAGCGTATGTGTGAGGGCGTGGGTTAGTGTCAGCGTACGGGTTAGGATTAGGGGACGGGTGAGGGTCAGGCTTCGGGGAAGGGTTAGGGATAGGTTTCGGGCTAGGGTTAGGGTTAGGGGACGGGGACGGTTTAGGGTCCAGGTGAGGGCACGGCAACGCTTTAGGGGGAGCGTACGTGTGAGGGCGCGGGATAGTGTCAGCGTACGGGTTAGGATTAGGGGACGGGTGAGGGTCAGGCTTCGGGGAAGGATTAGGATTAGCTTTCGGGCTAGGGTTAGGGTTAGGGGACGGGGACGGTTTAGGGTCCAGGTGAGGGCACGACAACGCTTTTGGGGGAGCGTACGTGTGAGGGCGCGGGTTAGTGTCAGCGTACGGGTTAGGATTAGGGGACGGGTGAGGGTCAGGCTTCGGGGAAGGGTTAGGGTTAGGGTTCGGGCTAGGGTTAGGGTTAGGGGACAGGGACGGTTTAGGGTCCAGGTGAGGGCACGACAACGCTTTAGGGGGAGCGTACGTGTGAGGGCGCGGGTTAGTGTCAGCGTACGGGTTAGCATTAGGGGACGGGTGAGGGTCAGGCTTCGTGGAAGGGTTAGGGTTAGGGTTCGGGCTAGGGTTAGGGTTAGGGGACGGGGATGGTTTAAGGTCCAGGTGATGGCACGACAACGCTTTAGGGGGAGCGTACGTGTGAGGGCGCGGGATAGTGTCAGCGTACGGGTTAGGATTAGGGGACGGGTGAGGGTCAGGCTTCGGGGAAGGGTTAGGGTTAGGGTTCGGGCTAGGGTTAGGGTTAGGGGACGGGGACGGTTTAGGGTCCAGGTGAGGGTACGACAACGCTTTAGGGGGAGCGTACGTGTGAGGGCGCGGGTTAGTGTCAGCGTACGGGTTAGGATTAGGGGACGGGTGAGTGTCAGGCTTCGGGGAAGGGTTAGGGTTAGGGTTCGGGCTAGGGTTAGGATTAGGGGACGGGGACGGTTTAGGGTCCAGGTGAGGGTACGACAACGCTTTAGGGGGAGCTTACGTGTGAGGGCGCAGGTTAGTGTCAGCGTACGGGTTAGGATTAGGGGACGGGTGAGGGTCAGGCTTCGGGGAATGGTTAGGGTTAGCGTTCGGGCTAGGGTTAGGGTTAAGGGACGGGGACGGTTTAGGGTCCAGGTGAGGGTACGACAACGCTTTAGGGGGAGCGTACGTGTGAGGGCGCGGGTTAGTGTCAGTGTACGGGTTAGGATTAGGGGAGGGGTGAGGGTCAGGCTTCGGGGAAGGGTTAGAGTTAGGGTTCGGGCTAGGGTTAGGGTTAGGGAACGGGGACTGTTTAGGGTCCAGGTGAGGGTACGACAACGCTTTAGGGGGAGCGTACGTGTGAGGGTGAGGGTTAGTGTCAGCGTACGGGTTAGGATTAGGGGACGGGTGAGGGTCACGCTTCGGGGAAGGGTTAGGTTTAGGGTTCGGGCTAGGGTTAGGGTTAGGGGACGGGGACGGTTTAGGGTCCAGGTGAGGGCACGACAACGCTTTAGGGGGAGCGTACGTGTGAGGGCGCGGGTTCGTGTCAGCGTACTGGTTAGCATTAGGGGACGGGTGAGGGTCAGGCTTCGGGGAAGGGTTATGGATAGGGTTCGGGCTAGGGTTAGGGTTAGGGGACGGGGACGGTTTAGGGTCCAGGTGAGGGCACGACAACGCTTTAGGGGGAGCGTACGTGTGAGGGCGCGGGTTCGTGTCAGCGTACTGGTTAGGATTAGGGGACGTGAGAGGGTCAGGCTTCGGGGAAGGGTTAGGATTAGGGTTCGGGCTAGGGTTAGGGTTAGGGGACGGGGACGGTTTAGGGTCCAGGTGAGGGCACGACAACGCTTTAGGGGGAGCGTACGTGTGAGGGCGCGGGTTAGTGTCAGCGTACAGGTTAGGATTAGGGCACGGGTGAGGGTCAGGCTTCGGGGAAGGGTTAGGGTTAGGGTTCGGGCTAGGGTTAGGGTTAGGGGACAGGGACGGTTTAGGGTCCAGGTGAGGGCACGACAACGCTTTAGGGGGAGCGTACGTGTGAGGGCGCGGGTTAGTGTCAGCGTACGGGTTAGGATTAGGGGACGGGTGAGGGTCAGTTTTCAGGGAAGGGTTAGGGTTAGGGTTCGGGCTAGGGTTAGGGTTAGGGGACGGGGACGGTTTAGGGTCCAGGTGAGGGCACGGCAACGCTTTAGGGGGAGCGTACGTGTGAGGGCGCGGGATAGTGTCAGCGTACGGGTTAGGATTAGGGGACGGGTGAGGGTCCGGCTTCGGGGAAGGGTTAGGGTTAGGGTTCCGGCTAGGGTTAGGGTTAGGGGACGGCGACGGTTTAGGGTCCAGGTGAGGGTACGACAACGCTTTAGGGGGAGCGTACGTGTGAGGGCGCGGGTTAGTGTCACCGTACGGGTTAGGATTAGGGGACGTGTGAGGGTCAGGCTTCGGAGAAGGGTTAGGGTTAGGGTTCGGGCTAGGGTTAGGGTTAGGGGACGGGGACGGTTTAGGGTCCAGGTGAGGGCACGACAACGCTTTAGGGGGAGCGTACGTTTGAGGGCGCGGGTTAGTGTCAGCGTACGGGTTAGGATTAGGGGACGGGTGAGGGTCAGGCTTCGGGGAAGGGTTAGGGTTAGGGTTCCGGCTAGGGTTAGGGTTAGGGGACGGCGACGGTTTAGGGTCCAGGTGAGGGTACGACAATGCTTTAGGGGGAGCGTACGTGTGAGGGCGCGGGTTAGTGTCAGCGTACGGGTTAGCATTAGGGGACGGGTGAGGGTCAGGCTTCGGGGAAGGTTTAGGGTTAGGGTTCGGGCTAGGGTTAGGGTTAGGGGACGGGGACGGTTTAAGGTCCAGGTGAGGGCACGACAACGCTTTAGGGGGAGCGTACGTGTGAGGGCGCGGGATAGTGTCAGCGTACGGGTTAGGATTAGGGGACGGGTGAGGGTCAGGCTTCGGGGAAGGGTTAGGGTTAGGGTTCGGGCTAGGGTTAGGGTTAGGGGACGGGGACGGTTTAGGGTCCAGGTGAGGGTACGACAACGCTTTAGGGGGAGCGTACGTGTGAGGGCGCGGGTTAGTGTCAGCGTACGGGTTAGGATTAGGGGACGGGTGAGGGTCAGGCTTCGGGGAAGGGTTAGGGTTAGGGTTCGGGCTAGGGTTAGGGTTAGGAGACGGGGACGGTTTAGGGTCCAGGTGAGGGCACGGCAACGCTTTAGGGGGAGCGTACGTGTGAGGGCGCGGGATAGTGTCAGCGTACGGGTTAGGATTAGGGGACGGGTCAGGGTCAGGCTTCGGGGAAGGGTTAGGGTTAGGGTTCCGGCTAGGGTTAGGGTTAGGGGACGGCGACGGTTTAGGGTCCAGGTGAGGGTACGACAACGCTTTAGGGGGAGCGTACGTGTGAGGGTGCGGGTTAGTGTCAGCGTACAGGTTAGGATTAGGGGACGGGTGAGGGTCACGCTTCGGGGAAGGCTTAGGGTTAGGCTTCGGGCTAGGATTAGGGTTAGGGGACGGGGACGGTTTAGGGTCCAGGTGAGGGCACGACAATGCTTTAGGGGGAGCGTACGTGTGAGGGCGCGGGTTCGTGTCAGCGTACTGGTTAGGATTAGGGGACGGGTGAGGGTCAGGCTTCGGGGAAGGGTTAGGGATAGGGTTCGGGCTAGGGTTAGTGTTAGGGGACGGGGACGGTTTAGGGTCCAGGTGAGGGCACGACAACGCTTTAGGGGGAGCGTACGTGTGAGGGCGCGGGTTCGTGTCAGCGTACGGGTTAGGATTAGGGGACGGGTGAGGGTCAGGCTTCGGGGAAGGGTTAGGGTTAGGGTTCGGGCTAGGGTTAGGGTTAGGGGACGGGGACGGTTTAGGGTCCAGGTGAGGGCACGACAACGCTTTAGGGGGAGCGTACGTGTGAGGGCGCGGGTTAGTGTCAGCGTACGGTTTAGGATTAGGGGATGGGTGAGGGTCAGGCTTCGGGGAAGGGTTAGGGTTAGGGTTCGGGCTAGGGTTAGGGTTAGGGGACGGGGACGGGTTAGGGTCCAGGTGAGGGCACGACAACGCTTTAGGGGCACCGTACGTGTGAGGGCGCGGGTTAGTGTCAGCGTACAGGTTAGGATTAGGGGACGGGTGAGGGTCAGGCTTCGGGGAAGGGTTAGGGTTAGGGTTCGGGCTAGGGTTAGGGTTAGGGGACGGGGACGGTTTAGGGTCCAGGTGAGGGCACGACAACGCTTTAGGGGGAGCGTACGTGTGAGGGCGTGGGTTAGTGTCAGCGTACGGGTTAGGATTAGGGGAAGGGTGAGGGTCAGGCTTCGGGGAAGGGTTAGGGTTAGGGTTCGGGCTAGGGTTAGGGTTACAGGACGGGGACGGTTTAGGGTCCAGTTGAGGGCACGACAACGCTGCAGGGGGAGCGTACGTGTGAGGGCGCAGGTTAGTGTCAGCGTACGGGTTAGGATTAGGGGACGGGTGAGGGTCAGGCTTCGGGGAAGGGTTAGGATTAGGGTTCGGGCTAGGGTTAGGGTTAGGGGACGGGGACGGTTTAGGGTCCAGGTGAGGGCACGGCAACGCTTTAGGGGGAGCGTACGTGTGAGGGCGCGGGATAGTGTCAGCGTACGGGTTAGGATTAGGGGACGGGTGAGGGTCAGGCTTCGGGGAAGGATTAGGATTAGGGTTCGGGGTAGGGTTAGGGTTAGGGGACGGGGACGGTTTAGGGTCCAGGTGAGGGCACGACAACGCTTAAGGGGGAGCGTACGTGTGAGGGCGCGGGTTAGTGTCAGCGTACGGGTTAGGATTAGGCGACGGGTGAGGGTCAGGCTTCGGGGAAGGGTTAGGGTTATGGTTCGGGCTACGATTAGGGTTAGGGGACGGGTAACGGTTTAGGGTCAAGGTGAGGGTACGACAACGGTTTAGGGGGAGCGTACGTGTGAGGGCGCGGGTTAGTGTTAGCGTACGGGTTAGGATTAGGGGACGGGTGAGGGTCAGGCTTCGGGGAAAGATTAGGATTAGGGTTCGGGCTAGGGTTAGGGTTAGGGGACGGTGACAGTTTAGGGTCCAGGTGAGGGCCCGACAACGCTTTAGGGGGAGCGTACGTGTGAGGGCTCGGGTTAGTGTCTGCGTACGGGTTAGGATTAGGGGACGGGTGAGGGTCAGGCTTCGGGGAAGGGTTAGGGTTAGGGTTCGGGCTAGGGTTAGTGTTAGGTGACGGGGACGGTTTAGGGTCCAGGTGAGGGCACGACAACGCTTTAGGGGCAGCGTACGTGTGAGTGCGCGGGTTAGTGTCAGCGTACGGGTTAGGATTAGGGGACGGGTGAGGGTCAGGCTTCGGGGAAGGGTTAGGGTTACGGTTCGGGCTAGGGTTAGGGTTACGGGACGGGGACGGTTTAGGGTCCAGGTTAGGGTACGACAACGCTTTAGGTGGAGCGTACGTGTGAGGGCGCGGGTTAGTGTCAGCGTACGGGTTAGGATTAGGGGACGGGTGAGGGTCAGGCTTCGGGGAAGGGTTAGGGTTAGGGTTAGGGTTCGCGCTAGGGTTAGGGTTAGGGGACGGGGACGGTTTAGGGTCCAGGTGAGGGTACGACAACGCTTTAGGGAGAGAGTACGTGTGAGGGCGCGGGTTAGTGTCAGCGTACGGGTTAGGATTAGGGGACGGGTGAGGGTCAGGCTTTGGGGAAGGGTTAGGGTTAGGTTTCGGGCTAGGGTTGGGGTTAGGGGACGGGGACGGTTTAGGGTCCAGGTGAGGGTACGACAACGCTTTAGGGGGAGCATACGTCTGAGGGCGCGGGTTAGTGTCAGCGTACGGATTAGGATTAGGGGACGGGTGAGTGTCAGTTTTCGGGGAAGTGTTAGGGTTAGGGTTCGGGCTAGGGTCAGGGTTAGGGGACGGGGACGGTTTAGGGTCCAGGTGAGGGTACGACAACGCTTTAGGGGGAGCGTCCGTGTGAGGGCGCGGGTTAGTGTCAGAGTACGGGTTAGGATTAGGGGACGGGTGAGGGTCAGGCTTCGGGGAAGGGTTAGGGTTAGGGTTCGGGCTAGGGTTAGGGTTATGGGACGGGGACGTTTTAGGGTCCAGGTGAGGGTAAGACAACGCTTTAGGGGGAGCGTACGTGTGAGGGCGCGGGTTAGTGTCAGCGTACGGGTTAGGATTAGGGGACGGGTGAGTGTCAGGCTTCGGGGAAGGGTTAGGGTTAGGGTTCGCGCTAGGGTTAGGGTTAGGGGACGGGGACGGTTTAGGGTCCAGGTGAGTGTACTACAACACTTTAGGGAGAGCGTACGTGTGAGGGCGCAGGTTAGTGTCAGCGTACGGGTTAGGATTAGGGGACGGGAGAGGGTCAGGCTTCGGGGAAGGTTTAGGGTTAGGGTTCGGGCTAGGGTTAGGGTTAGGGGACGGGGACTGTTTAGGGTCCAGGTGAGGGTACGACAACGCTTTAGGGGGAGCGTACGTGTGAGGGCGCGGGTTAGTGTCAGCGTACGGGTTAGGATTAGGGGACGGGTGAGGGTCAGGCTTTGGGGAAGGGTTAGGGTTAGGTTTCGGGCTAGGGTTAGGGTTAGGGGACGGGGACGGTTTAGGGTCCAGGTGAGGGTATGACAACGCTTTAGGGGGAGCATACGTGTTAGGGCGCGGGTTAGTGTCAGCGTACGGGTTAGGATTAGGGGACGGGTGAGTGTCAGTTTTCGGGGAAGGGTTAGGGTTAGGGTTCGGGCTAGGGTCAGGGTTAGGGGACGGGGACGGTTTAGGGTCCAGGTGAGGGTACGACAACACTTTAGGGGGAGCGTCCGTGTGAGGGCGCGGGTTAGTGTCAGCGTACGGGTTAGGATTAGGGGAAGGGTGAGGGTCAGGCTTCGGGGAAGGGTTAGGGTTAGGGTTCGGGCTAGGGTTAGGGATAGGGGACGGGGACGTTTTAGGGTCCACGTGAGGGTAAGACAACGCTTTAGGGGGAGCGTACATGTGAGGGCGCGGGTTAGTGTCAGCGTACGGGTTAGGATTAGGGGACGGGTGAGTGTCAGGCTTCGGGGAAGCGTTAGGGTTAGGGTTTGGGCTAGCGTTAGGGTTAGGGGACGGGGACGGTTTAGGGTCCAGGTGAGGGCACGACAACGCTTTAGGGGGAGCGTACGTGTGAGGGCGCGGGTTAGTGTCAGCGTATGGGTTAGGATTAGGGGACGGGTGAGGATCAGGCTTCGGGGAAGGGTTAGGGTTAGGGTTCGGGCTAGGGTTAGGTTTAGGGGACGGGGACGGTTTAGGGTCCAGGTGAGGGTACGACAGCGCTTTAGGGGGAGCGTACGTGTGAGGGCGTGGGTTAGTGTCAGCGTACGGGTTAGGATTAGGGGACGGGTGAGGGTCAGGCTTCGGGGAAGGGTTAGGGATAGGTTTCGGGCTAGGGTTAGGGTTAGGGGACGGGGACGGTTTAGGGTCCAGGTGAGGGCACGGCAACGCTTTAGGGGGAGCGTACGTGTGAGGGCGCGGGATAGTGTCAGCGTACGGGTTAGGATTAGGGGACGGGTGAGGGTCAGGCTTCGGGGAAGGATTAGGATTAGGGTTCGGGCTAGGGTTAGGGTTAGGGGACGGGGACGGTTTAGGGTCCAGGTGAGGGCACGACAACGCTTTTGGGGGAGCGTACGTGTGAGGGCGCGGGTTAGTGTCAGCGTACGGGTTAGGATTAGGGGACGGGTGAGGGTCAGGCTTCGGGGAAGGTTTAGGGTTAGGGTTCGGGCTAGGGTTAGGGTTACAGGACAGGCACGGTTTAGGGTCCAGGTGAGGGCATGACAACGCTTTAGGGGGAGCGTACGTTTGAGGGCGCGCGTTAGTGTCAGCGTACGGGTTAGGATTAGGGGACAGGTGAGGGTCAGGCTTCGGGGAAGGGTTAGGGTTAGGGTTCCGGCTAGGGTTAGGGTTAGGGGACGGGGACGGTTTAGGGTCCAGGTGAGGGCACGACAACGCTTTTGGGGGAGCGTACGTGTGAGGGCGCGGGTTAGTGTCAGCGTACGGGTTAGGATTAAGGGACGGGTGAGGGTCAGGCTTCGGGGAAGGTTTAGGGTTAGGGTTCGGGCTAGGGTTAGGGTTACAGGACGGGGACGGTTTAGGGTCCAGGTGAGGGCATGACAACGCTTTAGGGGGAGCGTACGTTTGAGGGCGCGGGTTAGTGTCAGCGTACGGGTTAGGATTAGGGGACGGGTGAGGGTCAGGCTTCGGGGAAGGGTTAGGGTTAGGGTTCGGGCTAGGGTCAGGGTTAGGGGACGGGGACGGTTTAGGGTCCAGGTGAGGGTACGACAACACTTTAGGGGGAGCGTCCGTGTGAGGGCGCGGGTTAGTGTCAGCGTACGGGTTAGGATTAGGGGAAGGGTGAGGGTCAGGCTTCGGGGAAGGGTTAGGGTTAGGGTTCGGGCTAGGGTTAGGGTTAGGGGACGGGGACGTTTTAGGGTCCACGTGAGGGTAAGACAACGCTTTAGGGGGAGCGTACATGTGAGGGCGCGGGTTAGTGTCAGCGTACGGGTTAGGATTAGGGGACGGGTGAGTGTCAGGCTTCGGGGAAGCGTTAGGGTTAGGGTTTGGGCTAGGGTTACGGTTAGGGGACGGGGACGGTTTAGGGTCCAGGTGAGGGCACGACAATGCTTTAGGGGGAGCGTACGTGTGAGGGCGCGGGTTAGTGTCAGCGTATGGGTTAGGATTAGGGGACGGGTGAGGATCAGGCTTCGGGGAAGGGTTAGGGTTAGGGTTCGGGCTAGGGTTAGGTTTAGGGGACGGGGACGGTTTAGGGTCCAGGTGAGGGTACGACAGCGCTTTAGGGGGAGCGTACGTGTGAGGGCGTGGGTTAGTGTCAGCGTACGGGTTAGGATTAGGGGACGGGTGAGGGTCAGGCTTCGGGGAAGGGTTAGGGATAGGTTTCGGGCTAGGGTTAGGGTTAGGGGACGGGGACGGTTTAGGGTCCAGGTGAGGGCACGGCAACGCTTTAGGGGGAGCGTACGTGTGAGGGCGCGGGATAGTGTCAGCGTACGGGTTAGGATTAGGGGACGGGTGAGGGTCAGGCTTCGGGGAAGGATTAGGATTAGCTTTCGGGCTAGGGTTAGGGTTAGGGGACGGGGACGGTTTAGGGTCCAGGTGAGGGCACGACAACGCTTTTGGGGGAGCGTATGTGTGAGGGCGCGGGTTAGTGTCAGCGTACGGGTTAGGATTAGGGGACGGGTGAGGGTCAGGCTTCGGGGAAGGGTTAGGGTTAGGGTTCGGGCTAGGGTTAGGGTTAGGGGACAGGGACGGTTTAGGGTCCAGGTGAGGGCACGACAACGCTTTAGGGGGAGCGTACGTGTGAGGGCGCGGGTTAGTGTCAGCGTACGGGTTAGGATTAGGGGACGGGTGAGGGTCAGTCTTCAGGGAAGGGTTAGGGTTAGGGTTCGGGCTAGGGTTAGGGTTAGGGGACGGGGACGGTTTAGGGTCCAGGTGAGGGCACGGCAACGCTTTAGGGGGAGCGTACGTGTGAGGGAGCGGGATAGTGTCAGCGTACGGGTTAGGATTAGGGGACGGGTGAGGGTCAGGCTTCGGGGAAGGGTTAGGGTTAGGGTTCCGGCTAGGGTTAGGGTTAGGGGACGGCGACGGTTTAGGGTCCAGGTGAGGGTACGACAACGCTTTAGGGGGAGCGTACGTGTGAGGGCGCGGGTTAGTGTCACCGTACGGGTTAGGATTAGGGGACGTGTGAGGGTCAGGCTTCGGAGAAGGGTTAGGGTTAGGGTTCGGGCTAGGGTTAGGGTTAGGGGACGGGGACGGTTTAGGGTCCAGGTGAGGGCACGACAACGCTTTAGGGGGAGCGTACGTTTGAGGGCGCGGGTTAGTGTCAGCGTACGGGTTAGGATTAGGGGACGGGTGAGGGTCAGGCTTCGGGGAAGGGTTAGGGTTAGGGTTCCGGCTAGGGTTAGGGTTAGGGGACGGCGACGGTTTAGGGTCCAGGTGAGGGTACGACAATGCTTTAGGGGGAGCGTACGTGTGAGGGCGCGGGTTAGTGTCAGCGTACGGGTTAGCATTAGGGGACGGGTGAGGGTCAGGCTTCGGGGAAGGGTTAGGGTTAGGGTTCGGGCTAGGGTTAGGGTTAGGGGACGGGGACGGTTTAAGGTCCAGGTGAGGGCACGACAACGCTTTAGGGGGAGCGTACGTGTGAGGGCGCGGGATAGTGTCAGCGTACGGGTTAGGATTAGGGGACGGGTGAGGGTCAGGCTTCGGGGAAGGGTTAGGGTTAGGGTTCGGGCTAGGGTTAGGGTTAGGGGACGGGGACGGTTTAGGGTCCAGGTGAGGGTACGACAACGCTTTAGGGGGAGCGTACGTGTGAGGGCGCGGGTTAGTGTCAGCGTACGGGTTAGGATTAGGGGACGGGTGAGGGTCAGGCTTCGGGGAAGGGTTAGGGTTAGGGTTCGGGCTAGGGTTAGGGTTAGGAGACGGGGACGGTTTAGGGTCCAGGTGAGGGCACGGCAACGCTTTAGGGGGAGCGTACGTGTGAGGGCGCGGGATAGTGTCAGCGTACGGGTTAGGATTAGGGGACGGGTCAGGGTCAGGCTTCGGGGAAGGGTTAGGGTTAGGGTTCCGGCTAGGGTTAGGGTTAGGGGACGGCGACGGTTTAGGGTCCAGGTGAGGGTACGACAACGCTTTAGGGGGAGCGTACGTGTGAGGGTGCGGGTTAGTGTCAGCGTACAGGTTAGGATTAGGGGACGGGTGAGGGTCACGCTTCGGGGAAGGCTTAGGGTTAGGCTTCGGGCTAGGATTAGGGTTAGGGGACGGGGACGGTTTAGGGTCCAGGTGAGGGCACGACAATGCTTTAGGGGGAGCGTACGTGTGAGGGCGCGGGTTCGTGTCAGCGTACTGGTTAGGATTAGGGGACGGGTGAGGGTCAGGCTTCGGGGAAGGGTTAGGGATAGGGTTCGGGCTAGGATTAGGGTTAGGGGACGGGGACGGTTTAGGGTCCAGGTGAGGGCACGACAACGCTTTAGGGGGAGCGTACGTGTGAGGGCGCGGGTTAGTGTCAGCGTACGGGTTAGGATTAGGGGACGGGTGAGGGTCAGGCTTCGGGGAAGGGTTAGGGTTAGGGTTCGGGCTAGGGTTAGGGTTAGGGGACGGGGACGGTTTAGGGTCCAGGTGAGGGCACGACAACGCTTTAGGGGGAGCGTACGTGTGAGGGCGCGGGTTAGTGTCAGCGTACGGTTTAGGATTAGGGGATGGGTGAGGGTCAGGCTTCGGGGAAGGGTTAGGGTTAGGGTTCGGGCTAGGGTTAGGGTTAGGGGACGGGGACGGGTTAGGGTCCAGGTGAGGGCACGACAACGCTTTAGGGGCACCGTACGTGTGAGGGCGCGGGTTAGTGTCAGCGTACAGGTTAGGATTAGGGGACGGGTGAGGGTCAGGCTTCGGGGAAGGGTTAGGGTTAGGGTTCGGGCTAGGGTTAGGGTTAGGGGACGGGGACGGTTTAGGGTCCAGGTGAGGGCACGACAACGCTTTAGGGGGAGCGTACGTGTGAGGGCGTGGGTTAGTGTCAGCGTACGGGTTAGGATTAGGGGAAGGGTGAGGGTCAGGCTTCGGGGAAGGGTTAGGGTTAGGGTTCGGGCTAGGGTTAGGGTTACAGGACGGGGACGGTTTAGGGTCCAGTTGAGGGCACGACAACGCTGCAGGGGGAGCGTACGTGTGAGGGCGCAGGTTAGTGTCAGCGTACGGGTTAGGATTAGGGGACGGGTGAGGGTCAGGCTTCGGGGAAGGGTTAGGATTAGGGTTCGGGCTAGGGTTAGGGTTAGGGGACGGGGACGGTTTAGGGTCCAGGTGAGGGCACGGCAACGCTTTAGGGGGAGCGTACGTGTGAGGGCGCGGGATAGTGTCAGCGTACGGGTTAGGATTAGGGGACGGGTGAGGGTCAGGCTTCGGGGAAGGTTTAGGGTTAGGGTTCGGGCTAGGGTTAGGGTTAGGGGACGGGGACTGTTTAGGGTCCAGGTGAGGGTACGACAACGCTTTAGGGGGAGCGTACGTGTGAGGGCGCGGGTTAGTGTCAGCGTACGGGTTAGGATTAGGGGACGGGTGAGGGTCAGGCTTTGGGGAAGGGTTAGGGTTAGGTTTCGGGCTAGGGTTAGGGTTAGGGGACGGGGACGGTTTAGGGTCCAGGTGACGGTACGACAACGCTTTAGGGTGAGCATACGTGTGAGGGCGCGGGTTAGTGTCAGCGTACGGGTTAGGATTAGGGGACGGGTGAGTGTCAGTTTTCTGGGAAGGGTTAGGGTTAGGGTTCGGGCTAGGGTCAGGGTTAGGGGACGGGGACGGTTTAGGGTCCAGGTGAGGGTACGACAACGCTTTAGGGGGAGCGTCCGTGTGAGGGCGTGGGTTAGTGTCAGCGTACGGGTTAGGATTAGGGGACGGGTGAGGGTCAGGCTTCGGGGAAGGGTTAGGGATAGGGTTCGGGCTAGGGTTAGGGTTAGCGGACGGGGACGGTTTAGGGTCCAGGTGAGGGCACGACAACGCTTTAGGGGGAGCGTACGTGTGAGGGCGCGGGATAGTGTCAGCGTACGGGTTAGGATTAGGGGACGGGTGAGGGTCAGCCTTCGGGGAAGGGTTAGGTTTAGGGTTCGGGCTAGGGTTAGGGTTAGGGGACGGGGACGGTTTAGGGTCCAGGTGAGGGCACGACAACGCTTTAGGGGGAGCGTACGTGTGAGGGCGCGGGATAGTGTCAGCGTACGGGTTAGGATTAGGGGACGGGTGAGGGTCAGTCTTCGGGGAAGGGTTAGGGTTAGGGTTCGGGCTAGGGTTAGGGTTAGGGGACGGGGACGGTTTAGGGTCCAGGTGAGGGTACGACAACGCTTTAAGGGGAGCGTACGTGTGAGGGCGCGGGTTAGTGTCAGCGTACGGGTTAGGATTAGGGGACGTGTGAGTGTCAGGCTTCGGGGAAGGGTTAGGGTTAGGGTTCGGGCTAGGGTTAGGATTAGGGGACGGGGACGGTTTAGGGTCCAGGTGAGGGTACGACAACGCTTTAGGGGGAGTTACGTGTGAGGGCGCAGGTTAGTGTAAGCGTACGGGTTAGGATTAGCGGACGGGTGAGGGTCAGGCTTCGGGGAAGGGTTAGGGTTAGCGTTCGGGCTAGGGTTAGGGTTAAGGGACGGGGACGGTTTAGGGTCCAGGTGAGGGTACGACAACGCTTTAGGGGGAGCGTACGTGTGAGGGCGCGGGTTCGTGTCAGCGTACTGGTTAGGATTAGGGGACGGGTGAGGGTCAGGCTTCGGGGAAGGGTTAGGGTTAGGGTTCGGGCTAGGGTTAGGGTTAGGGGACGGGGACGGTTTAGGGTCCAGGTGAGGGCACGACAACGCTTTAGGGGGAGCGTACGTGTGAGGGCGCGGGTTAGTGTCAGCGTACAGGTTAGGATTAGGGGACGGGTGAGGGTCAGGCTTCGGGGAAGGGTTAGGGTTAGGGTTCGGGCTAGGGTTAGGGTTAGGGGACGGGGACGGTTTAGGGTCCAGGTGAGGGCACGACAACGCTTTAGGGGGAGCGTACGTGTGAGGGCGCGGGTTAGTGTCAGCGTACGGGTTAGGATTAGGGGACGGGTGAGGGTCTGGCTTCGGGGAAGGGTTAGGGTTAGGGTTCGGGCTAGGGTTAGGGTTAGGGGACGGGGACGGTTTAGGGTCCAGATGAGGGCACGGCAACGCTTTAGGGGGAGCGTACGTGTGAGGGCGCGGGATAGTGTCAGCGTACGGGTTAGGATTAGGGGACGGGTCAGGGTCAGGCTTCGGGGAAGGGTTAGGGTTAGGGTTCCGGCTAGGGTTAGGGTTAGGGGACGGCGACGGTTTAGGGTCCAGGTGAGGGTACGACAACGCTTTAGGGGGAGCGTACGTGTGAGGGTGCGGGTTAGTGTCAGCGTACAGGTTAGGATTAGGGGACGGGTGAGGGTCAGGCTTCGGGGAAGGGTTAGGATTAGGGTTCGGGCTAGGGTTAGGGTTAGGGGACGGGGACGGTTTAGGGTCCAGGTGAGGGCACGGCAACGCTTTAGGGGGAGCGTACGTGTGAGGGCGCGGGATAGTGTCAGCGTACGGGTTAGGATTAGGGGACGGGTGAGAGTCAGGCTTCGGGGAAGGTTTAGGGTTAGGGTTCGGGCTAGGGTTAGGGTTAGGGGACGGGGACTGTTTAGGGTCCAGGTGAGGGTACGACAACGCTTTAGGGGGAGCGTACGTGTGAGGGCGCGGGTTAGTGTCAGCGTACGGGTTAGGATTAGGGGACGGGTGAGGGTCAGGCTTTGGGGAAGGGTTAGGGTTAGGTTTCGGGCTAGGGTTAGGGTTAGGGGACGGGGACGGTTTAGGGTCCAGGTGACGGTACGACAACGCTTTAGGGTGAGCATACGTGTGAGGGCGCGGGTTAGTGTCAGCGTACGGGTTAGGATTAGGGGACGGGTGAGTGTCAGTTTTCTGGGAAGGGTTAGGGTTAGGGTTCGGGCTAGGGTCAGGGTTAGGGGACGGGGACGGTTTAGGGTCCAGGTGAGGGTACGACAACGCTTTAGGGGGAGCGTCCGTGTGAGGGCGTGGGTTAGTGTCAGCGTACGGGTTAGGATTAGGGGACGGGTGAGGGTCAGGCTTCGGGGAAGGGTTAGGGATAGGGTTCGGGCTAGGGTTAGGGTTAGCGGACGGGGACGGTTTAGGGTCCAGGTGAGGGCACGACAACGCTTTAGGGGGAGCGTACGTGTGAGGGCGCGGGATAGTGTCAGCGTACGGGTTAGGATTAGGGGACGGGTGAGGGTCAGCCTTCGGGGAAGGGTTAGGTTTAGGGTTCGGGCTAGGGTTAGGGTTAGGGGACGGGGACGGTTTAGGGTCCAGGTGAGGGCACGACAACGCTTTAGGGGGAGCGTACGTGTGAGGGCGCGGGATAGTGTCAGCGTACGGGTTAGGATTAGGGGACGGGTGAGGGTCAGTCTTCGGGGAAGGGTTAGGGTTAGGGTTCGGGCTAGGGTTAGGGTTAGGGGACGGGGACGGTTTAGGGTCCAGGTGAGGGTACGACAACGCTTTAAGGGGAGCGTACGTGTGAGGGCGCGGGTTAGTGTCAGCGTACGGGTTAGGATTAGGGGACGTGTGAGTGTCAGGCTTCGGGGAAGGGTTAGGGTTAGGGTTCGGGCTAGGGTTAGGATTAGGGGACGGGGACGGTTTAGGGTCCAGGTGAGGGTACGACAACGCTTTAGGGGGAGTTACGTGTGAGGGCGCAGGTTAGTGTAAGCGTACGGTTTAGGATTAGCGGACGGGTGAGGGTCAGGCTTCGGGGAAGGGTTAGGGTTAGCGTTCGGGCTAGGGTTAGGGTTAAGGGACGGGGACGGTTTAGGGTCCAGGTGAGGGTACGACAACGCTTTAGGGGGAGCGTACGTGTGAGGGCGCGGGTTCGTGTCAGCGTACTGGTTAGGATTAGGGGACGGGTGAGGGTCAGGCTTCGGGGAAGGGTTAGGGTTAGGGTTCGGGCTAGGGTTAGGGTTAGGGGACGGGGACGGTTTAGGGTCCAGGTGAGGGCACGACAACGCTTTAGGGGGAGCGTACGTGTGAGGGCGCGGGTTAGTGTCAGCGTACAGGTTAGGATTAGGGGACGGGTGAGGGTCAGGCTTCGGGGAAGGGTTAGGGTTAGGGTTCGGGCTAGGGTTAGGGTTAGGGGACGGGGACGGTTTAGGGTCCAGGTGAGGGCACGACAACGCTTTAGGGGGAGCGTACGTGTGAGGGCGCGGGTTAGTGTCAGCGTACGGGTTAGGATTAGGGGACGGGTGAGGGTCAGGCTTCGGGGAAGGGTTAGGGTTAGGGTTCGGGCTAGGGTTAGGGTTAGGGGACGGGGACGGTTTAGGGTCCAGATGAGGGCACGGCAACGCTTTAGGGGGAGCGTACGTGTGAGGGCGCGGGATAGTGTCAGCGTACGGGTTAGGATTAGGGGACGGGTCAGGGTCAGGCTTCGGGGAAGGGTTAGGGTTAGGGTTCCGGCTAGGGTTAGGGTTAGGGGACGGCGACGGTTTAGGGTCCAGGTGAGGGTACGACAACGCTTTAGGGGGAGCGTACGTGTGAGGGTGCGGGTTAGTGTCAGCGTACAGGTTAGGATTAGGGGACGGGTGAGGGTCACGCTTCGGGGAAGGCTTAGGGTTAGGCTTCGGGCTAGGATTAGGGTTAGGGGATGGGGACGGTTTAGGGTCCAGGTGAGGGCACGACAATGCTTTAGGGGGAGCGTACGTGTGAGGGCGCGGGTTCGTGTCAGCGTAGTGGTTAGGATTAGGGGACGGGTGAGGGTCAGGCTTCGGGGAAGGGTTAGGGATAGGGTTCGGGCTAGGGTTAGTGTTAGGGGACGGGGATGGTTTAGGGTCCAGGTGAGGGCACGACAACGCTTTAGGGGGAGCGTACGTGTGAGGGCGCGGGTTAGTGTCAGCGTACGGGTTAGGATTAGGGGACGGGTGAGGGTCAGGCTTCGGGGAAGGGTTAGGGTTAGGGTTCGGGCTAGGGTTAGGGTTAGGGGACGGGGACGGTTTAGGGTCCAGGTGAGGGCACGACAACGCTTTAGGGGGAGCGTACGTGTGAGGGCGCGGGTTAGTGTCAGCGTACGGTTTAGGATTAGGGGATGGGTGAGGGTCAGGCTTCGGGGAAGGGTTAGGGTTAGGGTTCGGGCTAGGGTTAGGGTTAGGGGACGGGGACGGGTTAGGGTCCAGGTGAGGGCACGACAACGCTTTAGGGGCACCGTACGTGTGAGGGCGCGGGTTAGTGTCAGCGTACAGGTTAGGATTAGGGGACGGGTGAGGGTCAGGCTTCGGGGAAGGGTTAGGGTTAGGGTTCGGGCTAGGGTTAGGGTTAGGGGACGGGGACGGTTTAGGGTCCAGGTGAGGGCACGACAACGCTTTAGGGGGAGCGTACGTGTGAGGGCGTGGGTTAGTGTCAGCGTACGGGTTAGGATTAGGGAAAGGGTGAGGGTCAGGCTTCGGGGAAGGGTTAGGGTTAGGGTTCGGGCTAGGGTTAGGGTTACAGGACGGGGACGGTGTAGGGTCCAGTTGAGGGCACGACAACGCTGCAGGGGGAGCGTACGTGTGAGGGCGCAGGTTAGTGTCAGCGTACGGGTTAGGATTAGGGGACGGGTGAGTGTCAGGCTTCGGGGAAGGGTTAGGATTAGGGTTCGGGCTAGGGTTAGGGTTAGGGGACGGGGACGGTTTAGGGTCCAGGTGAGGGCACGGCAACGCTTTAGGGGGAGCGTACGTGTGAGGGCGCGGGATAGTGTCAGCGTACGGGTTAGGATTAGGGGACGGGTGAGGGTCAGGCTTCGGGGAAGGATTAGGATTAGGGTTCGGGGTAGGGTTAGGGTTAGGGGACGGGGACGGTTTAGGGTCCAGGTGAGGGCACGACAACGCTTAAGGGGGAGCGTACGTGTGAGGGCGCGGGTTAGTGTCAGCGTACGGGTTAGGATTAGGCGACGGGTGAGGGTCAGGCTTCGGGGAAGGGTTAGGGTTATGGTTCGGGCTACGATTAGGGTTAGGGGACGGGTAACGGTTTAGGGTCAAGGTGAGGGTACGACAACGGTTTAGGGGGAGCGTATGTGTGAGGGCGCGGGTTAGTGTTAGCGTACGGGTTAGGATTAGGGGACGGGTGAGGGTCAGGCTTCGGGGAAGTGTTAGGGTTAGGGTTCGGGAGAGGGTTAGGGTTAGGGGACGGAGACGGTTTAGGGTCCAGGTGAGGGCACGACAACAATTTAGGGGGAGTGTACGTGTGAGGGCGTGGGTTAGTGTCAGCGTACGGGTTAGGATTAGGGGACGGGTGAGGGTCAGGCTTCGGGGAAGGGTTAGGGTTAGGGTTCCGGCTAGGGTTAGGGTTAGGGAACGGCGACGGTTTAGGGTCCAGGTGAGGGTACGTCAACGCTTTAGGGGGAACGTGCGTGTGAGGGCGCGGGTTAGTGTCAGCGTACGGGTTAGCATTAGGGGACGGGTGAGGGTCAGGCTTCGGGGAAGGGTTAGGGTTAGGGTTCGGGCTAGGGTTAGGGTTAGGACACGGGGACGGTTTAGGGTACAGGTGAGGGCACGACAACGCTTTAGGGGGAGCGTACGTGTGAGGGCGCGGGTTAGTGTCAGCGTACGGGTTAGGATTAGGGGACGGGTGAGTGTCAGTTTTCTGGGAAGGGTTAGTGTTAGGGTTCGGGCTATCGTCAGGGTTAGGGGACGGGGACGGTTTAGGGTCCAGGTGAGGGTACGACAACGCTTTAGGGGGAGCGTCCGTGTGAGGGCGTGGGTTAGTGTCAGCGTACGGGTTAGGATTAGGGGACGGGTGAGGGTCAGGCTTCGGGGAAGGGTTAGGGATAGGGTTCGGGCTAGGGTTAGGGTTAGGGGACGGGGACGGTTTAGGGTCCAGGTGAGGGCACGACAACGCTTTAGGGGGAGCGTACGTGTGAGGGCGCGGGATAGTGTCAGCGTACGGGTTAGGATTAGGGGACGGGTGAGGGTCAGCCTTCGGGGAAGGGTTAGGTTTAGGGTTCGGGCTAGGGTTAGGGTTAGGGGACGGGGACGGTTTAGGGTCCAGGTGAGGGCACGACAACGCTTTAGGGGGAGCGTACGTTTGAGGGCGCGGGTTAGTGTCAGCGTACGGGTTAGGATTAGGGGACGGGTGAGGGTCAGGCTTCGGGGAAGGGTTAGGGTTAGGGTTCGGGCTAGGGTCAGGGTTAGGGGACGGGGACGGTTTAGGGTCCAGGTGAGGGTACGACAACACTTTAGGGGGAGCGTCCGTGTGAGGGCGCGGGTTAGTGTCAGCGTACGGGTTAGGATTAGGGGAAGGGTGAGGGTCAGGCTTCGGGGAAGGGTTAGGGTTAGGGTTCGGGCTAGGGTTAGGGTTAGGGGACGGGGACGTTTTAGGGTCCACGTGAGGGTAAGACAACGCTTTAGGGGGAGCGTACATGTGAGGGCGCGGGTTAGTGTCAGCGTACGGGTTAGGATTAGGGGACGGGTGAGTGTCAGGCTTCGGGGAAGCGTTAGGGTTAGGGTTTGGGCTAGGGTTACGGTTAGGGGACGGGGACGGTTTAGGGTCCAGGTGAGGGCACGACAACGCTTTAGGGGGAGCGTACGTGTGAGGGCGCGGGTTAGTGTCAGCGTATGGGTTAGGATTAGGGGACGGGTGAGGATCAGGCTTCGGGGAAGGGTTAGGGTTAGGGTTCGGGCTAGGGTTAGGTTTAGGGGACGGGGACGGTTTAGGGTCCAGGTGAGGGTACGACAGCGCTTTAGGGGGAGCGTATGTGTGAGGGCGTGGGTTAGTGTCAGCGTACGGGTTAGGATTAGGGGACGGGTGAGGGTCAGGCTTCGGGGAAGGGTTAGGGATAGGTTTCGGGCTAGGGTTAGGGTTAGGGGACGGGGACGGTTTAGGGTCCAGGTGAGGGCACGGCAACGCTTTAGGGGGAGCGTACGTGTGAGGGCGCGGGATAGTGTCAGCGTACGGGTTAGGATTAGGGGACGGGTGAGGGTCAGGCTTCGGGGAAGGATTAGGATTAGCTTTCGGGCTAGGGTTAGGGTTAGGGGACGGGGACGGTTTAGGGTCCAGGTGAGGGCACGACAACGCTTTTGGGGGAGCGTACGTGTGAGGGCGCGGGTTAGTGTCAGCGTACGGGTTAGGATTAGGGGACGGGTGAGGGTCAGGCTTCGGGGAAGGGTTAGGGTTAGGGTTCGGGCTAGGGTTAGGGTTAGGGGACAGGGACGGTTTAGGGTCCAGGTGAGGGCACGACAACGCTTTAGGGGGAGCGTACGTGTGAGGGCGCGGGTTAGTGTCAGCGTACGGGTTAGCATTAGGGGACGGGTGAGGGTCAGGCTTCGTGGAAGGGTTAGGGTTAGGGTTCGGGCTAGGGTTAGGGTTAGGGGACGGGGATGGTTTAAGGTCCAGGTGATGGCACGACAACGCTTTAGGGGGAGCGTACGTGTGAGGGCGCGGGATAGTGTCAGCGTACGGGTTAGGATTAGGGGACGGGTGAGGGTCAGGCTTCGGGGAAGGGTTAGGGTTAGGGTTCGGGCTAGGGTTAGGGTTAGGGGACGGGGACGGTTTAGGGTCCAGGTGAGGGTACGACAACGCTTTAGGGGGAGCGTACGTGTGAGGGCGCGGGTTAGTGTCAGCGTACGGGTTAGGATTAGGGGACGGGTGAGTGTCAGGCTTCGGGGAAGGGTTAGGGTTAGGGTTCGGGCTAGGGTTAGGATTAGGGGACGGGGACGGTTTAGGGTCCAGGTGAGGGTACGACAACGCTTTAGGGGGAGCTTACGTGTGAGGGCGCAGGTTAGTGTCAGCGTACGGGTTAGGATTAGGGGACGGGTGAGGGTCAGGCTTCGGGGAATGGTTAGGGTTAGCGTTCGGGCTAGGGTTAGGGTTAAGGGACGGGGACGGTTTAGGGTCCAGGTGAGGGTACGACAACGCTTTAGGGGGAGCGTACGTGTGAGGGCGCGGGTTAGTGTCAGTGTACGGGTTAGGATTAGGGGAGGGGTGAGGGTCAGGCTTCGGGGAAGGGTTAGAGTTAGGGTTCGGGCTAGGGTTAGGGTTAGGGAACGGGGACTGTTTAGGGTCCAGGTGAGGGTACGACAACGCTTTAGGGGGAGCGTACGTGTGAGGGTGAGGGTTAGTGTCAGCGTACGGGTTAGGATTAGGGGACGGGTGAGGGTCACGCTTCGGGGAAGGGTTAGGTTTAGGGTTCGGGCTAGGGTTAGGGTTAGGGGACGGGGACGGTTTAGGGTCCAGGTGAGGGCACGACAACGCTTTAGGGGGAGCGTACGTGTGAGGGCGCGGGTTCGTGTCAGCGTACTGGTTAGCATTAGGGGACGGGTGAGGGTCAGGCTTCGGGGAAGGGTTATGGATAGGGTTCGGGCTAGGGTTAGGGTTAGGGGACGGGGACGGTTTAGGGTCCAGGTGAGGGCACGACAACGCTTTAGGGGGAGCGTACGTGTGAGGGCGCGGGTTCGTGTCAGCGTACTGGTTAGGATTAGGGGACGTGAGAGGGTCAGGCTTCGGGGAAGGGTTAGGATTAGGGTTCGGGCTAGGGTTAGGGTTAGGGGACGGGGACGGTTTAGGGTCCAGGTGAGGGCACGACAACGCTTTAGGGGGAGCGTACGTGTGAGGGCGCGGGTTAGTGTCAGCGTACAGGTTAGGATTAGGGCACGGGTGAGGGTCAGGCTTCGGGGAAGGGTTAGGGTTAGGGTTCGGGCTAGGGTTAGGGTTAGGGGACAGGGACGGTTTAGGGTCCAGGTGAGGGCACGACAACGCTTTAGGGGGAGCGTACGTGTGAGGGCGCGGGTTAGTGTCAGCGTACGGGTTAGGATTAGGGGACGGGTGAGGGTCAGTCTTCAGGGAAGGGTTAGGGTTAGGGTTCGGGCTAGGGTTAGGGTTAGGGGACGGGGACGGTTTAGGGTCCAGGTGAGGGCACGGCAACGCTTTAGGGGGAGCGTACGTGTGAGGGCGCGGGATAGTGTCAGCGTACGGGTTAGGATTAGGGGACGGGTGAGGGTCAGGCTTCGGGGAAGGGTTAGGGTTAGGGTTCCGGCTAGGGTTAGGGTTAGGGGACGGCGACGGTTTAAGGTCCAGGTGAGGGCACGACAACGCTTTAGGGGGAGCGTACGTGTGAGGGCGCGGGATAGTGTCAGCGTACGGGTTAGGATTAGGGGACGGGTGAGGGTCAGGCTTCGGGGAAGGGTTAGGGTTAGGGTTCGGGCTAGGGTTAGGGTTAGGGGACGGGGACGGTTTAGGGTCCAGGTGAGGGTACGACAACGCTTTAGGGGGAGCGTACGTGTGAGGGCGCGGGTTAGTGTCAGCGTACGGGTTAGGATTAGGGGACGGGTGAGGGTCAGGCTTCGGGGAAGGGTTAGGGTTAGGGTTCCCGCTAGGGTTAGGGTTAGGAGACGGGGACGGTTTAGGGTCCAGGTGAGGGCACGGCAACGCTTTAGGGGGAGCGTACGTGTGAGGGCGCGGGATAGTGTCAGCGTACGGGTTAGGATTAGGGGACGGGTCAGGGTCAGGCTTCGGGGAAGGGTTAGGGTTAGGGTTCCGGCTAGGGTTAGGGTTAGGGGACGGCGACGGTTTAGGGTCCAGGTGAGGGTACGACAACGCTTTAGGGGGAGCGTACGTGTGAGGGTGCGGGTTAGTGTCAGCGTACAGGTTAGGATTAGGGGACGGGTGAGGGTCACGCTTCGGGGAAGGCTTAGGGTTAGGCTTCGGGCTAGGATTAGGGTTAGGGGACGGGGACGGTTTAGGGTCCAGGTGAGGGCACGACAATGCTTTAGGGGGAGCGTACGTGTGAGGGCGCGGGTTCGTGTCAGCGTACTGGTTAGGATTAGGGGACGGGTGAGGGTCAGGCTTCGGGGAAGGGTTAGGGATAGGGTTCGGGCTAGGGTTAGTGTTAGGGGACGGGGACGGTTTAGGGTCCAGGTGAGGGCACGACAACGCTTTAGGGGGAGCGTACGTGTGAGGGCGCGGGTTCGTGTCAGCGTACGGGTTAGGATTAGGGGACGGGTGAGGGTCAGGCTTCGGGGAAGGGTTAGGGTTAGGGTTCGGGCTAGGGTTAGGGTTAGGGGACGGGGACGGTTTAGGGTCCAGGTGAGGGCACGACAACGCTTTAGGGGGAGCGTACGTGTGAGGGCGCGGGTTAGTGTCAGCGTACGGTTTAGGATTAGGGGATGGGTGAGGGTCAGGCTTCGGGGAAGGGTTAGGGTTAGGGTTCGGGCTAGGGTTAGGGTTAGGGGACGGGGACGGGTTAGGGTCCAGGTGAGGGCACGACAACGCTTTAGGGGCACCGTACGTGTGAGGGCGCGGGTTAGTGTCAGCGTACAGGTTAGGATTAGGGGACGGGTGAGGGTCAGGCTTCGGGGAAGGGTTAGGGTTAGGGTTCGGGCTAGGGTTAGGGTTAGGGGACGGGGACGGTTTAGGGTCCAGGTGAGGACACGACAACGCTTTAGGGGGAGCGTACGTGTGAGGGCGTGGGTTAGTGTCAGCGTACGGGTTAGGATTAGGGGAAGGGTGAGGGTCAGGCTTCGGGGAAGGGTTAGGGTTAGGGTTCGGGCTAGGGTTAGGGTTACAGGACGGGGACGGTTTAGGGTCCAGTTGAGGGCACGACAACGCTGCAGGGGGAGCGTACGTGTGAGGGCGCAGGTTAGTGTCAGCGTACGGGTTAGGATTAGGGGACGGGTGAGGGTCAGGCTTCGGGGAAGGGTTAGGATTAGGGTTCGGGCTAGGGTTAGGGTTAGGGGACGGGGACGGTTTAGGGTCCAGGTGAGGGCACGGCAACGCTTTAGGGGGAGCGTACGTGTGAGGGCGCGGGATAGTGTCAGCGTACGGGTTAGGATTAGGGGACGGGTGAGGGTCAGGCTTCGGGGAAGGATTAGGATTAGGGTTCGGGGTAGGGTTAGGGTTAGGGGACGGGGACGGTTTAGGGTCCAGGTGAGGGCACGACAACGCTTAAGGGGGAGCGTACGTGTGAGGGCGCGGGTTAGTGTCAGCGTACGGGTTAGGATTAGGCGACGGGTGAGGGTCAGGCTTCGGGGAAGGGTTAGGGTTATGGTTCGGGCTACGATTAGGGTTAGGGGACGGGTAACGGTTTAGGGTCAAGGTGAGGGTACGACAACGGTTTAGGGGGAGCGTACGTGTGAGGGCGCGGGTTAGTGTTAGCGTACGGGTTAGGATTAGGGGACGGGTGAGGGTCAGGCTTCGGGGAAAGATTAGGATTAGGGTTCGGGCTAGGGTTAGGGTTAGGGGACGGTGACAGTTTAGGGTCCAGGTGAGGGCCCGACAACGCTTTAGGGGGAGCGTACGTGTGAGGGCTCGGGTTAGTGTCTGCGTACGGGTTAGGATTAGGGGACGGGTGAGGGTCAGGCTTCGGGGAAGGGTTAGGGTTAGGGTTCGGGCTAGGGTTAGTGTTAGGTGACGGGGACGGTTTAGGGTCCAGGTGAGGGCACGACAACGCTTTAGGGGCAGCGTACGTGTGAGTGCGCGGGTTAGTGTCAGCGTACGGGTTAGGATTAGGGGACGGGTGAGGGTCAGGCTTCGGGGAAGGGTTAGGGTTACGGTTCGGGCTAGGGTTAGGGTTACGGGACGGGGACGGTTTAGGGTCCAGGTTAGGGTACGACAACGCTTTAGGTGGAGCGTACGTGTGAGGGCGCGGGTTAGTGTCAGCGTACGGGTTAGGATTAGGGGACGGGTGAGGGTCAGGCTTCGGGGAAGGGTTAGGGTTAGGGTTAGGGTTCGCGCTAGGGTTAGGGTTAGGGGACGGGGACGGTTTAGGGTCCAGGTGAGGGTACGACAACGCTTTAGGGAGAGAGTACGTGTGAGGGCGCGGGTTAGTGTCAGCGTATGGGTTAGGATTAGGGGACGGGTGAGGGTCAGGCTTTGGGGAAGGGTTAGGGTTAGGTTTCGGGCTAGGGTTGGGGTTAGGGGACGGGGACGGTTTAGGGTCCAGGTGAGGGTACGACAACGCTTTAGGGGGAGCATACGTCTGAGGGCGCGGGTTAGTGTCAGCGTACGGATTAGGATTAGGGGACGGGTGAGTGTCAGTTTTCGGGGAAGTGTTAGGGTTAGGGTTCGGGCTAGGGTCAGGGTTAGGGGACGGGGACGGTTTAGGGTCCAGGTGAGGGTACGACAACGCTTTAGGGGGAGCGTCCGTGTGAGGGCGCGGGTTAGTGTCAGAGTACGGGTTAGGATTAGGGGACGGGTGAGGGTCAGGCTTCGGGGAAGGGTTAGGGTTAGGGTTCGGGCTAGGGTTAGGGTTATGGGACGGGGACGTTTTAGGGTCCAGGTGAGGGTAAGACAACGCTTTAGGGGGAGCGTACGTGTGAGGGCGCGGGTTAGTGTCAGCGTACGGGTTAGGATTAGGGGACGGGTGAGTGTCAGGCTTCGGGGAAGGGTTAGGGTTAGGGTTCGCGCTAGGGTTAGGGTTAGGGGACGGGGACGGTTTAGGGTCCAGGTGAGTGTACTACAACACTTTAGGGAGAGCGTACGTGTGAGGGCGCAGGTTAGTGTCAGCGTACGGGTTAGGATTAGGGGACGGGAGAGGGTCAGGCTTCGGGGAAGGTTTAGGGTTAGGGTTCGGGCTAGGGTTAGGGTTAGGGGACGGGGACTGTTTAGGGTCCAGGTGAGGGTACGACAACGCTTTAGGGGGAGCGTACGTGTGAGGGCGCGGGTTAGTGTCAGCGTACGGGTTAGGATTAGGGGACGGGTGAGGGTCAGGCTTTGGGGAAGGGTTAGGGTTAGGTTTCGGGCTAGGGTTAGGGTTAGGGGACGGGGACGGTTTAGGGTCCAGGTGAGGGTATGACAACGCTTTAGGGGGAGCATACGTGTGAGGGCGCGGGTTAGTGTCAGCGTACGGGTTAGGATTAGGGGACGGGTGAGTGTCAGTTTTCGGGGAAGGGTTAGGGTTAGGGTTCGGGCTAGGGTCAGGGTTAGGGGACGGGGACGGTTTAGGGTCCAGGTGAGGGTACGACAACACTTTAGGGGGAGCGTCCGTGTGAGGGCGCGGGTTAGTGTCAGCGTACGGGTTAGGATTAGGGGAAGGGTGAGGGTCAGGCTTCGGGGAAGGGTTAGGGTTAGGGTTCGGGCTAGGGTTAGGGATAGGGGACGGGGACGTTTTAGGGTCCACGTGAGGGTAAGACAACGCTTTAGGGGGAGCGTACATGTGAGGGCGCGGGTTAGTGTCAGCGTACGGGTTAGGATTAGGGGACGGGTGAGTGTCAGGCTTCGGGGAAGCGTTAGGGTTAGGGTTTGGGCTAGCGTTAGGGTTAGGGGACGGGGACGGTTTAGGGTCCAGGTGAGGGCACGACAACGCTTTAGGGGGAGCGTACGTGTGAGGGCGCGGGTTAGTGTCAGCGTATGGGTTAGGATTAGGGGACGGGTGAGGATCAGGCTTCGGGGAAGGGTTAGGGTTAGGGTTCGGGCTAGGGTTAGGTTTAGGGGACGGGGACGGTTTAGGGTCCAGGTGAGGGTACGACAGCGCTTTAGGGGGAGTGTACGTGTGAGGGCGTGGGTTAGTGTCAGCGTACGGGTTAGGATTAGGGAACGGGTGAGGGTCAGGCTTCGGGGAAGGGTTAGGGATAGGTTTCGGGCTAGGGTTAGGGTTAGGGGACGGGGACGGTTTAGGGTCCAGGTGAGGGCACGGCAACGCTTTAGGGGGAGCGTACGTGTGAGGGCGCGGGATAGTGTCAGCGTACGGGTTAGGATTAGGGGACGGGTGAGGGTCAGGCTTCGGGGAAGGATTAGGATTAGGGTTCGGGCTAGGGTTAGGGTTAGGGGACGGGGACGGTTTAGGGTCCAGGTGAGGGCACGACAACGCTTTTGGGGGAGCGTACGTGTGAGGGCGCGGGTTAGTGTCAGCGTACGGGTTAGGATTAGGGGACGGGTGAGGGTCAGGCTTCGGGGAAGGTTTAGGGTTAGGGTTCGGGCTAGGGTTAGGGTTACAGGACAGGCACGGTTTAGGGTCCAGGTGAGGGCATGACAACGCTTTAGGGGGAGCGTACGTTTGAGGGCGCGCGTTAGTGTCAGCGTACGGGTTAGGATTAGGGGACAGGTGAGGGTCAGGCTTCGGGGAAGGGTTAGGGTTAGGGTTCCGGCTAGGGTTAGGGTTAGGGGACGGGGACGGTTTAGGGTCCAGGTGAGGGCACGACAACGCTTTTGGGGGAGCGTACGTGTGAGGGCGCGGGTTAGTGTCAGCGTACGGGTTAGGATTAAGGGACGGGTGAGGGTCAGGCTTCGGGGAAGGTTTAGGGTTAGGGTTCGGGCTAGGGTTAGGGTTACAGGACGGGGACGGTTTAGGGTCCAGGTGAGGGCATGACAACGCTTTAGGGGGAGCGTACGTTTGAGGGCGCGGGTTAGTGTCAGCGTACGGGTTAGGATTAGGGGACGGGTGAGGGTCAGGCTTCGGGGAAGGGTTAGGGTTAGGGTTCGGGCTAGGGTCAGGGTTAGGGGACGGGGACGGTTTAGGGTCCAGGTGAGGGTACGACAACACTTTAGGGGGAGCGTCCGTGTGAGGGCGCGGGTTAGTGTCAGCGTACGGGTTAGGATTAGGGGAAGGGTGAGGGTCAGGCTTCGGGGAAGGGTTAGGGTTAGGGTTCGGGCTAGGGTTAGGGTTAGGGGACGGGGACGTTTTAGGGTCCACGTGAGGGTAAGACAACGCTTTAGGGGGAGCGTACATGTGAGGGCGCGGGTTAGTGTCAGCGTACGGGTTAGGATTAGGGGACGGGTGAGTGTCAGGCTTCGGGGAAGCGTTAGGGTTAGGGTTTGGGCTAGGGTTACGGTTAGGGGACGGGGACGGTTTAGGGTCCAGGTGAGGGCACGACAATGCTTTAGGGGGAGCGTACGTGTGAGGGCGCGGGTTAGTGTCAGCGTATGGGTTAGGATTAGGGGACGGGTGAGGATCAGGCTTCGGGGAAGGGTTAGGGTTAGGGTTCGGGCTAGGGTTAGGTTTAGGGGACGGGGACGGTTTAGGGTCCAGGTGAGGGTACGACAGCGCTTTAGGGGGAGCGTACGTGTGAGGGCGTGGGTTAGTGTCAGCGTACGGGTTACGATTAGGGGACGGGTGAGGGTCAGGCTTCGGGGAAGGGTTAGGGATAGGTTTCGGGCTAGGGTTAGGGTTAGGGGACGGGGACGGTTTAGGGTCCAGGTGAGGGCACGGCAACGCTTTAGGGGGAGCGTACGTGTGAGGGCGCGGGATAGTGTCAGCGTACGGGTTAGGATTAGGGGACGGGTGAGGGTCAGGCTTCGGGGAAGGATTAGGATTAGCTTTCGGGCTAGGGTTAGGGTTAGGGGACGGGGACGGTTTAGGGTCCAGGTGAGGGCACGACAACGCTTTTGGGGGAGCGTATGTGTGAGGGCGCGGGTTAGTGTCAGCGTACGGGTTAGGATTAGGGGACGGGTGAGGGTCAGGCTTCGGGGAAGGGTTAGGGTTAGGGTTCGGGCTAGGGTTAGGGTTAGGGGACAGGGACGGTTTAGGGTCCAGGTGAGGGCACGACAACGCTTTAGGGGGAGCGTACGTGTGAGGGCGCGGGTTAGTGTCAGCGTACGGGTTAGGATTAGGGGACGGGTGAGGGTCAGTCTTCAGGGAAGGGTTAGGGTTAGGGTTCGGGCTAGGGTTAGGGTTAGGGGACGGGGACGGTTTAGGGTCCAGGTGAGGGCACGGCAACGCTTTAGGGGGAGCGTACGTGTGAGGGAGCGGGATAGTGTCAGCGTACGGGTTAGGATTAGGGGACGGGTGAGGGTCAGGCTTCGGGGAAGGGTTAGGGTTAGGGTTCCGGCTAGGGTTAGGGTTAGGGGACGGCGACGGTTTAGGGTCCAGGTGAGGGTACGACAACGCTTTAGGGGGAGCGTACGTGTGAGGGCGCGGGTTAGTGTCACCGTACGGGTTAGGATTAGGGGACGTGTGAGGGTCAGGCTTCGGAGAAGGGTTAGGGTTAGGGTTCGGGCTAGGGTTAGGGTTAGGGGACGGGGACGGTTTAGGGTCCAGGTGAGGGCACGACAACGCTTTAGGGGGAGCGTACGTTTGAGGGCGCGGGTTAGTGTCAGCGTACGGGTTAGGATTAGGGGACGGGTGAGGGTCAGGCTTCGGGGAAGGGTTAGGGTTAGGGTTCCGGCTAGGGTTAGGGTTAGGGGACGGCGACGGTTTAGGGTCCAGGTGAGGGTACGACAATGCTTTAGGGGGAGCGTACGTGTGAGGGCGCGGGTTAGTGTCAGCGTACGGGTTAGCATTAGGGGACGGGTGAGGGTCAGGCTTCGGGGAAGGGTTAGGGTTAGGGTTCGGGCTAGGGTTAGGGTTAGGGGACGGGGACGGTTTAAGGTCCAGGTGAGGGCACGACAACGCTTTAGGGGGAGCGTACGTGTGAGGGCGCGGGATAGTGTCAGCGTACGGGTTAGGATTAGGGGACGGGTGAGGGTCAGGCTTCGGGGAAGGGTTAGGGTTAGGGTTCGGGCTAGGGTTAGGGTTAGGGGACGGGGACGGTTTAGGGTCCAGGTGAGGGTACGACAACGCTTTAGGGGGAGCGTACGTGTGAGGGCGCGGGTTAGTGTCAGCGTACGGGTTAGGATTAGGGGACGGGTGAGGGTCAGGCTTCGGGGAAGGGTTAGGGTTAGGGTTCGGGCTAGGGTTAGGGTTAGGAGACGGGGACGGTTTAGGGTCCAGGTGAGGGCACGGCAACGCTTTAGGGGGAGCGTACGTGTGAGGGCGCGGGATAGTGTCAGCGTACGGGTTAGGATTAGGGGACGGGTCAGGGTCAGGCTTCGGGGAAGGGTTAGGGTTAGGGTTCCGGCTAGGGTTAGGGTTAGGGGACGGCGACGGTTTAGGGTCCAGGTGAGGGTACGACAACGCTTTAGGGGGAGCGTACGTGTGAGGGTGCGGGTTAGTGTCAGCGTACAGGTTAGGATTAGGGGACGGGTGAGGGTCACGCTTCGGGGAAGGCTTAGGGTTAGGCTTCGGGCTAGGATTAGGGTTAGGGGACGGGGACGGTTTAGGGTCCAGGTGAGGGCACGACAATGCTTTAGGGGGAGCGTACGTGTGAGGGCGCGGGTTCGTGTCAGCGTACTGGTTAGGATTAGGGGACGGGTGAGGGTCAGGCTTCGGGGAAGGGTTAGGGATAGGGTTCGGGCTAGGATTAGGGTTAGGGGACGGGGACGGTTTAGGGTCCAGGTGAGGGCACGACAACGCTTTAGGGGGAGCGTACGTGTGAGGGCGCGGGTTAGTGTCAGCGTACGGGTTAGGATTAGGGGACGGGTGAGGGTCAGGCTTCGGGGAAGGGTTAGGGTTAGGGTTCGGGCTAGGGTTAGGGTTAGGGGACGGGGACGGTTTAGGGTCCAGGTGAGGGCACGACAACGCTTTAGGGGGAGCGTACGTGTGAGGGCGCGGGTTAGTGTCAGCGTACGGTTTAGGATTAGGGGATGGGTGAGGGTCAGGCTTCGGGGAAGGGTTAGGGTTAGGGTTCGGGCTAGGGTTAGGGTTAGGGGACGGGGACGGGTTAGGGTCCAGGTGAGGGCACGACAACGCTTTAGGGGCACCGTACGTGTGAGGGCGCGGGTTAGTGTCAGCGTACAGGTTAGGATTAGGGGACGGGTGAGGGTCAGGCTTCGGGGAAGGGTTAGGGTTAGGGTTCGGGCTAGGGTTAGGGTTAGGGGACGGGGACGGTTTAGGGTCCAGGTGAGGGCACGACAACGCTTTAGGGGGAGCGTACGTGTGAGGGCGTGGGTTAGTGTCAGCGTACGGGTTAGGATTAGGGGAAGGGTGAGGGTCAGGCTTCGGGGAAGGGTTAGGGTTAGGGTTCGGGCTAGGGTTAGGGTTACAGGACGGGGACGGTTTAGGGTCCAGTTGAGGGCACGACAACGCTGCAGGGGGAGCGTACGTGTGAGGGCGCAGGTTAGTGTCAGCGTACGGGTTAGGATTAGGGGACGGGTGAGGGTCAGGCTTCGGGGAAGGGTTAGGATTAGGGTTCGGGCTAGGGTTAGGGTTAGGGGACGGGGACGGTTTAGGGTCCAGGTGAGGGCACGGCAACGCTTTAGGGGGAGCGTACGTGTGAGGGCGCGGGATAGTGTCAGCGTACGGGTTAGGATTAGGGGACGGGTGAGGGTCAGGCTTCGGGGAAGGATTAGGATTAGGGTTCGGGGTAGGGTTAGGGTTAGGGGACGGGGACGGTTTAGGGTCCAGGTGAGGGCACGACAACGCTTAAGGGGGAGCGTACGTGTGAGGGCGCGGGTTAGTGTCAGCGTACGGGTTAGGATTAGGCGACGGGTGAGGGTCAGGCTTCGGGGAAGGGTTAGGGTTATGGTTCGGGCTACGATTAGGGTTAGGGGACGGGTAACGGTTTAGGGTCAAGGTGAGGGTACGACAACGGTTTAGTGGGAGCGTACGTGTGAGGGCGCGGGTTAGTGTTAGCGTACGGGTTAGGATTAGGGGACGGGTGAGGGTCAGGCTTCGGGGAAAGATTAGGATTAGGGTTCGGGCTAGGGTTAGGGTTAGGGGACGGTGACAGTTTAGGGTCCAGGTGAGGGCCCGACAACGCTTTAGGGGGAGCGTACGTGTGAGGGCTCGGGTTAGTGTCTGCGTACGGGTTAGGATTAGGGGACGGGTGAGGGTCAGGCTTCGGGGAAGGGTTAGGGTTAGGGTTCGGGCTAGGGTTAGTGTTAGGTGACGGGGACGGTTTAGGGTCCAGGTGAGGGCACGACAACGCTTTAGGGGCAGCGTACGTGTGAGTGCGCGGGTTAGTGTCAGCGTACGGGTTAGGATTAGGGGACGGGTGAGGGTCAGGCTTCGGGGAAGGGTTAGGGTTACGGTTCGGGCTAGGGTTAGGGTTACGGGACGGGGACGGTTTAGGGTCCAGGTTAGGGTACGACAACGCTTTAGGTGGAGCGTACGTGTGAGGGCGCGGGTTAGTGTCAGCGTACGGGTTAGGATTAGGGGACGGGTGAGGGTCAGGCTTCGGGGAAGGGTTAGGGTTAGGGTTAGGGTTCGCGCTAGGGTTAGGGTTAGGGGACGGGGACGGTTTAGGGTCCAGGTGAGGGTACGACAACGCTTTAGGGAGAGAGTACGTGTGAGGGCGCGGGTTAGTGTCAGCGTACGGGTTAGGATTAGGGGACGGGTGAGGGTCAGGCTTTGGGGAAGGGTTAGGGTTAGGTTTCGGGCTAGGGTTGGGGTTAGGGGACGGGGACGGTTTAGGGTCCAGGTGAGGGTACGACAACGCTTTAGGGGGAGCATACGTCTGAGGGCGCGGGTTAGTGTCAGCGTACGGATTAGGATTAGGGGACGGGTGAGTGTCAGTTTTCGGGGAAGTGTTAGGGTTAGGGTTCGGGCTAGGGTCAGGGTTAGGGGACGGGGACGGTTTAGGGTCCAGGTGAGGGTACGACAACGCTTTAGGGGGAGCGTCCGTGTGAGGGCGCGGGTTAGTGTCAGAGTACGGGTTAGGATTAGGGGACGGGTGAGGGTCAGGCTTCGGGGAAGGGTTAGGGTTAGGGTTCGGGCTAGGGTTAGGGTTATGGGACGGGGACGTTTTAGGGTCCAGGTGAGGGTAAGACAACGCTTTAGGGGGAGCGTACGTGTGAGGGCGCGGGTTAGTGTCAGCGTACGGGTTAGGATTAGGGGACGGGTGAGTGTCAGGCTTCGGGGAAGGGTTAGGGTTAGGGTTCGCGCTAGGGTTAGGGTTAGGGGACGGGGACGGTTTAGGGTCCAGGTGAGTGTACTACAACACTTTAGGGAGAGCGTACGTGTGAGGGCGCAGGTTAGTGTCAGCGTACGGGTTAGGATTAGGGGACGGGAGAGGGTCAGGCTTCGGGGAAGGTTTAGGGTTAGGGTTCGGGCTAGGGTTAGGGTTAGGGGACGGGGACTGTTTAGGGTCCAGGTGAGGGTACGACAACGCTTTAGGGGGAGCGTACGTGTGAGGGCGCGGGTTAGTGTCAGCGTACGGGTTAGGATTAGGGGACGGGTGAGGGTCAGGCTTTGGGGAAGGGTTAGGGTTAGGTTTCGGGCTAGGGTTAGGGTTAGGGGACGGGGACGGTTTAGGGTCCAGGTGAGGGTATGACAACGCTTTAGGGGGAGCATACGTGTGAGGGCGCGGGTTAGTGTCAGCGTACGGGTTAGGATTAGGGGACGGGTGAGTGTCAGTTTTCGGGGAAGGGTTAGGGTTAGGGTTCGGGCTAGGGTCAGGGTTAGGGGACGGGGACGGTTTAGGGTCCAGGTGAGGGTACGACAACACTTTAGGGGGAGCGTCCGTGTGAGGGCGCGGGTTAGTGTCAGCGTACGGGTTAGGATTAGGGGAAGGGTGAGGGTCAGGCTTCGGGGAAGGGTTAGGGTTAGGGTTCGGGCTAGGGTTAGGGATAGGGGACGGGGACGTTTTAGGGTCCACGTGAGGGTAAGACAACGCTTTAGGGGGAGCGTACATGTGAGGGCGCGGGTTAGTGTCAGCGTACGGGTTAGGATTAGGGGACGGGTGAGTGTCAGGCTTCGGGGAAGCGTTAGGGTTAGGGTTTGGGCTAGCGTTAGGGTTAGGGGACGGGGACGGTTTAGGGTCCAGGTGAGGGCACGACAACGCTTTAGGGGGAGCGTACGTGTGAGGGCGCGGGTTAGTGTCAGCGTATGGGTTAGGATTAGGGGACGGGTGAGGATCAGGCTTCGGGGAAGGGTTAGGGTTAGGGTTCGGGCTAGGGTTAGGTTTAGGGGACGGGGACGGTTTAGGGTCCAGGTGAGGGTACGACAGCGCTTTAGGGGGAGCGTACGTGTGAGGGCGTGGGTTAGTGTCAGCGTACGGGTTAGGATTAGGGGACGGGTGAGGGTCAGGCTTCGGGGAAGGGTTAGGGATAGGTTTCGGGCTAGGGTTAGGGTTAGGGGACGGGGACGGTTTAGGGTCCAGGTGAGGGCACGGCAACGCTTTAGGGGGAGCGTACGTGTGAGGGCGCGGGATAGTGTCAGCGTACGGGTTAGGATTAGGGGACGGGTGAGGGTCAGGCTTCGGGGAAGGATTAGGATTAGGGTTCGGGCTAGGGTTAGGGTTAGGGGACGGGGACGGTTTAGGGTCCAGGTGAGGGCACGACAACGCTTTTGGGGGAGCGTACGTGTGAGGGCGCGGGTTAGTGTCAGCGTACGGGTTAGGATTAGGGGACGGGTGAGGGTCAGGCTTCGGGGAAGGTTTAGGGTTAGGGTTCGGGCTAGGGTTAGGGTTACAGGACAGGCACGGTTTAGGGTCCAGGTGAGGGCCTGACAACGCTTTAGGGGGAGCGTACGTTTGAGGGCGCGCGTTAGTGTCAGCGTACGGGTTAGGATTAGGGGACAGGTGAGGGTCAGGCTTCGGGGAAGGGTTAGGGTTAGGGTTCCGGCTAGGGTTAGGGTTAGGGGACGGGGACGGTTTAGGGTCCAGGTGAGGGCACGACAACGCTTTTGGGGGAGCGTACGTGTGAGGGCGCGGGTTAGTGTCAGCGTACGGGTTAGGATTAAGGGACGGGTGAGGGTCAGGCTTCGGGGAAGGTTTAGGGTTAGGGTTCGGGCTAGGGTTAGGGTTACAGGACGGGGACGGTTTAGGGTCCAGGTGAGGGCATGACAACGCTTTAGGGGGAGCGTACGTTTGAGGGCGCGGGTTAGTGTCAGCGTACGGGTTAGGATTAGGGGACGGGTGAGGGTCAGGCTTCGGGGAAGGGTTAGGGTTAGGGTTCGGGCTAGGGTCAGGGTTAGGGGACGGGGACGGTTTAGGGTCCAGGTGAGGGCACGGCAACGCTTTAGGGGGAGCGTACGTGTGAGGGCGCGGGATAGTGTCAGCGTACGGGTTAGGATTAGGGGACGGGTGAGGGTCAGGCTTCGGGGAAGGGTTAGGGATAGGTTTCGGGCTAGGGTTAGGGTTAGGGGACGGGGACGGTTTAGGGTCCAGGTGAGGGCACGGCAACGCTTTAGGGGGAGCGTACGTGTGAGGGCGCGGGATAGTGTCAGCGTACGGGTTAGGATTAGGGGACGGGTGAGGGTCAGGCTTCGGGGAAGGATTAGGATTAGCTTTCGGGCTAGGGTTAGGGTTAGGGGACGGGGACGGTTTAGGGTCCAGGTGAGGGCACGACAACGCTTTTGGGGGAGCGTATGTGTGAGGGCGCGGGTTAGTGTCAGCGTACGGGTTAGGATTAGGGGACGGGTGAGGGTCAGGCTTCGGGGAAGGGTTAGGGTTAGGGTTCGGGCTAGGGTTAGGGTTAGGGGACAGGGACGGTTTAGGGTCCAGGTGAGGGCACGACAACGCTTTAGGGGGAGCGTACGTGTGAGGGCGCGGGTTAGTGTCAGCGTACGGGTTAGGATTAGGGGACGGGTGAGGGTCAGTCTTCAGGGAAGGGTTAGGGTTAGGGTTCGGGCTAGGGTTAGGGTTAGGGGACGGGGACGGTTTAGGGTCCAGGTGAGGGCACGGCAACGCTTTAGGGGGAGCGTACGTGTGAGGGAGCGGGATAGTGTCAGCGTACGGGTTAGGATTAGGGGACGGGTGAGGGTCAGGCTTCGGGGAAGGGTTAGGGTTAGGGTTCCGGCTAGGGTTAGGGTTAGGGGACGGCGACGGTTTAGGGTCCAGGTGAGGGTACGACAACGCTTTAGGGGGAGCGTACGTGTGAGGGCGCGGGTTAGTGTCAGCGTACGGGTTAGGATTAGGGGACGGGTGAGTGTCAGGCTTCGGGGAAGGGTTAGGGTTAGGGTTCGGGCTACGGTTAGGATTAGGGGACGGGGACGGTTTAGGGTCCAGGTGAGGGTACGACAACGCTTTAGGGGGAGCTTACGTGTGAGGGCGCAGGTTAGTGTCAGCGTACGGGTTAGGATTAGGGGACGGGTGAGGGTCAGGCTTCGGGGAAGGGTTAGGGTTAGCGTTCGGGCTAGGGTTAGGGTTAAGGGACGGGGACGGTTTAGGGTCCAGGTGAGGGTACGACAACGCTTTAGGGGGAGCGTACGTGTGAGGGCGCGGGTTAGTGTCAGTGTACGGGTTAGGATTAGGGGACGGGTGAGGGTCAGGCTTCGGGGAAGGGTTAGAGTTAGGGTTCGGGCTAGGGTTAGGGTTAGGGGACGGGGACGGTTTAGGGTCCAGGTGAGGGCACGACAACGCTTTAGGGGGAGCGTACGTGTGAGGGCGCGGGTTCGTGTCAGCGTACTGGTTAGGATTAGGGGACGGGTGAGGGTCAGGCTTCGGGGAAGGGTTAGGGATAGGGTTCGGGCTAGGGTTAGGGTTAGGGGACGGGGACGGTTTAGGGTCCAGGTGAGGGCACGACAACGCTTTAGGGGGAGCGTACGTGTGAGGGCGCGGGTTAGTGTCAGCGTACGGGTTAGGATTAGGGGACGGGTGAGGGTCAGGCTTCGGGGAAGGGTTAGGGTTAGGGTTCGGGCTAGGGTTAGGGTTAGGGGACGGGGACGGTTTAGGGTCCAGGTGAGGGTACGACAACGCTTTAGGGGGAGCGTACGTGTGAGGGCGCGGGTTAGTGTCAGCGTACGGGTTAGGATTAGGGGACGGGTGAGTGTCAGGCTTCGGGGAAGGGTTAGGGTTAGGGTTCGGGCTAGGGTTAGGATTAGGGGACGGGGACGGTTTAGGGTCCAGGTGAGGGTACGACAACGCTTTAGGGGGAGCTTACGTGTGAGGGCGCAGGTTAGTGTCAGCGTACGGGTTAGGATTAGGGGACTGGTGAGGGTCAGGCTTCGGGGAAGGGTTAGGGTTAGCGTTCGGGCTAGGGTTAGGGTTAAGGGACGGGGACGGTTTAGGGTCCAGGTGAGGGTACGACAACGCTTTAGGGGGAGCGTACGTGTGAGGGCGCGGGTTAGTGTCAGTGTACGGGTTAGGATTAGGGGACGGGTGAGGGTCAGGCTTCGGGGAAGGGTTAGAGTTAGGGTTCGGGCTAGGGTTAGGGTTAGGGGACGGGGACGGTTTAGGGTCCAGGTGAGGGCACGACAACGCTTTAGGGGGAGCGTACGTGTGAGGGCGCGGGTTCGTGTCAGCGTACTGGTTAGGATTAGGGGACGGGTGAGGGTCAGGCTTCGGGGAAGGGTTAGGGATAGGGTTCGGGCTAGGGTTAGGGTTAGGGGACGGGGACGGTTTAGGGTCCAGGTGAGGGCACGACAACGCTTTAGGGGGAGCGTACGTGTGAGGGCGCGGGTTCGTGTCAGCGTACTGGTTAGGATTAGGGGACGTGAGAGGGTCAGGCTTCGGGGAAGGGTTAGGGTTAGGGTTCGGGCTAGGGTTAGGGTTAGGGGACGGGGACGGTTTAGGGTCCAGGTGAGGGCACGACAACGCTTTAGGGGGAGCGTACGTGTGAGGGCGCGGGTTAGTGTCAGCGTACAGGTTAGGATTAGGGGACGGGTGAGGGTCTGGCTTCGGGGAAGGGTTAGGGTTAGGGTTCGGGCTAGGGTTAGGGTTAGGGGACAGGGACGGTTTAGGGACCAGGTGAGGGCACGACAACGCTTTAGGGGGAGCGTACGTGTGAGTGCGCGGGTTAGTGTCAGCGTACGGGTTAGGATTAGGGGACGGGTGAGGGTCAGTCTTCAGGGAAGGGTTAGGGTTAGGGTTCGGGCTAGGCTTAGGGTTAGGGGACGGGGACGGTTTAGGGTCCAGGTGAGGGCACGGCAACGCGTTAGGGGGAGCGTACGTGTGAGGGCGCGGGATAGTGTCAGCGTACGGGTTAGGATTAGGGGATGGGTGAGGGTCAGGCTTCGGGGAAGGGTTAGGGTTAGGGTTCCGGCTAGGGTTAGGGTTAAGGGACGGCGACGGTTTAGGGTCCAGGTGAGGGTACGACAACGCTTTAGGGGGAGCGTACGTGTGAGGGCGCGGGTTAGTGTCACCGTACGGGTTAGGATTAGGGGACGTGTGAGGGTCAGGCTTCGGAGAAGGGTTAGGGTTAGGGTTCGGGCTAGGGTTAGGGTTAGGGGACGGGGACGGTTTAGGGTCCAGGTGAGGGCACGACAACGCTTTAGGGGGAGCGTACGTGTGAGGGCGCGGGTTAGTGTCAGCGTACGGGTTAGGATTAGGGGACGGTTGAGGGTCAGGCTTCGGGGAAGGGTTAGTGTTAGGGTTCCGGCTAGGTTTAGGGTTAGGGGACGTAGACGGTTTAGGGTCCAGGTGAGGGTACGACAACGCTTTAGGGGGAGCATACGTGTGAGGGCGCGGGTTAGTGTCAGCGTACGGGTTAGCATTAGGGGACGGGTGAGGGTCAGGCTTCGGGGAAGTGTTAGGGTTAGGGTTCGGGCTAGGGTTAGGGTTAGGGGATGGGGACGGTTTAGGGTCCAGGTGAGGGTACGACAACGCTTTAGGGGGAGTGTACGTGTGAGGGTGCGGGTTAGTGTCAGCGTACGGGTTAGGATTAGGGGACGGGTGAGGGTCACGCTTCGGGGAAGGGTTAGGGTTAGGGTTCGGGCTAGGGTTAGGGTTAGGGGATGGGGACGGTTTAGGGTCCAGGTGAGGGTACGACAACGCTTTAGGGGGAGCGTACGTGTGAGGGCGCGGGTTCGTGTCAGCGTACTGGTTAGGATTAGGGGACGGGTGAGGGTCAGGCTTCGGGGAAGGGTTACGGATAGGGTTCGGGCTAGGGTTAGGGTTAGGGGACGGGGACGGTTTAGGGTCCAGGTGAGGGCACGACAACGCTTTAGGGGGAGCGTACGTGTGACGGCGCGGGTTAGTGTCAGCGTACGGGTTAGGATTAGGGGACGGGTGAGGGTCAGGCTTCGGGGAAGGGTTAGGGTTAGGGTTCGGGCTAGGGTTAGGTTTAGGGGACGGGGACGGTTTAGGGTCCAGGTGAGGGCACGACAACGCTTTAGGGGGAGCGTACGTGTGAGGGCGCGGGTTAGTGTCATCGTACGGGTTAGGATTAGGGGACGGGTGAGGGTCAGGCTTCGGGTAGGGTTAGGTTTAGGGTTCGGGCTAGGATTAGGGTTAGGGGACGGGGACGGTTTAGGGTCCAGGTGAGGGCACGACAACACTTTAGGGGGAGCGTACGTGTGAGGGCGCGGATTAGTGTCAGCGTACGGGTTAGGATTAGGGGACGGGTGAGGGTCAGGCTTCTGGGAAGGGTTAGGGTTAGGGTTCGGGCTAGGGTTAGGGTTAGGGGACGGGGACGGTTTAGCGTCCAGGTGAGGGCACGACAACGCTTTAGGGGGAGCGTACGTGTGAGGGCGCGGGTTAGTGTCAGTGTACGGGTTAGGATTAGGGGACGGGTGAGGGTCAGGCTTCGGGGAAGGGTTAGGGTTAGGTTTCGGGCTAGGGTTAGGGTTAGGGGACGGGGACGGTTTAGGGTCCAGGTGACGGTACGACAACGCTTTAGGGGGAGCATACGTGTGAGGGCGCGGGTTAGTGTCAGCGTACGGGTTAGGATTAGGGGACGGGTGAGTGTCAGTTTTCGGGGAAGGGTTAGGGTTAGGGTTCGGGCTAGGGTCAGGGTTATGGGACGGGGACGGTTTAGGGTCCAGGTGAGGGTACGACAACGCTTTAGGGGGAGCGTCCGTGTGAGGGCGCGGGTTAGTGTCAGCGTACGGGTTAGGATTAGGGGAAGGGTGAGGGTCAGGCTTCGGGGAAGGGTTAGGGTTAGGGTTCGGGCTAGGGTTAGGGTTAGGGGACGGGGACAGTTTAGGGTCCAGGTGAGGGCACGACAACGCTTTAGGGGGAGTGTACGTGTGAGGGCGTGGGTTAGTGTCAGCGTACGGGTTAGGATTAGGGGACGGGTGAGGGTCAGGCTTCGGGGAAGGGTTAGGGTTAGGGTTCTGTCTAGGGTTAGGTTTAGGGAATGGGGACGGTTTAGGGTCCAGGTGAGGGTACGACAACGCTTTAGGGGGAGCGTACGTGTGAGGGCGCGGGTTAGTGTTAGCGTACGGGTTAGGACTGGGGGACGGGTGAGGGTCAGGCTTCGGGGAAGGGTTAGGGTTAGGGTTCGGGCTAGGGTTAGGTTTAGGGGACGGGGACGGTTTAGGGTCCAGGTGAGGGTACGACAGCGCTTTAGGGGGAGCGTACGTGTGAGGGCGTGGGTTAGTGTCAGCGTACGGGTTAGGATTAGGGGACGGGTGAGGGTCAGGCTTCGGGGAAGGGTTAGGGATAGGGTTCGGGCTAGGGTTAGGGTTAGGGGACGGGGACGGTTTAGGGTCCAGGTGAGGGCACGACAACGTTTTAGGGGGAGCGTACGTGTGAGGGCGCGGGTTAGTGTCAGCATACGGGTTAGGATTAGGGGACGGGTGAGGGTCAGGCTTCGGGGAAGTGTTAGGGTTAGGGTTCGGGCTAGGGTTAGGGTTAGGGGACGGGGACGGTTTAGGGTCCAGGTGAGGGCACGACAACGCTTTAGGGGGAGCGTACGTGTGAGGGCGCGGGTTAGTGTCAGCGTACGGTTTAGGATTAGGGGACGGGTGAGGGTAAGGCTTCGGGGAAGGGTTAGGGTTAGGGTTCGGGATAGGGTTAGGGTTAGGGGACGGGGACGGTTTAGGGTCCAGGTGAGGGCACGGCAACGCTTTAGGGGGAGAGTACGTGCGAGGGCGCGGGATAGTGTCAGCGTACGGGTTAGGATTAGGGGACGGGTGAGGGTCAGGCTTCGGGGAAGGATTAGGATTATGGTTCGGGCTAGGGTTAGGGTTAGGGGACGGGGACGGTTTAGGGTCCAGGTGAGGGTACGACAACGCTTTAGGGGGAGCGTACGTGTGAGGGCGCGGGTTCGTGTCAGCGTACTGGTTAGGATTAGGGGACGGGTGAGGGTCAGGCTTCGGGGAAGGGTTAGGATTAGGGTTCGGGCTAGTGTTAGGGTTAGGGGACGGGGACGGTTTAGGGTCCAGGTGAGGGCACGACAACGCTTTAGGGGGAGCGTACGTGTGAGGGCGCGGGTTAGTGTCAGCGTACAGGTTAGGATTAGGGGACGGGTGAGGGTCAGGCTTCGGGGAAGGGTTAGGGTTAGGGTTCGGGCTAGGGTTAGGGTTAGGGGACGGGGACGGTTTAGGGTCCAGGTGAGAGCACGACAACGCTTTAGGGGGAGCGTACGTGTGAGGGCGCGGGTTAGTGTCAGCGTACGGGTTAGGATTAGGGGACGGTTGAGGGTCAGGCTTCGGGGAAGGGTTAGTGTTAAGGTTCCGGCTAGGGTTAGGGTTAGGGGACGGTGACGGTTTAGGGTCCAGGTGAGGGTACGACAACGCTTTAGGGGGAGCATACGTGTGAGGGCGCGGGTTAGTGTCAGCGTACGGGTTAGCATTAGGGGACGGGTGAGGGTCAGGCTTCGGGGAAGGGTTAGGGTTAGGGTTCGGGCTAGGGTTAGGGTTAGGGGATGGGGACGGTTTAGGGTCCAGGTGAGGGTACGACAACGCTTTAGGGGGAGTGTACGTGTGAGGGTGCGGGTTAGTGTCAGCGTACGGGTTAGGATTAGGGGACGGGTGAGGGTCACGCTTCGGGGAAGGGTTAGGGTTAGGGTTCGGGCTAGGGTTAGGGTTAGGGGACGGGGACGGTTTAGGGTCCAGGTGAGGGTACGACAACGCTTTAGGGGGAGCGTACGTGTGAGGGCGCGGGTTCGTGTCAGCGTACTGGTTAGGATTAGGGGACGGGTGAGGGTCAGGCTTCGGGGAAGGGTTACGGATAGGGTTCGGGCTAGGGTTAGGGTTAGGGGACGGGGACGGTTTAGGGTCCAGGTGAGGGCACGACAACGCTTTAGGGGGAGCGTACGTGTGAGGGCGCGGGTTAGTGTCAGCGTACGGGTTAGGATTAGGGGACGGGTGAGGGTCAGGCTTCGGGGAAGGGTTAGGGTTAGGGTTCGGGCTAGGGTTAGGTTTAGGGGACGGGGACGGTTTAGGGTCCAGGTGAGGGCACGACAACGCTTTAGGGGGAGCGTACGTGTGAGGGCGCGGGTTAGTGTCAGCGTACGGGTTAGGATTAGGGGACGGGTGAGGGTCAGGCTTCGGGTAGGGTTAGGTTTAGTGTTCGGGCTAGGATTAGGGTTAGGGGACGGGGACGGTTTAGGGTCCAGGTGAGGGCACGACAACACTTTAGGGGGAGCGTACGTGTGAGGGCGCGGATTAGTCTCAGCGTACGGGTTAGGATTAGGTGCGGGTGAGGTTCAGGCTTCGGGGAAGGGTTAGGGTTAGGGTTCGGGCTAGGGTTAGGGTTAGGGGACGGGGACGTTTTAGGGTCCAGGTGAGGGCACGACAACGCTTTAGGGGCAGCGTACGTGTGAGGGCGCGGGTTAGTGTTAGCGTACGGGTTAGGATTAGGGAACGGGTGAGGGTCAGGCTTCGGGGAAGGTTTAGGGTTAGGGTTCGGGCTAGGGTTAGTGTTAGGTGACGGGGACGTTTTAGGGTCCAGGTGAGGGCACGACAACGCTTTAGGGGCAGCGTACGTGTGAGTGCGCGGGTTAGTGTCAGCGTACGGGTTAGGATTAGGGGACGGGTGAGGGTCAGGCTTCGGGGAAGGGTTAGGGTTACGGTTCGGTCTAGGGTTAGGGTTACGGGACGGGGACGGTTTAGGGTCCAGGTTAGGATACGACAACGCTTTAGGGGGAGCGTACGTGTGAGGGCGCGGGTTAGTGTCAGCGTACGGGTTAGGATTAGGGGACGGGTGAGGGTCAGGCTTCGGGGAAGGGTTAGGGTTAGGGTTCGCGCTAGGGTTAGGGTTAGGGGACGGGGACGGTTTAGGGTCCAGGTGAGGGTACGACAACGCTTTAGGGAGAGAGTTCGTGTGAGGGCGCAGGTTAGTGTCAGCGTAAGGGTTAGGATTAGGGCACGGGAGAGGGTCAGGCTTCGGGGAAGGTTTAGGGTTAGGGTTCGGGCTAGCGTTAGGGTTAGGGGACAGGGACTGTTTAGGGTCCAGGTGAGGGTACGACAACGCTTTAGGGGGAGCGTACGTGTGAGGGCGCGGGTTAGTGTCAGCGTACGGGTTAGGATTAGGGGACGGGTGAGGGTCAGGCTTTGGGGAAGTGTTAGGGTTAGGTTTCGGGCTAGGGATAGGGTTAGGGGACGGGGACGGTTTAGGGTCCAGGTGAGGGTACGACAACGCTTTAGGGGGAGCGTACGTGTGAGGGCGCGGGTTAGTGTCAGCGTACGGGTTAGGATTAGGGGACGGGTGAGTGTCAGGCTTCGGGGAAGGGTTAGGGTTAGGGTTCGCGCTAGGGTTAGGGTTAGGGGACGGGGACGGTTTAGGGTCCAGGTGAGGGTACGACAACACTTTAGGGAGAGCGTACTTGTGAGGGCACAGGTTAGTGTCAGCGTACGGGTTAGGATTAGGGGACGGGAGAGGGTCAGGCTTCGGGGAAGGTTTAGGGTTAGGGTTCGGGCTAGGGTTAGGGTTAGGGGACGGGGACTGTTTAGGGTCCAGGTGAGGGTACGACAAAGCTTTAGGGGGAGCGTACGTGTGAGGGCGCGGGTTAGTGTCAGCGTACGGGTTAGGATTAGGGGACGGGTGAGGGTCAGGCTTTGGGGAATGGTTAGGGTTAGGTTTCGGGCTAGGGTTAGGGTTAGGGGACGGGGACGGTTTAGGGTCCAGGTGAGGGTACGACAACGCTTTAGGGGGAGCATACGTGTGAGGGCGCGGGTTAGTGTCAGCGTACGGGTTAGGATTAGGGGACGGGTGAGTGTCAGTTTTCGGGGAAGGGTTAGGGTTAGGGTTTGGGCTAGGGTCAGGGTTAGGGGACGGGGACGGTTTAGGGTCCAGGTGAGGGTACGACAACGCTTTAGGGGGAGCGTCCGTGTGAGGGCGCGGGTTAGTGTCAGCGTACGGGTTAGGATTAGGGGAAGGGTGAGGGTCAGGCTTCGGGGAAGGGTTAGGGTTAGGATTCGGGCTAGGGTTAGGGTTAGGGGACGGGGACGTTTTAGGGTCCAGGTGAGGGCACGACAACGCTTTAGGGGGAGCGTACGTGTGAGGGCGCGGGTTAGTGACAGCGTACGGGTTAGGATTGGGGACGGGTGAGGGTCAGGCTTCGGGGAAGCGTTAGGGTTAGGGTTTGGGCTAGGGTTAGGGTTAGGGGACGGGGACGGTTTAGGGTCCAGGTGAGGGCACGACAACGCTTTAGGGGGAGCGTACGTGTGAGGGCGCGGGTTAGTGTCAGCGTATGGGTTAGGATTAGGGGACGGGTGAGGATCAGGATTCGGGGAAGGGTTAGGGTTAGGGTTCGGGCTAGGGTTAGGGTTAGGGGACGGGGACAGTTTAGGGTCCAGGTGAGGGCACGACAACGCTTTAGGGGGAGCGTACGTGTGAGGGCCTGGGTTAGTGTCAGCGTACGGGTTAGGATTAGGGGACGGGTGAGGGTCAGGCTTCGGGGAAGGGTTAGGGTTAGGGTTCTGTCTAGGGTTAGGGTTAGGGAATGGGGACGGTTTAGGGTCCAGGTGAGGGTACGACAACGCTTTAGGGGGAGCGTACGTGTGAGGGCGCGGGTTAGTGTTAGCGTACGGGTTAGGATTAGGGGACGGGTGAGGGTCAGGCTTCGGGGAAGGGTTAGGGTTAGGGTTCGGGCTAGGGTTAGGTTTAGGGGACGGGGACGGTTTAGGGTCCAGGTGAGGGCACGACAACGCTTTAGGGGGAGCGTACGTGTGAGGGCGCGGGTTAGTGTCAGCGTACGGGTTAGGATTAGGGGACGGGTGAGGGTCAGGCTTCGGGGAAGGGTTAGGGTTAGGGTTCGGGCTAGGGTTAGGGTTAGGGGATGGGGACGGTTTAGGGTCCAGGTGAGGGCACGACAACGCTTTAGGGGGAGCGTACGTGTGAGGGCACGGGTTAGTGTCAGCGTACGGTTTAGGATTAGGGGACGGGTGAGGGTAAGGCTTCGGGGAAGGGTTAGGGTTAGGGTTCGGGATAGGGTTAGGGTTAGGGGACGGGGACGGTTTAGGGTCCAGGTGAGGGCACGGCAACGCTTTAGGGGGAGCGTACGTGTGAGGGCGCGGGATAGTGTCAGCGTACGGGTTAGGATTAGGGGACGGGTGAGGGTCAGGCTTCGGGGAAGGATTAGGATTAGGTTTCGGGCTAGGGTTAGGGTTAGGGGACGGGGACGGTTTAGGGTCCAGGTGAGGGCACGACAACGCTTTAGGGGGAGCGTACGTGTGAGGGCGCGGTTTAGTGTAAGCGTACGGGTTAGGATTAGGGGACGGGTGAGTGTCAGGCTTCGGGGAAGGGTTAGGGTTAGGGTTCCGGCTAGGGTTTGGGTTAGGGGACGGCGACGGTTTAGGGTCCAGGTGAGGGTACGACAATGCTTTAGGGGGAGCGTACGTGTGAGGGCGCGGGTTAGTGTCAGCGTACGGGTTAGCATTAGGGGACGGGTGAGGGTCAGGCTTCGGGGAAGGGTTAGGGTTAGGGTTCGGGCTAGGGTTAGGGTTAGGGGACGGGGACGGTTTAAGGTCCAGGTGAGGGCACGACAACGCTTTAGGGGGAGCGTACGTGTGAGGGCGCGGGATAGTGTCAGCGTACGGGTTAGGTTTAGGGGACGGGTGAGGGTCAGGCGTCGGGGAAGGATTAGGATTAGGGTTCGGGCTAGGGTTAGGGTTAGGGGACGGGGACGGTTTAGGGTCCAGGTGAGGGCACGACAACGCTTTAGGGGGAGCGTACGTGTGAGGGCGCAGGTTAGTGTCAGCGTACGGGTTAGGATTAGGGGACGGGTGAGGGTCAGGCTTCTGGGAAGGGTTAGGGTTAGGGTTCGGGCTAGGGTTAGGGTTAGGGGACGGGGACGGTTTAGGGTCCAGGTGAGGGCACGACAACGCTTTAGGGGGAGCGTACGTGTGAGGGCGCGGGTTAGTGTCAGCGTACGGGTTAGGATTAGGGGACGGGTGAGGGTCAGGCTTCGGGGAAGGGTTAGGGTTAGGGTTCGGGCTAGGGTTAGGGTTAGGGGACGGGGACGGTTTAGGGTCAAGGTGAGGGTACGACAACGCTTTAGGGGGAGCGTACGTGTGAGGGCGCGGGTTAGTGTCAGCGTACGGGTTAGGATTAGGGGACGGGTGAGTGTCAGGCTTCGGGGAAGGGTTAGGGTTAGGGTTCGGGCTAGGGTTAGGATTAGGGGACGGGGACGGTTTAGGGTCCAGGTGAGGGTACTACAACGCTTTAGGGGGAGCTTACGTGTGAGGGCGCAGGTTAGTGTCAGCGTACGGGTTAGGATTAGGGGACGGGTGAGGGTCAGGCTTCGGGGAAGGGTTAGGGTTAGCGTTCGGGCTAGGGTTAGGGTTAAGGGACGGGGACGGTTTAGGGTCCAGGTGAGGGTACGACAACGCTTTAGGGGGAGCGTACGTGTGAGGGCGCGGGTTAGTGTCAGTGTACGGGTTAGGATTAGGGGACGGGTGAGGGTCAGGCTTCGGGGAAGGGTTAGGGTTAGGGTTCGGGCTAGGGTTAGGTTTAGGGGACGGGGACGGTTTAGGGTCCAGGTGAGGGCACGACAACGCTTTAGGGGGAGCGTACGTGTGAGGGCGCGGGTTAGTGTCAGCGTACGGGTTAGGATTAGGGGACGGGTGAGGGTCAGGCTTCAGGTAGGGTTAGGTTTAGTGTTCGGGCTAGGATTAGGGTTAGGGGACGGGGACGGTTTAGGGTCCAGGTGAGGGCACGACAACACTTTAGGGGGAGCGTACGTGTGAGGGCGCGGATTAGTGTCAGCGTACGGGTTAGGATTAGGTGCGGGTGAGGTTCAGGCTTCGGGGAAGGGTTAGGGTTAGGGTTCGGGCTAGGGTTAGGGTTAGGGGACGGGGACGTTTTAGGGTCCAGGTGAGGGCACGACAACGCTTTAGGGGCAGCGTACGTGTGAGGGCGCGGGTTAGTGTTAGCGTACGGGTTAGGATTAGGGGACGGGTGAGGGTCAGGCTTCGGGGAAGGTTTAGGGTTAGGGTTCGGGCTAGGGTTAGTGTTAGGTGACGGGGACGTTTTAGGGTCCAGGTGAGGGCACGACAACGCTTTAGGGGCAGCGTACGTGTGAGTGCGCGGGTTAGTGTCAGCGTACGGGTTAGGATTAGGGGACGGGTGAGGGTCAGGCTTCGGGGAAGGGTTAGGGTTAGGGTTCGCGCTAGGGTTAGGGTTAGGGGACGGGGACGGTTTAGGGTCCAGGTGAGGGTACGACAACACTTTAGGGAGAGCGTACGTGTGAGGGCGCAGGTTAGTGTCAGCGTACGGGTTAGGATTAGGGGACGGGAGAGGGTCAGGCTTCGGGGAAGGTTTAGGGTTAGGGTTCGGGCTAGGGTTAGGGTTAGGGGACGGGGACTGTTCAGGGTCCAGTTGAGGGTACGACAACGCTTTAGGGGGAGCGTACGTGTGAGGGCGCGGGTTAGTGTCAGCGTACGGGTTAGGATTAGGGGACGGGTGAGGGTCAGGCTTTGGGGAAGGGTTAGGGTTAGGTTTCGGGCTAGGGTTAGGGTTAGGGGACGGGGACGGTTTAGGGTCCAGGTGACGGTACGACAACGCTTTAGGGGGAGCATACGTGTGAGGGCGCGGGTTAGTGTCAGCGTACGGGTTAGGATTAGGGGACGGGTGAGTGTCAGTTTTCGGGGAAGGGTTAGGGTTAGGGTTCGGGCTAGGGTCAGGGTTAGGGGACGGGGACGGTTTAGGGTCCAGGTGAGGGTACGACAACGCTTTAGGGGGAGCGTCCGTGTGAGGGCGCGGATTAGTGTCAGCGTACGGGTTAGGATTAGGGGAAGGGTGAGGGTCAGGCTTCGGGGAAGGGTTAGGGTTAGGGTTCGGGCTAGGGTTAGGGTTAGGGTACGGGGACAGTTTAGGGTCCAGGTGAGGGCACGACAACGCTTTAGGGGGAGCGTACGTGTGAGGGCGTGGGTTAGTGTCAGCGTACGGTTTAGGATTAGGGGACGGGTGAGGGTCAGGCTTCGGGGAAGGGTTAGGGTTAGGGTTCTGTCTAGGGTTAGGTTTAGGGAATGGGGACGGTTTAGGGTCCAGGTGAGGGTACGACAACGCTTTAGGTGGAGCGTACGTGTGAGGGCGCGGGTTAGTGTTAGCGTACGGGTTAGGATTGGGGGACGGGTGAGGGTCAGGCTTCAGGGAAGGGTTAGGGTTAGGGTTCGGGCTAGGGTTAGGTTTAGGGGACGGGGACGGTTTAGGGTCCAGGTGAGGGTACGACAGCGCTTTAGGGGGAGCGTACGTGTGAGGGCGTGGGTTAGTGTCAGCGTACGGGTTAGGATTAGGGGACGGGTGAGGGTCAGGCTTCGGGGAAGGGTTAGGGATAGGGTTCGGGCTAGGGTTAGGGTTAGGGGACGGGGACGGTTTAGGGTCCAGGTGAGGGCACGACAACGCTTTAGGGGGAGCGTACGTGTGAGGGCGCGGGTTAGTGTCAGCGTACGGGTTAGGATTAGGGGACGGGTGAGGGTCAGGCTTCGGGGAAGGGTTAGGGTTAGGGTTCGGGCTAGGGTTAGGGTTAGGGGACGGGGACGGTTTAGGGTCCAGGTGAGGGCACGACAACGCTTTAGGGGGAGCGTACGTGTGAGGGCGCGGGTTAGTGTCAGCGTACGGTTTAGGATTAGGGGACGGGTGAGGGTAAGGCTTCGGGGAAGGGTTAGGGTTAGGGTTCGGGATAGGGTTAGGGTTAGGGGACGGGGACGGTTTAGGGTCCAGGTGAGGGCACGGCAACGCTTTAGGGGGAGAGTACGTGTGAGGGCGCGGGATAGTGTCAGCGTACGGGTTAGGATTAGGGGACGGGTGAGGGTCAGGCTTCGGGGAAGGATTAGGATTAGGGTTCGGGCTAGGGTTAGGGTTAGGGGACGGGGACGGTTTAGGGTCCAGGTGAGTGTACGACAACGCTTTAGGGGGAGCGTACGTGTGAGGGTGCGGGTTAGTGTTAGCGTACGGGTTAGGATTAGGGGACGGGTGAGGGTCACGCTTCGGGGAAGGGTTAGGGTTAGGGTTCGGGCTAGGGTTAGGGTTAGGGGACGGGGACGGTTTAGGGTCCAGGTGAGGGCACGACAACGCTTTAGGGGGAGCGTACGTGTGAGGGCGCGGGTTCGTGTCAGCGTACTGGTTAGGATTAGGGGACGGGTGAGGGTCAGGCTTCGGGGAAGGGTTAGGGTTAGGGTTCGGGCTAGGGTTAGGGTTAGGGGACGGGGACGGTTTAGGGTCCAGGTGAGGGCACGACAACGCTTTAGGGGGAGCGTACGTGTGAGGGTGCGGGTTAGTGTCAGCGTACAGGTTAGGATTAGGGGACCGGTGAGGGTCAGGCTTCGGGGAAGGGTTAGGGTTAGGGTTCGGGCTAGGGTTAGGGTTAGGGGACGGGGACGGTTTAGGGTCCAGGTGAGGGCACGACAACGCTTTAGGGGGAGCGTACGTGTGAGGGCGCGGGTTAGTGTCAGCGTACGGGTTAGGATTAGGGGACGGGTGAGGGTCAGGCTTCGGGGTAGGGTTAGGGTTAGGGTTCGGGCTAGGGTTAGGGTTAGGGGACGGGGACGGTTTAGGGTCCAGGTGAGGGCACGACAACGCTTTAGGGGGAGCGTACGTGTGAGGGCGCGGGTTAGTGTCAGCGTACAGGTTAGGATTAGGGGACGGGTGAGGGTCAGGCTTCGGGGAAGGGTTAGGGTTAGGGTTCGGGCTAGGGTTAGGGTTAGGGGACGGGGACGGTTTAGGGTCCAGGTGAGGGCACGGCAACGCTTTAGGGGGAGCGTACGTGTGAGGGCGCGGGATAGTGTCAGCGTACGGGTTAGGATTAGGGGACGGGTCAGGGTCAGGCTTCGGGGAAGGGTTAGGGTTAGGGTTCCGGCTAGGGTTAGGGTTAGGGGACGGCGACGGTTTAGGGTCCAGGTGAGGGTACGACAACGCTTTAGGGGGAGCATACGTGTGAGGGCGCGGGTTAGTGTCAGCGTACGGGTTAGCATTAGGGGACGGGTGAGGGTCAGGCTTCGGGGAAGGGTTAGGGTTAGGGTTCGGGCTAGGGTTAGGGTTAGGGGACGGTGACGGTTTAGAGTCCAGGTGAGGGCACGACAACGCTTTAGGGGGAGCGTACGTGTGAGGGCGCGGGTTAGTGTCAGCGTACGGGTTAGGATTATGGGATGGGTGAGGGTCAGGCTTCGGGGAAGGGTTAGGGTTAGGGTTCGGGCTAGGTTTAGGGTTAGGGGACGAGGACGGGTTAGGGTCCAGGTGAGGGTACGACAACACTTTAGGGAGAGCGTACGTGTGAGGGCGCTGGTTAGTGTCAGTGTACGGGTTAGGATTAGGGGACGGGAGAGGGTCAGGCTTCGGGGAAGGTTTAGGGTTAGGGTTCGGGCTAGGGTTAGGGTTAGGGGACGGGGACTGTTCAGGGTCCAGGTGAGGGTACGACAACGCTTCAGGGGGAGCGTACGTGTGAGGGCGCGGGTTAGTGTCAGCGTACGGGTTAGCATTAGGGGACGGGTGAGGGTCAGGCTTCGGGGAAGGGTTAGGGTTAGGGTTCGGGCTAGGGTTAGGGTTAGGGGACGGGGACGGTTTAGGGTCCAGGTGAGGGCACGACAACGCTTTAGGGGGAGCGTACGTGTGAGGGCGCGGGATAGTGTCAGCGTACGGGTTAGGTTTAGGGGACGGGTGAGGGTCAGGCGTCGGGGAAGGATTAGGATTAGGGTTCGGGCTAGGGTTAGGGTTAGGGTACGGGGACGGTTTAGGGTCCAGGTGAGGGTACGACAACGCTTTAGGGGGAGCGTACGTGTGAGGGCGCGGGTTAGTGTCAGCGTACGGGTTAGGATTAGGGGACGGGTGAGGGTCAGGCTTCTGGGAAGGGTTAGGGTTAGGGTTCGGGCTTGGGTTAGGGTTAGGGGACGGGGACGGTTTAGGGTCCAGGTGAGGGCACGAAAACGCTTTAGGGGGAGCGTACGTGTGAGGGCGCGGGTTAGTGTCAGCGTACGGGTTAGGATTAGGGGACGGGTGAAGGTCAGTCTTCGGGGAAGGGTTAGGGTTAGGGTTCGGGCTAGGGTTAGGGTTAGGGGACGGGGACGGTTTAGGGTCCAGGTGAGGGTACGACAACGCTTTAAGGGGAGCGTATGTGTGAGGGCGCGGGTTAGTGTCAGCGTACGGGTTAGGATTAGGGGACTGGTGAGTGTCAGGCTTCGGGGAAGTGTTAGGGTTAGGGTTCGGGCTAGGGTTAGGATTAGGGGACGGGGACGGTTTAGGGTCCAGGTGAGGGTACGACAACGCTTTAGGGGGATTTACGTGTGAGGGCGCAGGTTAGTGTCAGCGTACGGGTTAGGATTAGGGGACGGGTGAGGGTCAGACTTCGGGGAAGGGTTAGGGTTAGCGTTCGGGCTAGGGTTAGGGTTAAGGGACGGGGACGGTTTAGGGTCCAGGTGAGGGTACGACAACGCTTTAGGGGGAGCGTACGTGTGAGGGCGGGGGTTAGTGTCAGTGTACGGGTTAGGATTAGGGGACGGATGAGGGTCAGACTTCGGGGAAGGGTTAGGGTTAGGGTACGGGCTAGGGTTAGGGTTAGGGAACGGGGACTGTTTAGGGTCCAGGTGAGGGTACGACAACGCTTTAGGGGGAGCGTACGTGTGAGGGTGCGGGTTAGTGTCAGCGTACGGGTTAGGATTAGGGGACGGGTGAGGGTCACGCTTCGGGGAAGGGTTAGGGTTAGGGTTCGGGCTAGGGTTAGGGTTAGGGGACGGGGACGGTTTAGGGTCCAGGTGAGGGCACGACAACGCTTTAGGGGGAGCGTACGTGTGAGGGCGCGGGTTCGTGTCAGCGTACTGGTTAGGATTAGGGGACGGGTGAGGGTCAGGCTTCGGGGAAGGGTTAGGGTTAGGGTTCGGGCTAGGGTTAGGGTTAGGGGACGGGGACGGTTTAGGGTCCAGGTGAGGGCACGACAACGCTTTAGGGGGAGCGTACGTGTGAGGGCGCGGGTTAGTGTCAGCGTACGGGTTAGGATTAGGGGACGGGTGAGGGTCAGGCTTCGGGGAAGGGTTAGGGTTAGGGTTCGGGCTAGGGTTAGGGTTAGGGGACGGGGACGGTTTAGGGTCCAGGTGAGGGCACGACAACGCTTTAGGGGGAGCGTACGTGTGAGGGCGCGGGTTAGTGTCAGCGTACGGGTTAGGATTAGGGGACGGGTGAGGGTCAGGCTTCGGGGAGGTGTTAGGGTTAGGGTTCGGGCTAGGGTTAGGGTTAGGGGACGGGGACGGTTTAGGGTCCAGGTGACGGCACGGCAACGCTTTAGGGGGAGCGTACGTGTGAGGGCGCGGGATAGTGTCAGCGTACGGGTTAGGATTAGGGGACGGGTCAGGGTCAGGCTTCGGGGAAGGGTTACGGATAGGGTTCGGGCTACGGTTAGGGTTAGGGGACGGGGACGGTTTAGGGTCCAGGTGAGGGCACGACAACGCTTTAGGGGGAGCGTACGTGTGAGGGCGCGGGTTAGTGTCAGCGTACGGGTTAGGATTAGGGGACGGGTGAGGGTCAGGCTTCGGGGAAGGGTTAGGGTTAGGGTTCGGGCTAGGGTTAGGGTTAGGGGACGGTGACGGTTTAGAGTCCAGGTGAGGGCACGACAACGCTTTAGGGGGAGCGTACGTGTGAGGGCGCGGGTTAGTGTCAGCGTACGGGTTAGGATTATGGGATGGGTGAGGGTCAGGCTTCGGGGAAGGGTTAGGGTTAGGGTTCGGGCTAGGTTTAGGGTTAGGGGACGAGGACGGGTTAGGGTCCAGGTGAGGGTACGACAACACTTTAGGGAGAGCGTACGTGTGAGGGCGCTGCTTAGTGTCAGCGTACGGGTTAGGATTAGGGGACGGGAGAGGGTCAGGCTTCGGGGAAGGTTTAGGGTTAGGGTTCGGGCTAGGGTTAGGGTTAGGGGACGGGGACTGTTCAGGGTCCAGGTGAGGGTACGACAACGCTTTAGGGGGAGCGTACGTGTGAGGGCGCGGGTTAGTGTCAGCGTACGGGTTAGGATTAGGGGACGGGTGAGGGTCACGCTTCGGGGAACGGTTAGGGTTAGGGTTCGGGCTAGGGTTAGGGTTAGGGGACGGGGACGGTTTAGGGTCCAGGTGAGGGCACGACAACACTTTAGGGGGAGCGTACGTGTGAGTGCGCGGGTTCGTGTCAGCGTACTGGTTAGGATTAGGGGACGGGTGAGGGTCAGGCTTCGGGGAAGGGTTAGGGTTAGGGTTCGGGCTAGGGTTAGGGTTAGGGGACGGGGACGGTTTAGGGTCCAGGTGAGGGCACGACAACGCTTTAGGGGGAGCGTACGTGTGAGGGCGCGGGTTAGTGTCAGCGTACAGGTTAGGATTAGGGGACGGGTGAGGGTCAGGCTTCGGGGAAGGGTTAGGGTTAGGGTTCGGGCTAGGGTTAGGGTTAGGGGACGGGGACGGTTTAGGGTCCAGGTGAGGGCACGACAACGCTTTAGGGGGAGCGTACGTGTGAGGGCGCGGGTTAGTGTCAGCGTACGGGTTAGGATTAGGGGACGGGTGAGGGTCAGGCTTCGGGGAAGTGTTAGGGTTAGGGTTCGGGCTAGGGTTAGGGTTAGGGGACGGGGACGGTTTAGGGTCCAGGTGAGGGCACGGCAACGCTTTAGGGGGAGCGTACGTGTGAGGGCGCGGGATAGTGTCAGCGTACGGGTTAGGATTAGGGGACGGGTCAGGGTCAGGCTTCGGGGAAGGGTTAGGGTTAGGGTTCCGGCTAGGGTTAGGGTTAGGGGACGGCGACGGTTTAGGGTCCAGGTGAGGGTACGACAACGCTTTAGGGGGAGCATACGTGTGAGGGCGCGGGTTAGTGTCAGCGTACGGGTTAGCATTAGTGGACGGGTGAGGGTCAGGCTTCGGGGAAGGGTTAGGGTTAGGGTTCGGGCTAGGGTTAGGGTTAGGGGATGGGGACGGTTTAGGGTCCAGGTGAGGGTACGACAACGCTTTAGGGGGAGCGTACGTGTGAGGGCGCGGGTTCGTGTCAGCGTACTGGTTAGGATTAGGGGACGGGTGAGGGTCAGGCTTCGGGGAAGGGTTACGGATAGGGTTCGGGCTAGGGTTAGGGTTAGGGGACGGGGACGGTTTAGGGTCCAGGTGAGGGCACGACAACGCTTTAGGGGGAGCGTACGTGTGAGGGCGCGGGTTAGTGTCAGCGTACGGGTTAGGATTAGGGGACGGGTGAGGGTCAGGCTTCGGGGAAGGGTTAGGGTTAGGGTTCGGGCTAGGGTTAGGGTTAGGGGACGGGGACGGTTTAGGGTCCAGGTGAGGGCACGACAACGCTTTAGGGGGAGCGTACGTGTGAGGGCGCGGGTTAGTGTCAGCGTACGGGTTAGGATTAGGGGACGGGTGAGGGTCAGGCTTCGGGGAGGTGTTAGGGTTAGGGTTCGGGCTAGGGTTAGGGTTAGGGGACGGGGACGGTTTAGGGTCCAGGTGACGGCACGGCAACGCTTTAGGGGGAGCGTACGTGTGAGGGCGCGGGATAGTGTCAGCGTACGGGTTAGGATTAGGGGACGGGTCAGGGTCAGGCTTCGGGGAAGGGTTACGGATAGGGTTCGGGCTACGGTTAGGGTTAGGGGACGGGGACGGTTTAGGGTCCAGGTGAGGGCACGACAACGCTTTAGGGGGAGCGTACGTGTGAGGGCGCGGGTTAGTGTCAGCGTACGGGTTAGGATTAGGGGACGGGTGAGGGTCAGGCTTCGGGGAAGGGTTAGGGTTAGGGTTCGGGCTAGGGTTAGGGTTAGGGGACGGTGACGGTTTAGAGTCCAGGTGAGGGCACGACAACGCTTTAGGGGGAGCGTACGTGTGAGGGCGCGGGTTAGTGTCAGCGTACGGGTTAGGATTATGGGATGGGTGAGGGTCAGGCTTCGGGGAAGGGTTAGGGTTAGGGTTCGGGCTAGGTTTAGGGTTAGGGGACGAGGACGGGTTAGGGTCCAGGTGAGGGTACGACAACACTTTAGGGAGAGCGTACGTGTGAGGGCGCTGCTTAGTGTCAGCGTACGGGTTAGGATTAGGGGACGGGAGAGGGTCAGGCTTCGGGGAAGGTTTAGGGTTAGGGTTCGGGCTAGGGTTAGGGTTAGGGGACGGGGACTGTTCAGGGTCCAGGTGAGGGTACGACAACGCTTTAGGGGGAGCGTACGTGTGAGGGCGCGGGTTAGTGTCAGCGTACGGGTTAGGATTAGGGGACGGGTGAGGGTCACGCTTCGGGGAACGGTTAGGGTTAGGGTTCGGGCTAGGGTTAGGGTTAGGGGACGGGGACGGTTTAGGGTCCAGGTGAGGGCACGACAACACTTTAGGGGGAGCGTACGTGTGAGTGCGCGGGTTCGTGTCAGCGTACTGGTTAGGATTAGGGGACGGGTGAGGGTCAGGCTTCGGGGAAGGGTTAGGGTTAGGGTTCGGGCTAGGGTTAGGGTTAGGGGACGGGGACGGTTTAGGGTCCAGGTGAGGGCACGACAACGCTTTAGGGGGAGCGTACGTGTGAGGGCGCGGGTTAGTGTCAGCGTACAGGTTAGGATTAGGGGACGGGTGAGGGTCAGGCTTCGGGGAAGGGTTAGGGTTAGGGTTCGGGCTAGGGTTAGGGTTAGGGGACGGGGACGGTTTAGGGTCCAGGTGAGGGCACGACAACGCTTTAGGGGGAGCGTACGTGTGAGGGCGCGGGTTAGTGTCAGCGTACGGGTTAGGATTAGGGGACGGGTGAGGGTCAGGCTTCGGGGAAGTGTTAGGGTTAGGGTTCGGGCTAGGGTTAGGGTTAGGGGACGGGGACGGTTTAGGGTCCAGGTGAGGGCACGGCAACGCTTTAGGGGGAGCGTACGTGTGAGGGCGCGGGATAGTGTCAGCGTACGGGTTAGGATTAGGGGACGGGTCAGGGTCAGGCTTCGGGGAAGGGTTAGGGTTAGGGTTCCGGCTAGGGTTAGGGTTAGGGGACGGCGACGGTTTAGGGTCCAGGTGAGGGTACGACAACGCTTTAGGGGGAGCATACGTGTGAGGGCGCGGGTTAGTGTCAGCGTACGGGTTAGCATTAGTGGACGGGTGAGGGTCAGGCTTCGGGGAAGGGTTAGGGTTAGGGTTCGGGCTAGGGTTAGGGTTAGGGGATGGGGACGGTTTAGGGTCCAGGTGAGGGTACGACAACGCTTTAGGGGGAGCGTACGTGTGAGGGCGCGGGTTCGTGTCAGCGTACTGGTTAGGATTAGGGGACGGGTGAGGGTCAGGCTTCGGGGAAGGGTTACGGATAGGGTTCGGGCTAGGGTTAGGGTTAGGGGACGGGGACGGTTTAGGGTCCAGGTGAGGGCACGACAACGCTTTAGGGGGAGCGTACGTGTGAGGGCGCGGGTTAGTGTCAGCGTACGGGTTAGGATTAGGGGACGGGTGAGGGTCAGGCTTCGGGGAAGGGTTAGGGTTAGGGTTCGGGCTAGGGTTAGGGTTAGGGGACGGGGACGGTTTAGAGTCCAGGTGAGGGCACGACAACGCTTTAGGGGGAGCGTACGTGTGAGGGCGCGGGTTAGTGTCAGCGTACGGGTTAGGATTATGGGATGGGTGAGGGTCAGGCTTCGGGGAAGGGTTAGGGTTAGGGTTCGGGCTAGGTTTAGGGTTAGGGGACGAGGACGGGTTAGGGTCCAGGTGAGGGTACGACAACACTTTAGGGAGAGCGTACGTGTGAGGGCGCTGCTTAGTGTCAGCGTACGGGTTAGGATTAGGGGACGGGAGAGGGTCAGGCTTCGGGGAAGGTTTAGGGTTAGGGTTCGGGCTAGGGTTAGGGTTAGGGGACGGGGACTGTTCAGGGTCCAGGTGAGGGTACGACAACGCTTTAGGGGGAGCGTACGTGTGAGGGCGCGGGTTAGTGTCAGCGTACGGGTTAGGATTAGGGGACGGGTGAGGGTCAGGCTTTGGGGAAGGGTTAGGGTTAGGTTTCGGGCTAGGGTTAGGGTTAGGGGACGGGGACGGTTTAGGGTCCAGGTGACGGTACGACAACGCTTTAGGGGGAGCGTACGTGTGAGGGCGCGGGTTAGTGTCAGCGTACGGGTTAGGATTAGGGGACGGGTGAGGGTCAGGCTTCGGGGAAGCGTTAGGGTTAGGGTTTGGGCTAGGGTTAGGGTTAGGGGACGGGGACAGTTTAGGGTCCAGGTGAGGGCACGACAACGCTTTAGGGGGAGCGTACGTGTGAGGGTGCGGGTTAGTGTCAGCGTATGGGTTAGGATTAGGGGACGGGTGAGGATCAGGCTTCGGGGAAGGTTTAGGGTTAGGGTTCGGGCTAGGGTTAGGGTTAGGGGACGGGGACAGTTTAGGGTCCAGGTGAGGGCACGACAACGCTTTAGGGGGAGCGTACGTGTGAGGGCGTGGGTTAGTGTCAGCGTACGGGTTAGGATTAGGAGACGGGTGAGGGTCAGGCTTCGGGGAAGGGTTAGGGTTAGGGTTCTGTCTAGGGTTAGGGTTAGGGAATGGGGACGGTTTAGGGTCCAGGTGAGGGTACGACAACGCTTTAGAGGGAGCGTACGTGTGAGGGCGCGGGTTAGTGTCAGCGTACGGGTTAGGATTAGGGGACGGGTGAGGGTCAGGCTTCGGGGAAGGGTTAGGGTTAGGGTTCGGGCTAGGGTTAGGGGACGGGGACGGGGACGGTTTAGGGTCCAGGTGAGGGCACGACAACGCTTTAGGGGGAGCGTACGTGTGAGGGCGCGGGTTAGTGTCAGCGTACGGTTTAGGATTAGGGGACGGGTGAGTGTAAGGCTTCGGGGAAGGGTTAGGGTTAGGGTTCGGGATAGGGTTAGGGTTAGGGGACGGGGACGGTTTAGGGCCCAGGTGAGGGCACGGCAACGCTTTAGGGGGAGCGTACGTGTGAGGGCGCGGGATAGTGTCAGCGTACGGGTTAGGATTAGGGGACGGGTGAGGGTCAGGCTTCGGGGAAGGATTAGGATTAGGGTTTGGGCTAGGGTTAGGGTTAGGGGACGGGGACGGTTTAGGGTCCAGGTGAGGGCACGACAACGCTTTAGGGGGACCGTGCGTGTGAGGGCGCGGGTTAGTGTCAGCGTACGGGTTAGGATTAGGGGACGGGTGAGGGTCAGGCTTCGGGGAAGGTTTAGGGTTAGGGTTCGGGCTAGGGTTAGGGTTACGGGACGGGGACGGTTTAGGGTCCAGGTGAGGGCATGACAACGCTTTAGGGGGAGCGTACGTTTGAGGGCGCCGGTTAGTGTCAGCGTACGGGTTAGGATTAGGGGACGGGTGAGGGTCAGGCTTCGGGGAAGGGTTAGGGTTAGGGTTCGGGCTAGGGTTAGGGTTAGGGAACGGGGACGGGTTAGGGTCCAGGTGAGGGCACGACAACGCTTTAGGGGGAGCGTACGTGTGTGGGCGCGGGTTAGTGTCAGCGTACGGGTTAGGATTAGGGGACGGGTGAGGGTCAGGCTTCGGGGAAGGGTTAGGGTTAGGGTTCGGGCTAGGGTTAGGGTTAGGGGACAGGGACGGTTTAGGGTCCAGGTGAGGGCACGACAACGCTTTAGGGGGAGCGTACGTGTGAGGGCGCGGGTTAGTGTCACCGTACGGGTTAGGATTAGGGGACGGGTGAGGGTCAGGCTTCGGGGAAGGGTTAGGGTTAGGGTTCGGGCTAGGGTTAGGGTTAGGGGACGGGGACGGTTTAGGGTCCAGGTGAGGGCACGACAACGCTTTAGGGGGAGCGTACGTGTGAGGGCGCGGGTTAGTGTCA